>NC_058132.1:557293713-557302559 GCF_016433145.1 Gracilinanus agilis | reverse complement strand
AATATAAAATACTTAGGAATCTATCTACCAAAACAAACTCAGCAATTATATGAAAACAACTACAAAACACTTTCCAAACAAATAAAACAAGATCTAAAAAAATTGGAAAAACATTGATTGCTCATGGGTAGGATGAGCTAACATAATAAAAATGACCATTCTACCCAAATTAATTTGCCTTTTAGCGCCATACCTATCAAACTACCAAAAAACTTTTTTATTGAATTAGGAAAAACTATAACAAAGATCATCTGGAATAACAAAAGATCAAGAATATCAAGGGAAATAATGAAAAAAATTTGAAGGAAGGGGACCTAGCAGTACCAGATATTAAACTGTACTATAAAGCAGTGGTCATCAAAACGGTATGGTACTGGCTAAGAGACAAAAGGAAGGATCAGTGGAATAGACTTGGGGTAAGTGACATCAGCAAAACTGTATATGATAAACCCAAAGAGCCCAACTTTGGGGACAAAAACCCACTATTTCACAAGAGTTTTTAAGAGGATCAAATGACATGAAAATGCAAGTTAATTGCTATTTATGAATAGTAAAGGAGAACCACAAACTCAAGGTCTAGAGGACTAAAAATGTTCCAATCCATTTTTTTTTTATATTTTCTCTAGCCTGACCATGGGCTGCTTTGGAATTGTTATTTCATATCCCTTCCAAAACTGTTGAAAAACCCATTCTAATGGTATATAATGTCCAGAAGCCAGTGCTGAGATTACTCTGTGTAAGAGGGAGATTTTAGATATTTTATAGATATATATTTAAAGTGTGGTCGCCAAGAATCAACAATTCAGATTGATTCTGTAATTAAAATAGACCCAAGTCAGGATCAGGTTTAAGGTAGTTTATTTACAATTAGGAAGGTAAAAGGTAAGGAAAATAAGAGAGGGAGAGGATAGTCCAGGCCTGCAGAGGCCTGGACAGAGAGAGAAGGTTAAAAGGCTAAATAAATTAGGCTACAAGCCACAAGGCCTAGCAATCAGATAGGCTAGAGCCTACTTAAGGTAGAGTCTTGGAAAAATGCCAAGGTAGGCCAAGGAAGTCAGCCTAACTTACCCATGTGACCATTCAGAGTAGAAGCTGCCTGTGGTCTCATAGGAGATCCTTCAGCACCAAGTTCAAAGTGGGATCTCCCTTAGCAGGAAATAACCAACATACTTGAAGAGATAGTGTCACTTCCTGTGGGTCCACCTCTAATTCAAGTGGACAAATGGCAGCTTCTACACTGATTTGGACTGCCCAAAGGGCAGTCCTTTATTCTTGATTTGTTACTTATTGTCACGTGTGGATAACTCATCTCCCCTCCCCACTAAGGGAGGTGGGGATGATATCATCCCTATTCCTAGTGTAAGTAGAGTTTTGACTATGAATGGGCTAGAACTAATTCTATTTACACATCTGTCAATAGCACAATAAAAGAAACATTTGATTTAATTTAATTAATATTTATTAAGCACCTACTAAGCATATATTATTTTCTCATATTTCAGATAATCTCAAAGTTAGCAAAGAGTGATGCTAGCATTAAAATTCAATGTCCATCAATTGGAGAATGGCTGAACAAGTTGCAGTATATGACTATAATAGAATATTATTGCACCACAAAAAATGACAAACAAGATGATCACAAAAAAACCCAGAGAGACTTGTGTGAAGTGATGCAAAGTAGTGAAAAGAACTAGGTGATGAACACAGTTACAACAATAAAATATGATGACCATCTATGAATGACAACTATTTTCAGTACTGCAAAGATCTCTGGACCCTTCCAACTCTCCAAGGACCTCATGAAGAAAAAGACGATCCTCCATGAATTTTTCTTTAGTGATAGCAATACTTATACTCTTTCAAACATGATGAACTTGGAAATATATTATATCATAATACATATGCAACCTATATTATATATTACTTGACTTCTTGGGGAAGGTATAGGGACAGAGTAGGTGAGTTAGAGAGAATATGGATTGCAAAATGTGAGAAAACTATTATTAAAAATTATACTAACCTGTAATCTGGAAAAAAATATAAAAAATATTTAAAAAGACAATGTAGTGCTGTTAAGTAATTTCTCAAATCATAGCACTCAGTGGGTGCCCTACCTAGATGGGCAAGAGCTGGTGCTTTAAATGGTGGATGAAAAAATGTCTTGCAGTTTTTCACCTTTTAAATGCTACAGTATTTCTTATAGAATGCATTAGCAACTAGTAGACAAGTATCTCTTCATTATGATGTTTATTGATCCAATAAAAACATATTATCTTTTTTAAACTTAAAAAATAACTAATATTGCTGAGTAAAATTAAGATCTGTCCTTGAGTGTTAAGGTCTCTCCCTTGCTCAAAAAATTTCAGTGGAAGATGGCAGAAATTTCATAGACCCATTTAATCTCTACCAAATTATCCTGCAGAGAAAAACACCTCAAAACAAATTCTGAAGCAGCATAACCCACGGAAGGATAGGGTGAAATAACTCTTCATCCCAAAACAATTTAGAAGTCCAGCACAAGAGATCTAGGGCACCAAGTGGAAAAGGAGCACAAAGTAGCATGCCAAAGCAGGACCCATCATGGCAACAATCTCTGCCTCTGATGCAGCTGAATCAGGCAATTTTCAGACAAAGTAATTAAAGTTTTCTATAGTCATGCAAAGAAATGTTCTAAATCACTATTAATTTTGAGAAATGCAAATTAAAACAACACTATTATGACAGTAAAGGAAAATGAAAAAATGTGGAGGGGATGTGGGAAAATTGAGGCACTAATACACTGTTGATGGAGCCAATTCATACATTCTAGCAATTTGGGCCTTTGCCAAACGAGCTATAAAACAGTACATACCTTTTGACACGGCAATACCATTATTAGATTTGAATCCCAAAGAGATAATAAAAAAAAACACAAGGGGAAGGACCTACATGTACAAAAATATTTGAAGCAGCTCTCTTTGTGAGGAAAAAGAATTGCAAAATGAAGTGCTCCCCATCAATTGAAGTGTGGCTGAGTAAGTTATAATACATGATTTCAATGAAATATTGTGAGGTAAGAAATGAGCAGGAGGAGCTCAGAAAAGTCTGAAAGGACTTACGTGAACTAAAGCAGAGTGAAACAAGGAGGACCAGGAAAACACTGTACACAGTGACAGGAATACTGTACATTGAACAACTGTGAATGTTTTAGTTATTTTGAGCAATACAATGACCCTAAATAATCCCAAGGGACTTATGATAAAGAAAAAAATGCCATCTGCTTCCAGAGAAGGAATGGATGGTGTCTAAAACCAGACCAAAGCAAACTTTTTTTACTTCCTTAATTTTTTCATTTGTTTCCTTCTACAAAAGGATTGTAATAATAAAAGAACCCTGTCACCAAAGTTTAATAGAGGGGAGATAGAGAAAGTTTGTATGGTGTGTCTCTCTTTCAGCACTCCCTGGGGCTGAATATACCCTGGGAGACTTTAAGGGGGCATCACCCCAAAACTGGGTGACCTGGATGGTCATGCCACCCCTCAGGAGTTGGGGCAAGGCTTCCCTATAAGATGAGGTTTGGGATACCCCAATCTGATTCTGAATAAGGATGGGGTTCACACAAACCTCCCCCTGATCAGTTAATTTCACAGGGGGTGGTCTGGCTTTAAGATAGAGGCAGCCAGATCAAGCTGTGGTTTCCCTCTCCCTTGTTGTCTCTCAGGCACTCTAGACTCTATCTGACTGATGAATGGCTTTTATTATTCGCAATTCAAGGATTGTGGAAAGGGGTGAAGGGCAGAGGGATTTTGGGTGCCGTCTTCTCTACTCCTATGGGTTCTTCACTTAGGTTGGAAACCCAATGGTTCCCACACCTAAGCTTCTCCCCTCATACCTTCTCCTTCTATTTCTATTTCTAGTTTTCTGTTTCTATCCTTTTCTATAATTGCAAGTTTTGACTGAAAGAGAATCTCTCAGCAAGGTTAGGTATGGGAGAAGGAGACTAAGAGATCACTCCCAAAATGGAATCCAAAACTTATCTAACTCTCTAGTTGAAGTCTTGATGGGTGAGATGCAAAGGAATGGCTTTGATCAAGGAATCAGGGTTTCAATTTCCAAAGAAAGATCCTCAGGAAGCCCTCAGGACTGGATCTGAGCTGGGATGCCCTCCTCCTCTCTCCTCCCAGTCCTCCGCCTGAAGACCCCTCCTCCTTCTTCCTCCTTTTGGAGAATTTCCCAGAATCCTCCTCTGGTCTCAACTGTCAGCAAATGCTTTCTCTGGCTCCTTTTGTCCCATTCCCCTTGTACAAATCCCACCCTTACAGGATTAATATAGGAAAATATTTTACATGATTACATATGTTAACATCTATATGAGATTGATTACCACCTCTTAATCTTTTGTCTACCTTGGTAGGGGATAGTGGGAGGGAGAGAATTTGAGACTCAAAATTCTTATTAAAATGTTGGAAACTTTTTACGTGTAGTTAGGGGAGGAATTAATTTAATTTAAGAAAAGGAAAAAGGAAACTGAAATAGTTCCCTACTTTCTCTAGGAAAGAACACAAAATTCTCCATTTGATATTTAAAACCCTCCATCCCCATGTTTTCAATGATTATATATTACTGTCCCTCAAAAACTCTATATTCTGGCCCAAATGGCCTACTTATTATTCCTTTTACATGGAAGTCCACCTCATCTCTATCTGTGTGTCTTTGTAAAAACTGTTCCCCTTGCTTCTTGGAACTCCTCTCTCCTTCCAAATCTCTTCCAAAACTCTGTTCAAGTGTTACATTGTGCCAGAGGCCTTTCTACATTTCTCAATCATTACTTCTTTCTTTGATGAATCAACACATTTATTGTGTGTAAAAATATTTAGCTATATGTATACTGTTTAAAACAGTAGAATGTAAACTCCTTGATGATAGAGATTGGGTTTTTTGTCTTTGTAACCCCATTGCATAGAATGGTGTGTCATAAGGTATGACACTTAAATGCTTTTTGGATTGAAGATATCAGGGAGGCACTATGAATAGAATGCTAGATTTTGAACTAAAGAGATCTAAGTTCAAATTCCAACTCAGGTACTTAAAAATTGAATAACTCTCTTAGCCTTTTTCCTCTCATTGTAAAGCAAGGAAATTATACTCAAAAGCCTCTAAATTCCCATCTCCGAATCTATTCTCTCATAAATGGAATCTTTTGACTCTTCTATTAACATTGAGCAGCACAATGGATAAAGTGCAAGATTTACTAGAATAAGACTCATCTTTTGGAGTTCAAATCTGTTCTCAGATACTTACTAGCTGTGTGACCCTGGACAAGTCATTTAAATTTTGACTGGCTCAGTTTCCTCTTTTATAAAATGAGCTGAAGAAGAAAATGGCAAACTACTCCAGTATCTTTGCCAAGAAAACCCCAAATGGGGTCATAAAGAGTCAGGACTGAAAAATGATTGAACAACAAATTTGTTTCTGACATAGGAGAGTCAGAAGCTGTCTACAGTATTGTCTACTTAGTTATACTATCTGTAAGAACCAGTCTGATAAGATGAAAACAATAATTGATTCAGAGGCAGAGGAACTGGGTTAGAACCCTGGCTTTGCTACTTTCTACTTCTATGATAATATCAAATTCACTTAACCTTTCTATCTCAGTTTCTCCAGCTATGGGGGATAGAAGGATGGGAGCAAACATTTATTAAGTGCCTACTATGTGTCAGATATTGTGCTATGAACTTTATGAATATTATCCCATTTGATTCTCACAACAACCCTGGGAAGTAAGTGGTATCCCCATTTTATAGTTGAAGAAATCAAGGTATATGGAGATTAAAGGATATGCCCAGAGACATAGCTGGTATCTGAGGTTAGATTTGAATTCAGGTCTTCCTGACTCCAGGTCCAAGTGTTCTATCCATTGCACAATCTACTTGCCATCTACAAAATAAGGAAATCAGAATGGAAGTTCTTCTCTAAAGTTCTTCACAGCTTTGGTAGTTTTGAGGACTTTCCTTGCTCTTGGCTCTAACTGCACATGAGATAATAATGTCTATGAGAGAGTGGCCGAGGAAGAAAGATTAGATGAGGAATGCAGGTTTGGACCACACCAATACAGGGGAGAAATTGTGGCCCCCTGAAGACAAGTCTCTCAGTCTCTGGTGGACATATAGTATAAATCTGATTGCTTTTTCTGAATCCTTTTCCTTCAAGGTAACATTATTTGTTCCCAGATTTATTTCTTTGACAGGGGAGAATTTTTGAAGATATTAATTCTTTCCTACAATGAGAACTGGTGGGCTTTCTTTGAAAAGTCTCTTTCCAAATAAGCTTTCTCACTCTCCATTCTGACCTGAGGCATGTAGAGTGTTCATTAAACTCAGTAGAAATTTAGCACTTGATGGTGACCTTCAAAAGTTGTCCCTTTCTGAGTTTCATCTTTCCTCATTAACATCAAGAAAAATGTGAAGTCTGAGAAAAAGCCAAAAAAAAAAAGAAAAAAAAGAAAAATAGCAAGGCAGAGTCTGAAATTTTTAACAGAGTATTGCTGGAGAACTATAATAAATATGGCCTCACAAAATTATCACCATCCACAAATTGTCAGTATACCCACAAAATACACAACATAAAAAGTGCTATTTCAGGGTTCTTACATGTTTAACCCTTGTGTCAGAGGCTGTAATTATTCAATTAGTTTGGGTATATTTTGAAGGACTTTCTCACTTTCCTGGGTTTATATGATCCAACTAGGAAACCTGGGAATCTCTAGAGATTCTAAAATTCTAAAACATGGGGGCAAAAACTGTGACATATTCATGCTTCTGGACTGTTGATAATTTAATTTAACTGTTAATAATTTCTTTATTCTACCCTTCTCTCTTCCCTTCTCCAATAACTATCAGCATCATTAAGTAACTGACTTTTTTTTTTCTTCTCCAGCATGCATTTCCTTAGGTCACTACCATTTTTTCAAATAAAGATAAAGGAGAACAAAAGACTGAGAGATCCAGGTAAAGAGCTACTTTTCTTATCATCAGAGCCACAGCTAAGGTGAGATTATGAGAGCTTTGTCCTCAATCAAAATTTTCAATGTATGAAAAATCCTTACCATCTCTTCATCAGAGTTAAAATAAATATGTGGGCTCCTTTTCCCTTTCCCAAGACCAGTTATGGGGTTTTAGCTTTAGAGCTGGAAGGGTCTTTGGAAGTCTAACTCCTTCACTTTTACAGATAAGGAAACTGAGGTTTGGAAAGGTAAAATGATTTGCCCTGGGTCATACCAAGGAGTGTAATTCAGGATTTAAATTTAGATCTTCTCTATTAACAAATTAAAAGTTAGTGACATTCACTTTTCCCTCTCCCTTTTCATAATTCCTGGTATTTCTCTTCTCTGTGTAATACAGCCACACAGTGTGTGAGTTTTTCCGACTAGGCAGCAGTGAGTCTCTAGAGTTCTCTCATCTTTGAATGTGCTCTCTTTGGTATTAGATGAAGGCAAAACTTCCAGAGTTTTCTTCCCTCTTAATTGATGCCACTCCTATTTTATAGTTCTTCATTCCTTTTAATTTTCTAAACTCATCCAGTTAATAACTTCACCTATTGTTATACATATCTTCAGGCAAAAACATCATTCATTTAGGAAGAGAAAGAAAATTATAAAGGTCCCAGTCTTAGTCACAATCTTTCCACAGACAAAAAAAAGAAAGCCCTGTAGATAACATGTAATGTGGTATTTATATACAATATAGGATATATGACAAAAAACAAATATCCATACAAAATTTCCATGTTTTTTGTCAATCACTTATCATCCTCCCTAGTATATATTATATTAGCTTTCAACAGCAGTAGGCTATGGATGATCTCTTCACTCATTACTCTATAGCAGCAGTGGTGAACCTTTTAGAGACAGAGGGCTGGGCCCTGCACCCACCCCTAGGCAAGTTCCAGGCTCTCACCCTCACCCTCCTGCCCCTCCTTATCCCAGTCAGGGGAAGGAAGCTCTCACTTTGGGCTGCTGGGAAGAGGAGTTGGTGAAGTGATGAATGTCCTCAGGTGCACGGAGAGGGGGAGGAGAACAATTCTACCCCACATCCCTCTGGTTTTCTAATAACAACTTCTAGTGGTGACTGCAGGCATGCTATTTTTGGCACATGTGCCATAGGTTCACCATCATGGCCCTATGGCAGGCCATATCAAGTCACCATGCTAATAATCTGGCCCATGGCTTGCTATTGCTTCAGTATTAATTCTTTCTCTTCTCTATGGTGGAGAAGATTTAAGGGGAGGGCACTAGTCAGATATCTAAATTCTTGGTCTATGAAGTCTATCACATTAATTTGCTTTCTCTATGTCACTTGTCTGATTAAGACCCCACTCCAGAAAACTAGCATAAAGGTGACTACATCTTAAATAGCAACCCTCTTTTGATAATACCTTTTTTCCTCTACAAGATGAGTGAATTTCAGTCATTATTTTTTCAGTTGTGTCTGACTTTCATAAACCCATTTGGGGTTTTCTTGGCAAAGATGCTAAAGTGGTGTGTTGTTTCCTTCTCCAGCTCATTTTACAGATGAGGAATTGATGCAAATGGTGTTAAGTGACTTCCCTAGGGTCACATAGTTTGGAAGTGTCTGAGATCAGATTAGAACTCAGAAAGATGAGACTTCCTGACTCCAGAGTCAGTACTCTATCCACTGCACCATGTAGCTTCCTATGGTTGCTTTCTCTTTTCCTTATAATATACACAGGTTCAGTCTCAACTTCACCAGAATCCTGGTCCAATACACTTTTTTTTTTAGTTTTTTTTTTAATTAGTTTTTTTAATTTAAATATTTATTAATAATCATTTTTAACATGGTTACATGATT
>NC_058132.1:557172871-557290715 GCF_016433145.1 Gracilinanus agilis | reverse complement strand
ACTTTGCTTATCAGTTCATTTGATTTCTGAGCCTCACTTTCCAATTGCAAGATTCTACCTTTTAAACTGTTATTTTCTTGCCAGATCTCTTCCATCTTCCTCAGAATCTCAGTTTTGAACTCTTCCATAGGTTGTTACCCGTTTTCCTTATTTGAGGAGGGTCTGGATGTTTGTTTGTTCTCCTCCTCTGTTTGCTCGGTTGTCTGGATTTTCTCTGTGTAAAAGTTGGTGAGTGTTAAAGACTTCTTTTTCTTGTTGTTTTTCTTTCTCTTCTGAACTTCCTGAGTCTGGGTAGCCATCATTAGCCCAGCAGCTTCTCAGCTTTATCCTCGGGCTCGGGGACTGTCCGCGGTCTTTTGCTCCTGAGGTCTGAGTTCTGGTTTTTTCCAAGGTCAAACCCCCTGGTGGACCCCCTTGCTTGATCCTCTGCTGGAGGTTTCTTTACAAGTCTCAGGGTGCTGCTTCCACAGTCGTATACCCGTCTACGCTGGTTCCCCACTCAGGGTTTCAGAGCTTTAGCTAGTGGCTGTGTCTGCCTCCACCCACACCTCCACCCGCACCTGCACTCTGAGCCGGTGTTCTGCGCCCTGCGTCCACTCTCTGCTCCCACGCTCAGATTTTGCGTTAGTTCTTTGGCTTATTGGGGTCACAAATCTTGCTGCTCTCAGGAACAGGCCCCGGAGCTGTCAATGACTCGATGGGTGCCCCAAACTCGCTCTATTTCTTTTTAACTGGCTTCGGCGCCATAGGTGGTGTGTGTGGAAGGGATGGGGTGGGGTGGTTGCTTAGGCCATGATTTAGTGAGAGCTGTTTCACCCCTTTATAGCATGGAAATGTCCCGATTCCACATACCTTCCACGCTGCACCCTGTTGTGGGGTTCCTCCATTCGTCTGGACTTGTTTTTATGTCCCCTTGAGGAGTTTTGTGTGTTTCGGTCAGGAGAGGTTAAGAGCTGCTTTTTACTCTGCTGCCATCTTAACCCGGAACCTCCAATACACTTTTACACTGGATTCCCTTTAAATACAGATGTCTGCCTGAAATCTTTTTGGATGGGACCTTCTCCAAAACAAAATTCTCAGCTGTTCTACATTCTTATGTTCCTTTACTTATGTGATCCAATGAGTTCTACCATAGACAGCAAGTATATGCATATTCCTCATAAGGCCACAGTCCCTTTCTGGTACTTTTCCATAATCTGGCAAATACCCAAATCTCTCAATTACCTGATATGGAATAGCTTTCCTCTGAATAACTTATGTTCTATTTTCTAGTAGCTTCAAGATTGTGTTACAACATTCTCTATCTTAGCTTGTGTTCCTAGAAAGAGAAATTCAAAAGTTATAGCTATTTGTTCCCAGTATTCTATGTAGAAGTCATTGACCTTACTCAACTTTTCTTTTAATCTCATAATAAACTATTTGCCAGTGTCTGTCTCCTATATGCTGCAATTTTCTCTGCACATAGCAATGGACAATTGTAACTCTTGCCCAAATATTAAAACAAATAGAGTAAATCTAAGGGTAATGTTCCTAGTTACAATATAGCTCTGAGCCTTTACCTTGTGAAATATTCCAAGATGTTTATCATATGTAAGCATGTAGAAAGGATATATGTTGTTCCACTGAGCATTCTACTGTGGCTTATATGTTATCAGTATTTTATCTACAGTAATACCTCAGAGCTAATTTGAGAGTAGCCCCTGGGAAAGTCTAAAACATAAAGCAAATCATTTAGAACTTGAAACATGGTATATTGATCCAACTCACTTCACTTATTCAGGATTCCAATTTCTCTAGTCTTCTCTCTGGTAGTATTGTGAATAGCCTATGAAATTCTGAAAAGAAGGTACCAACTAGCAGCCTTCTTTCATATTCCTTTCCTATAGGTACACCATCTGAGAGTGGGAAAATTTTCAAGATGTTTCTTGGAATGGTAGTGATATAGGTAAACAGCTCTTTATTTACTGAATGCACCTTAAATCCACTCATGTACTATAAATACTTGGGTCTTAGGGTTGAGTTTCTTCTCTAACTGATCTTTCTACTCTTTGAATTGCTGGAGAGGGTAGGGAAAGGAGGGAAATAGGGAACAACATCTATTAGTTAATTATTAGTTAGCCTGATTGTATGCTAAGTTTTTTACAAATGTTATCTCATTCAATCCTTACAAAACCCTGAGAAAAATATGCTATTAAGAGAACCCAGAGAGTCATGGGATCATATATTTTGGATTGTAAAAGACCTCAGAGACAATCCAATCTAATTATTTCATCTTACAGATGAGCAAACTGAGGTCCAAGGAAGTTAAGAGACTGGTCCAAGTTTACGGAGAAAGCATTAGAGACAAGATATGAACCTATGTCCTCTAATTTTAGAACAAGTAATATTTCCAACAACCAAACCTCGCCACATCCACCAGTAATGCTGATTAGCTTATTGAACAAAACTGAAGGGCTGCCCTGATTAGAGAAATGCAAATAAAAACAACTCTAGAGTACCACCTTACACCTAGCAGACTGGCCAATATGGCATCAAAAGAAAGTGATAAATGTTGAAGGGGATGTGGCAGAATTGGGACACTAATACACTGCTGGTGGAGTTATGAATTAATCCAACCATTCTGGAGGGCAATTTGGAATTATGTACAAAAGGCCTTAAAAGACTGCTTGCTCTTTGATCCAGCCATACCACTTCTGGGTTTGAACTCCAAAGAGATAATAAGGGAAAAAAAACTTATACAAAAAGATTTATAGCTGCGCTCTTTGTAGTGGCAAAAAAAAAAAAAAAAAGGAAAATGTGGGGGTGTCCACTGGGGAATGGCTGAACAAATTATGGTATCTGAAGGTAATGGAATATTATTGTGCTGAAAGGAATAATGGACTAGAGCGATTCTATATGAACTGGAAAGATCTCCAGGAACTGATGCAGAGCAAAATGAGCAAAACCAGGAGAACATTGTACATAGAGTTGGATACATTGTGGCACAATTGAATATAATAGATCTTTCTACTAGCAGCAATGCAATGACTCAGGACAATCCAGAGGAATTTATGAAAATGAATGCTATTCACATCCAGAGAAAGAACTGTGGGAGCAGAAACACAAAAGAAAAACATATTATTGATTACATAGTTTGATGGGGATATGATTAGGGTTTTGATGTTAAAAGATCACTCTACTGCAAATATGAATAACATGGAAATAGGTTTTGAACAATGATACATGTATAACCCAGTGGAATTACTTGTCAACTCTGGGAGGAGGAGAGGGAAGACGGATAGGAAAAATCAGTAAATCATGTAACCATAGAAAAATATTCTAAATTTTAAAAAAATTAAGGATTGATAAGCATATATAAAGATTTTAGGGAGCAGCTGGGTATCTCAGTGGATTGAGAGCCAGGCCCAGAAATGGGAGGTCCTAGGTTCAAATCTGGCCTCAGACAGTATTCTTCCCAGCGGTGTGATGCTGGGCAAGGCACTTGACCCCTATTGCCTACCCTTACCACTCTTCTGCCTTCGAGCCAATACACAGTATTGGCTCCAAGACAGAAGGTAAGGGTTTAAAGAAAAAAAAAAGAATCTACTATGCACTATAAGTTGTGCTAAATCCTGAAGATGACAAAGAAAAAGTACAAACTTCTTGCCCTCAGTGGGCTTACATATCAATGGTGGGTGTAATACTATGCAAAATAAATACAGAGTAAACAAAAGATAACTTTAGAAGAGATAGGATTAACATCTGGGAGGACCAATAAGAGGTGGTACCTGAGTTACATCTTAGAGGAAATAAAATATTTGAAGAGTCAAAAGCTGACAAGTAGCATATTCCAGGTATGGAGAACAAATAATACAAAAGATGTGAGATGAAATAGCATGTGGGGTAAGCCAGAATAGCTAGATTACAGAGTTCATAGATAGGAATAGGATATAAGCAAATTGGAAAGGAAGGAAGGGGCCATGTTATAAAGAGCTTTAAATGTGAAGCAAAGGACTTGACACTTTATCTTGAAAGATAATAGGGCACCACTGGAATTTATTGTGAAAGAGTATAACATGGATAGATCTATACTTTAGGAAAATTATGCTGGTAGCTGAATGGAGGATATAGAGAGTCAGGGAGATAAATTAGAAGGATACTAGACTACTCCAGATGAGAGGTGATGATATACTGAACTAGGGTAGTGACTATGTGAGTAGGCAGAAGATGTGAGCAAAATACACTTCAGAGAAAGAAATTATAAGACTTAGCAGCTAACTGTATATGTAGAATATGTGAGAGCATTTAGGTTTCAAATATAGCTGACTGGAAATGTGGTGGTACTTTTCATAAGTAACAGAGAAGTTCAGAAGAGGTAAAAGTTGGGAGGTGGGATATAATGAGTTCTGTTTGCAAATATCCAGTTAGAAATGTCCAACAGGTAGTTGATGAGGCAGGACTGTAGCTTCAGGGAGATAGTAAATCTGGATACCAGAGAATAGAATCATGAAAATTCAAACAAGAGGAAGTAGTCAGGAAGAAAAGCTAGCCAACAAAATCTAAGACTGCAGAGAGGAGAGGAAGGATGAGGATAGAGAAAATAACATTAGATTTGGCACTTTAGAGATCACTGGTAACTTTGGAGAGTTTTGGAGAGCAGTTTCTCTTAGTTACATGATAAGGTCAGAAGCCAGATTGCAGAGTTTAAAAGAGAGATAGAGGAAATGAAGTAAGGGGAACAACTGCAGACTATTCTTGCAATGCTCACAGGAGGATTCCTGACTATTGCCTACAGTTCCTGATAAACACTCTAAAATGGTTGGTTTGACCTAATGAAAGCAAAAAATCCAGGAATAACATTCTGGCCTGGGCACACCAAAGTAGTTATTTTCACCTCTTCAATGACATTCATATTCTTCCTCAGATTGCAAATGTGCTTTTGAGTCTCTGATCCAGCCCACTGGGAATGCAAACATTCCCCTCTGGGAGTTCTCTGAGACAGTGAAGAAAAATATACTTTATATGGGCTGGACTTTTTTATTCCCCATTATGGCTATGGGGGCATAGTCCTCTTAACAGATAATAAAGATGTGTTCCCTCAAGTTTGTTCACAAAATGACCTAGCTAAAAATGATTGTTTGAGACTACTGTCAAATAGAGTTAAACATTCCATTCCCTCAAACATTTCATTGTATGGTCATAAACATCTTGAACTAATGGATCCAGAGAGTCAATAGTTTAATCAACTCCTGCCAGATTTTTCACCTTTTATCAATTCTTGACATCATTCACAAAACTATACAGTTTTAGGCTGTGGTAGACTATGGACCCAGCTTATATATTTTGTAAGGGAGGGAATAGGTCAGAGGGATTAGCTAAGATCTCTCAAAGGGGTAGTTCTTGGGCTACAGTGTGAATAGAATTCCAAAGGGGAAATTCCTAGCTTATAGAGGATATAGGATTACAAGCCAATCAGTATTGGGCAAGGAGGGTGCTAATGGACAATAGCCTTCTGCCTCAGCAGCAAGGTTGTAATGGTGTCTTTGCCTCATGAATGGTGAAAGGGTGAATAGAGAAGCATTTAGAGAAAGCCTACTATGTGCCAGGCACAATGCTAAGTGATGTTTTTCTTTTTTTTTTTTTAAACCCTTCTTAGAATCGATATTGTGTATTGGTTCCAAGACAGAAGAGTGGTAAGGGCTAAGCAATGTGAGTTAAGCCCAAGGTCACACAACTAGGAAGTGCCCGAGGCCAGATTTGACTCCAGGACCCCAATCTCTAGGCCTGGCTTTCAATCTACTGAGCCATCTAGCTGCCCCCTAAGTGATGTTTTTCAAACATGATTTCATTTGACCCTCACAACAAGCCTGTGAAACAGGTACTATTATGATCTACTTTTTACAAATGAGGAAAGTGAAACAAAAAGAGGTCAAATAGCCTGTCCAAGATCATACAGTTAATAAAAATCTGAGGCTAATTCAAGTCTTCCTTACTCCATTTACTGACTCTATCCACTGTGACAACAGCTTCTTCTTTAAATAACAGAAGAATTTGCACTAGTGACATAGTTTCTGATAATCTCTACATATATACAAGCCCCCAGTCCAGGAGGCACAGTGCAATCACATATTGTGAGAATTGATCACTCTGTACTGGTCACACTTGCCCTGATCTGAGCATGGCTAGACTCCATGAAGAAAAAAATGATAAGGGAAAGCCTTAGTGCTCAACTGAATCAGAACTCTCGACTGTAACCTGACTCAGTTTTCACCAACTTGCATCCTTATAAACTTAGTAACCCCTTTTATTCATTTAAATATAAACCCCTGACTTGTGCCAGTTCAATCCTTTGCATTTTCACAATTCCTAGGCTAGGGGAGCTTCAAAAATCACTTCTCAAACTCAGCATACAGATCCATTCTGCTCATCCTAATAACAAAAGATTAGCCAACCCATTCTGGTGGACTCCCCTTGCTAGAGGTTCAGTGGTTAATCAGTGGATGATGAATTCAAGTCTGGCCTCAGAAACTTACTAGCTGTGTTACCTTGGGCAATTCACTTAACTTCTTTCTTCCTCATTTTCCTCAAGTATAAAATGAGTGTAGTAACAGCACCTAGATCCCAGGCTTGCTACAAAGATCAAATGAGATAATATTTTTAAAGTGCTAAGCACAGTGCCTGGCAGATGATAGGTGTTGTCGTCTACATCTACCTCTACGTCTATGTCTACTACTACTACTACTTCATTCATATAAATGCTTGTTAGTGGATTGATTGACCTTATTGAGCTTGAATTTCCCTAATTCTAGCAGAAAGCATCAAACAGTATCTGAGAATGAAGCCTTCAAAATCTCTGCTTTTTTGGGTAGACTCACCTTCACTCTGGTCTCCAGGATCTGTGCTGTTTTCACACTGGAACCTAGTTGGCTAATTTCATTTTTTTCCAATTTTATTTAATAATTTTTCTTTCTTCTTCTCTGGCCAGCTTTATAAGTTGTAAGTAAATAAGAGGCTGATCTGTTCCTTGGGCATCCAAAGCTATTGCAATCACATTTCATCATCAGAAGTTATCCTGAGTCCTTGAGTTAAAATAACACTATAACTTTAATCAGCATTTCCTGAGGTACCTTTCTTTGCCCCAAATGTAACTGGAAACTTTTTCAACCTTTTCTTGATTACAGTTAGAAACTTGGAATGAAGGTCTTTACCTCTTTCCAGGAACCCAAGGTGATTATCCAGTGCCCTCAAGCATCCATGCAGTAGAGTAGGCATTTTTTCCATTTTTAACATACTCACCACAAATCAAGTATAGGTCCCCCTGAGGCTCCTTAGCATTCTTCTTGTCTTTTCTGTGTCTATCACCTGCCATTCTTATAGTATCTCAGAAGCATACACTAGCCAGGGTTCAAATCTCTGCTTTCCTTCTAGGGCAACATTGGCTCCTAAGGATAATGGCAGTCTCCAATAAGAGAAACCTCAGGACATGGCTGTAATTAGCATCTTTCTCAGAGCCTGCCCAAGGATCTTTGCCCATATTTCTGGTGACATGACCATTTTACTCTCCCACGCATTTTCTAGTCTCACCATATTTGACATGGTTTTAAAAGTCAAGTATTTCAATTTCAAAATTTTCAGTGTCCAAATTTAGGTCAGGAGATAAGGTTGATTAGTTCTCTCAGCCACCAAATCAATCTCCAGAAATCACTCTAAAAATGAGGAAATTCCCATTTGGTAGTGTTTACATAGTCCTCCTTCCTGCATATCTTGCATAATTGTCTATAACTTCTTGGAAACTCTAAGGCAGAGATTAGGAAGGAACCAAGATGATGGCTTAGTAGCAGCAAAATCTGAAACTGCTCTGATATTCCTTCCAAACCAATGTTTAGAAAGCACCTCAGAATGATAGGAGTTAAAAATCAACAGCAAGACAGAGTGAGTGGACACTCCTGCTGAACACAACTTGAAAGGTAGGCAGAGAGAATTGATTTTCACAGGCTACGGGTGAACCAGAAGCAAAACTTCACAGAGAGGAATGCTGGCCAATGCCTTCCACCACCACCCCTCCACTGTGCCAGGTTCCAATGCCAGGCACAGGCCAACTTTGGGATCCCAGGATCCAGACTATACCAACAAAAATGTACCTCAGATGGACCCTTTGAAGTCCCAGGCCCTGGTACCAGCCCTGAGTGAGGCCTGGAAGACCTTCAAACCTGCACTGTAGTGAAGACCTGGCCTCAGGAAAAAATAGGTCACAGTGCCAAACCCTGCATGCAAGCAACAGAGGATATAGGGTCATCAGTTTTCAGAATTCCCAGTCCACAGGCAAAAAAAAAAAAAAAAAAAGATTGGGGAAAATGAGCAAAAAGCAAAAGAAACTCCTAACACTAGAAAGTTTTATGATAACAAAGAGCAAAGCACAGAATCAACAGGGGATTTTGAAATCCAAGCAACCACATGGAAAACTTTAAAGAAAAATGGAAAGTAGTCTCAAGCACTGAAAGAACTCAAAAAAGAATTAAAAAATCAAACAAGAGAGGTCGAAGAAATAAGGGAAGAAAAATGGGGAAAAGAAGATGGACCAAAATATATTGGACTTTAACTGAGACAATAAAAGCAAAAGTAGGCAACATGATCTCAGACAAAAATGTTAAAGCAAAAATAGATCTGATTAAAAGAGATAAGGAAGGTAATTACATCTAGATAAAGGTCATATAGACAATGAAGAAAAATCATTACTTAATATATATGCAACAAATGGTTTAGCATCTAGATTTTTTTTAAACCCTTGTACTTTGGTGTATTGTCTCATAGGTGGAAGATTGGTAAGGGTGGGCAATGGGGGTCAAGTGACTTGCCCAGGGTCACACAGCTGGGAAGTGGCTGAGGCCAGATTTGAACCTAGGACCTCCTGTCTCTAGGCCTGACTCTCACTCCACTGAGCTACCCAGCTGCCCCTAGCATCTAGATTTTTGAAGGAGAAACTAAGGACCTTAAGATAGATATTAAAACTATATTAATAGGGGACCTCAAACTTCCTCTATCAGAACTAGATAAATATAAAGAATAAATAAGAAAGAAGTAAAGGGAATAAATGAAATTCTAGAAAAGTAAGATTTAATAGATATCTGGAGAAAATTGCACAGGGATAAAAAGGAATATACCTTTTAATCAGCAGCACATGTTACATATGCAAAAATTGACCATGTAGCAGCTCTGGTGAACCTTTAATGAGTTCAAGTGCTTAGAGGGCAATTTCAAACAGTTTGTGAGCCCACACATTACCAGAGAGAGCTGAAGGATAAAGTGCTTGCATTGGGCAGCTGGACAGAGTGATAGGGCATGCAAAATAAATCCCTGGGCACTAGGAAGACGGTGAAGAGAGCAGCTCCCTGAGTACCAGTTCTGTACACATGCCACATCTTCACACCAGTGTGATACTAGAGCATAAAAACTTCACAACGAAATGCATAAAAGCAGAAATAATAAATGCAACTTTTTCAGATAATAATGCAATAAAATTATATTCAATAAGGGCTCATAGAAAGACTAATTAAAATTAACTAGAAACTAAATAATCTAATTATTCAAAACAGGTGGGTCAAAGAACAAATCATAGAAACAATCACTGATTTCACTGAAGAGAATGGCAATGAGAAGATAATATATCAAAACTTGTGGAATATAGCCAAAGCAGTACTCAGGAGAAATTTTATATTTTTGAATGTTTCTATCAATAAAATAGAGAGCAAGCAGATCAATGAATTGGCTAATTAACTTAAAAAAAAAACTAGAAAAAGAACAGAAACTCTAAAGCAACTTGTAAAACTTTGTCCCATAGCATTATGCTGAAAAGTAATCACTGACTGGAGTCAGCAGTCAAATGTACCAATTGACTAGTAACAGAGCTTTGCTCAAACTCACACTTCAAAGTATTGCTCTTTAAGATCCTTTAGCCTGAAGCCTAACTCAGAGTTTGCATGGGTTGCTATTCAGGAACCACAAATGAAATAGATATGCATAGAAGATTAGGTGTGCAGGGAGTCTTTGCTCTCCTTTCTTTCTCCTCCAGAAGAGGGCATACTAGAAATTCTCATAGACCACACCTACTGGGAAGTCTCAGAGGTATAATTTTCTCTTCTAATCCCTCTTAGCTCCTCCTTCCCTTTCAGGCAAAAGAGGTGGAGTTTTTCCTCCTGAGCTAGTGCCCATGCCATCAGTAACAATAATAATTATTATTATATAATTAATAATATAAATGCATACATAAATATAATATTGGACATAAATAAAAGAGTTAGAATTATTAATAATCATAGGTGATAGTATTATATGTGTTTATTATAATTATTTAAAATAGTATTATAATTATGCTCAATATCAATATAGTATTTTATGATTTAAAAGTGCCTTAAAAATACTTTCTCAACCAATGCTGGAAGGTATGTGCTATCATAATCCCAATTTTTATAGATGAGGAAACTGAGGCTGAGGGGTTAAAGTGGTTTGCCTTGGATAACACTGTTAGTAAGTATTTGAGGCAGGATTTGAACTTAGATCTTCCTGATACCAAGTCCAGTTTTCCATCAATTCTGCCACTAAGCTATAGTAGAAACATAGCTTAAATTAGACATTTCTGTCTCAGGGAAATCTAAATAAGCCATGAGTTCAGATTTTAAGGTTCTGTATTGGAGAGTTATAAGATCATTCATAAAATCAAATTAGAGCCCAATAGCACCTAACGAGATTTTTTAACATCTTCTCCCAGAATTGACTGTCTGTGAACTACAAACCTCTCAGCGCTAATTCTTTCATACATTTTTTTAATCTCAAGAAATAACATGAAATGGGAACAAACTCATTCATAAAAAAGAATTAGTTTTACAAAATGCAATCATTAGTGAGAGATGGAAAAAATAGTATACATATTTATGTACTGTTTTATATATAACATATTTTTCTTGTATATACACAAGATATTTTTCCAATTCATATTCTGCATACATAGTATATATGTTATACAAAGTATACAATATAGACATATATCACAAATATACTATGTATATGTGTGTGCATATGTACACACACATATATATGCATATATATATATATGTAATTTTTTTTTGGCTCCAACTAAATAGCAAGAAGAAAGGGAAGACAAAAGAAGACATCCACTAGGTTTCATAGCTCAGGGTAGATAGGGTATCTAGGTTTAGATTTTGGATGCTTCTAATTATATTGCTGAAATCTTGTTTGCCTGCAATGGCAAATGGCAAAATGCAAAGGCTGTCTCAGTAGAGGCCCAGTTGCTCTCTACTCATAGTCTCTGCCCTACTTCCCCATCTCTATGGACTCTGATTACTGATTCTCTCTTGCTTATGCTACACTCCCAATATAAGACCTTCTCTCAGCTTAAACTCTGCTCACAACCAAATCTCATTTACCATTCCCAAATCCCATACATTGTTTCCTTCATCTTACCCCTGTCTTAAAAGGTGAGGGAGCAAAAAGTAGAGATCACAATTCCCAAGATGTCTAGCCATTTTTCTCTCTCAGTTGATATTGCTGCCTATCTGTCCCCCTCTGGATCTCGTTCTTTTCCTTCCTTCCTTCCCCCTTCTCTTTCTCCCTTCCTTCCTTTCTTTCTTTCCTTCCTCCCTCCCTCCCTGCCTCCCTCTCTTTCTTCCTTTCTTCCTTCCTTCCTTCCTTCCTCTCAATATCCAATAGTTTCTGTCTGCAGTCCACACATACCTTCAAGAAAAAAGCATTAATTCTTTCAGGAGAAAAGAAAGAGATAAAGAACTCACTTCTGACTATCTGCATTAAAATGTTGGAATGGATAGCTTGCAGAAGAAAGTACATAAATTATTCAAAGAATCATAGAATGTTAGGGCTAGAAGAGGGAAGGGAAAGAAAGAAGCATTAATTAACTACTTTGTGCCAAGCACTGTGGCACTTTAAAAATATTATATCATTTGATTCTCACAACCCTGAGAGTCAGGCCCTATTATTGTCCCAATTTTATAGTTGAGGAAACTGAGGCAAACAGAGATTATATTACTTGGCCTGTGTTATGTAGCTGGCAAATGAGTCTGGATTTGAACTTGCTCTAAGCCTAGAGTCTTATCCATAGTACCACCTCAATTCCCCTAGGGAGGAGATTCTAGAGATCAGTTGGTCCAACTCTCTTATTTAACAGATGAAGAAAAAGGCCTAGAAAGGTAGAGGGAATTCTTCAAAGTAATATAGACAGTAAGTGATTGAGTCAGGATTTGAAACCAGACTTCCTGATTCCCACTCTTAACTCTACATTCTTCTATTAAAGACATAGTATTTTGGGGGGAGGCACTCAAATGTTGGGAGGGACACAACTGAGGGGAAAGCAATGTGGTAAAATATTACTTTTGTTTTCTTCGATGTATATTGTAATATAAGATTTTAGCATTGCCATGTTACAATAGGGACAAATTGATCATCATATATTGCTTAGACTAATAAATAGTCAAACTTTATTAAATTCAGATCCTTCATCTTATTTTGAAGGTCAACATTCTGGAAAATTCGTTTTTAGGGCTCTCAGTCTAATTCATGAAGTTGATCTTATCATTAAAAGACTTTGAGAACCAAAGGAAGTAATGTGCATTTTCTCTTCATCTAAAAGAGGTAATAATGCTTGGTGGTGAGGTGCTACAATAGATAAAATGTTGAGCTTAGAGTCAGAAAGACCTGAGTTCAAATGTAGCCTCAGAAATGTATTACCTATGTGACCCGTAGCAAACCATTTGGCCTTCTTCTTCTTCTTCAATTTCCTCACCTGTTAAATGAGTATAATAATAGTATCTATCTCCCCAGGTACTGTGACTATAAAATATTTGTCAAGTACTTTTCAAAACTTAATGCACTATGTAAAACTAGCTACTATTATTTTATAATATGTAATTTTAGACCTACATTTAATATGTTAACTAATACTTATGAAAAATATTTTAATTCCATTTACAATTCAAAGACAAAAAGTCTTACCTATATGAACTGATGCAGAGTGAAATAAGCAGAACCAGAAGACTACTGTAATGACAATATCATGGGATGAACAGCAATGAAAGACTTAGTTACTCTCAGCAATAAAATGATCCATGACAGTCCTAAAGGATTTATGACAAAGAATGCTATCCAACTCCAGAGAAAGAACTGTTGGAGTCAGAATGCAGATCAAAGCATAATATTTTACACTTTATTTTGGTTTTGATTTGGGGGATTTGATTTTATATAAGTATTCTCTTACTACAATAAACAATATGGAAATAGGTTTTGCATGGTAATACATGTAATAACCCAGATTAAATTGCTTACCATTCCAGGAAGGGGGAAGGAAAAGAAAGAGGGAGATCATTTGAATCTTTCAACTTCAGGAAACTTAAGTGAAAATTTGTTATTACATATAATTGGTAAAATAAAATATTTTTTTAAAAAAGAAAGTCTTAGAAATTAACAAATACATATTCAAGATTTATAGTAGTTATGCCAAAGTGTTTCAAACTCAAAGCTAAATTTGGCAAGTAAGAAATTTAGAAAAACATTACAGAACAAACTCGAGATCAAGTTGAAGCATACACATCTCCAGTGAGAAGTGTTCACTAAAACTGAATGTCCAAACAGTTCTTTTCCTCACTGCAGTCAAACATGAAAGAGAAATTTGAGACTTTGGAAGCTGTCCAATGTGCTAGGTTTAAGATGAACTACTGCTGTTCTTGGAAATGTTTGTGTTCAGAACTCCACACTGAAATATCTGTAACAAATATTGTTTATCTCATGGTTTTCAATTGCTTTCTCTCCCACAGAAACGGAAATAGCTTCATCCTGGATTTAAGCCCTTCCTGACCATGACAATAACATGCAGGGATGATTTCCATTGCTTTTCATATTTTGATTCCTGTTCTCCTTCTGCCCCACTTCCACCTTCTCATGAGTTGTACTATAGGAGACTCCATGGAATATGTTTTTCTTGGCATAATAAAAAACATTGTCAAGAGATTCCATTTATACAGAGACTATGCAGTATGATTTAAGGAGTACCGCCTAAAGTACCACCTGACTAAAAAAATCTCTCCCACCCCAGCAGTGCCTGAGACTCTATACATGAGAGATTTAATCCTATGGGTTTAGGCAGAAGCTCTATTTTTTAAAGTTAACATCTTAAACCATTAGTATCTATGAAGTTATTACTATGTTCAAAGCATTATTTTATTATCATACCTGGGGAACCCAGAAGAATTCTCAGTAGTAGGTAAATTGAGTAGCAAGTTTTTTGTTGTACAGGGGTGGTATTTAAGTGGCTTACCTGAGGAAAAGCAGTCCCCTTTCCATCAGAGAGAGACACCTGTTATTTCAGTAGAATACAAGACTGACCAAAACACTATTGCCTTTGGGCAGAATTGGCTTATTAACACCGAAAGGATCAGACTCAAGAAGATGTCAGCATTCAGGGAAGGGCATAACCACTCTCTTTCAGTCTCCTGGGGAATTCCAACTTGGAAGGCATTTATCATGAACTTCACTAGTGGAGTGATCTGTGGGAAGGGTAAGAAGGGGCCATTTTTGTAATAACTGTGTCTTCCTCCCTAGAGTTTCCTGTGATTATACTTTATATCCAATTTTTTCAAAAGCCAATTTGCTGGCAGGTCAAGTGTGAGATGATACAGATTGCTTATCTAATAGGACAATTGTTCTGAGATACTTCACCATCACCCTAAGGCTGTGTTTGAAAAATCCAGATATAATACATTGTGCTAGGCCTGAGACAATTGCAATAAATAACAAGTCTGAGTCTCTGACCTTAGGAGTTTAAATTCTAATAAAACAAAAAACATATAAGGAGTTCTTCCTGATCAAGTTGGCATCTGCTTGGGCATGCCTATTAGCACCATGTTTAGAGGACTCATTTAACCCCTGATTGGTTTCCAATTGCTCAGGCTGCCTCCAAAGACAGTGGCCACCTGGAAGGCAAGATACACACTTGTCAGAGGAGCCATCTCTGTTTGTGGTTTAGGATCCATATAATCAATTTTATAGATAACTCAGGTCTTTTTCCCCCTTTTCAATCTGTTATCCTTTTCCCTAAACAGAATCTAGATGAGCATGAAAGAGAGTAAATTTCTACTGGTGGACTTGAGGAAAAAGAAGCCCAAACATTTACAGTCTCTTCTTCAACAGGAATTGGCAATGGGTTCCTAGGGGTAGGAATGCATGATGGCTACCTGTACCCAACCAAAGTTTTCTGAACACATCAGAAACTCAAGAGAGGGCTCAACACATGGAAGCAGTCAGGGAATTGATAGAGTTATTGCTCAAGCAAGTGACAAAAGCAGATATGTTCTCACTCATTTGGTCCAAAAGATTAGTTTTCAGATGATACAAGCACATCAGAAAAGATAATATGGGTAACTGAAAAGGACGGAATATTGTAATTCTCTAAGTAGTGTGATCTCAGAATCTAGTTCTTTAGCCAGAAAAAACGGAAAATAGATCACTTGAGCAGTACCAGCCTTAAGGATTGCCTTGGGAGTAACCTCAAATGTGAATCTTCCCAAATTTGAAATTAAGCACCAGCCCTTCGAGCAAAAGAAGAGAATTAATTATCCATGAGGCTGGCAGAGTAAAACCACATCAGAAGATGGATGGGGGTTGAAAAGAGTGAGAACAGGAGAGATGAAACTTATCACCCATATACCTAGTATAAAATGAGTTATTTCTATATCACGGTTCCCAATGGGAATGGAATTCAGATTAGTAGCACCATAAAGAAGGTTTCCTTTCAAGGAGAGTCCATATCCTCACATAGTCTATGACTTTGAATATGGGCTTACTGGAATGTCAAAATTATTAGTAATTCATGTTTTCTATATCAGCTTATGAGCTTCTATTAGTCTTCTGAGTGCCTTATGTGTTTTCTCTGTCTGTGTATAGATTCCTATGAGTCCTTTGTATTTTATGCATATTCTGGGAAATACAATAAAGACTGTCTTAACTGATATACATTTATTACCTTGAGTGCTTGTACGGTAGCTGAGGACCCCTTTTATCCATACTTTGGGGAAAGTACATATAAGCTATACCTAGACTTTATTTTGGAAATTTCCCTGAATTAAACTTGGTAATGAGAGCATAATGAGCCAAAGAGAGAAAACTACCCTTTTGGGGTCAGTCCCTATGATATTCCATGTGAGACTAGCTTTTTATGAGCTGTAAACCATGTGTTATGCATGTATACAAATAACTATAATACAAAACAACACAGAAAATATATAAAGGAAGTATAAGATGTTATGAGAGTTTTCATTTTAAAATCACCTCAAAAGACTATTTGGGAGGGGGCAGCTGGGTAGCTCAGTGGATTGAGAGCCAGGCCTAGAGACGGGAGGTCCTAGCAAATCACTTGACCCCCCATTGCCTACGCTTACCAATCTTCCACCTATAAGTCAATACACAGAAGTTAAGGGTTTAAAATTTTAAAAAAATCCTTTAAAAAAAAGACTATTTGGGAAAGGAACACAGGACCTGAAAGTTTTGATGGGTTTCCAGGTATTATCTAAAAAAAATTCTACAGGGATTTCCATGACCTAAGAAAGATAGTATTGATACTTGCTGGTAATGAGAGGTTAATCAATGAGATGAGAAGGGGGAAATACTACTAAGGAAAGTGAATATCATCTGAGTCATGAAAAAATAGTCAATATGATACAAAAGTATTGTACAAAATCATGCCAGAGTTAAATGGGTTACAGACTCGAGAGTTAGTCTGGAGACAGAAAAAAGAGTTAATGGTAGGTACTAAGGATGGCAACATATAGGTAGGGAGAACACAATATAAAGAGAGCTGTTAGCATTGATATGTTGACAATGTATTACTTTGTTTCTCTGACAAAGACACCATTTTCATATGGCTCTAGTAGACTACCAAGGCCCCTTCCTTAAAGCTCTTTTGTGTTAGAGTTTCTGTAATCTAAGACCCTAAGTGGCCAGTGGGCAAAAGGAGGTCAAGGCTGCAGAAAGGGGGAGGGTGATAAAAGTCAAGGATGAAGAATACAGAAGTATAACATTGACTATTTCACAATTTTTCCTAAAGGTAATGAAGTTTTTAAGTTACAAAGAAGTAATGGGGACTCATAATAAGCTTATTAGCTGGCTGAAAGATCAGTTGAAGAGGTCTATTGCATAGTTCTGAAGTAGTCCCTAAGTTCAGAAAGTTATGGACAGAAACAAGTAACAGTATGATGCTTAAATTCACTATCCTGAACTCCAGCTTGATTCGTGATGTGAAATCAGTGTCAGCCAATCAACGAGTATTTATTAAGCCTCTGTTATGTCACTAGTGCTATATCACTATGAATGGAATAATCCCTACTAAAAAGGAGTTTACATTCTATAAAGGAAGTAACAAAGAGACATAAATATATATACATACACACACAAATATACACACAAACACGCACACAAAATAGATATAAAGGGAAGATTCCAAATAGTACCAAAATGGAGGGCTACTCCAACTAAGTTGTTGAAAAGCTGGATAATTGGTCACTGCAGAAAGATACTTGGTTCGTTTTAAAGCATGCTGGATATAGATTATGAGGGCCTATGTTTGATTCTTGGTTCTGACATGTTCTACCTGTATCACCTTGTATGACTCATTTAACCTCACTGTTTTGGTTTCCTCACATGTAAAAAGGAAGGGGGTTATAATAGTTACACTTTTAGGTCCCTTCCAGCTCTAAATCTATGACCTTTTCATCCATTTCTTTTGGAAGAGGCTCATTTCCCAAGTTATTGTGAGGAAGATGGGAAAGAGTATGTAGTGCAAGGACAAAGGACAAAGTATTCATCAGGAAATGGGAGATACTATTTTATATTTCTTAATTATTCATTTCTGAATAGATTCAATGTCTTATTGTTAAAACAAACAAAAAAAGGTTACTTCCAAATACTGCTGCTGTGTAACTGTTGCTTCTTTATCTAGTTCTGTTAAAATTATAAACACTTAACTACCAGAGACTGATCAACACTAGAAAATTCTGGCTTTCTATATGGGTGTGGTCAAATGAGGCAAGATAGTAAATTATCAGTATGTTTCTTTCGTTAGATCCCAAGACCAAGAGGATCCCAAAGTGGTGGAACCTATGAGTTACATACATGAGGGGGAAGGAACCTTAGAGTTCGGCCCGTTTAAATGCCTTTTGTTATAAAGGAATGAATGGCAACCCAGAAAGTGAAATGACTTACTGAAAGCCATATAGGGAACAGAACAAGGCTTTAAATATATAACTAAATATATAAATATATTAATATATTAACTATATATGTGTTGTTATTGTTGTTGTTATCACTAACACTTAACCACCTCTTGCTACATTGCTTCAAGGACCAAAGAAAGAATGTTCTCCTTCTACTTTTTACTATATTCCTCCTTTCCTCTTGCAACACTAAAAACAGTTTATTTCCTTTTCCTTTCTTCAGGGATGTGTTAAATGGAGCTGTGTCTGGACAGAAGGCTGATCACTGAAGAATTCCCAGGGTCATCTAAATTCATTTTCAAACGTGGCTGGGATACACAATGGCCCCGTGCCATATGGATAGGGTTGTGAGTATGACAGTTCCATGTTCTTGTGCCTCTTTGCAGGAATCCAGGGAAGATAATTGGGCTCACCCAGCCAGTTTTCTACTGAGTACTTATACCAAGCACCTGCCAGACAGGGTTTCTTCCCTCTAAAAGTTTACAATCAAAAACACCTGCCTTAGTCATTTCCTTTGTGCTCTGCCACAAAGAATTATAGGAAACAGAGCTGGGAGAAGAACATCACACCAATAAATGAACATGATTCATGCCTGTGATTTGGAGCAGTCACCTGGGGGCACTTAAAGACACCTTTTGTCTTCTTGCAGGATTTGTTATATCCTGAAGCATTTAGGCTTCATGCACTCTGGAATGTCAATGGCACAGCTCTTGGCCATTTGTCTAAAGCTAGAAGGATACAGTCAACTTGATCTCTTCTATTTTTCATCCTAAAATGCTTTCTACCTGATAACCAGATACTGTCAATTTCCTATTACGCAAAAATGGATTTTTTTCTCCTCCTCCAGTAACACTAACACAAAATTGACTCTTCTTTTTTATTGCCTTTGGGAAGTAAAAAAACAATCACTCACCTTTATATGGTGCTTTCTTTTTTTTTTTTTTTAACTTCTTCCACAATACAACCCTGAGAGATAGAGAAGTGGCAAATATTATTACCCCCAATTTACAGACAAGAAAATAGATTTAGAAAGGTTCTATGATTTGTCTACAGACAAACAGATAGTTTTAGTCTGAGCCTGAGTCAAAGACTTTTGACTTTAAAACCACTAAGAAACAGAATTATGGAAAAGCCATATGTTCCCAATAGACAACTATAACCCCTGATAATGGTCTTCTGCAAATACCCAGCTAACTCCAAAGCCAGAGTTGTCAGCATAGCCCAGGAAATGATTGGTAATTTACATTCCCAACTAACATCTGTTATTAATTACTTATTAGTTCAGCACATTCTCTTAGTATTGACAGTGCCAATGGTACAGTCTTGTCTCTTTTTAATGTGGTTGTTTGAAACTTTTGCACCATCCAAAACACAGATTTAATTAGTTGATTCTGAAAAACATTCTCTACCAAATTTTAACAGCCTTTAAATACAGCACCTCAAATTTGGGATTGTAAAAAGAGTGCTGAAAAGTGTCATGCTCACAGCTGGTCTAGGATACAATTTCTGGAATGTTAAAGATGCATTGGGAAGATACCAGTGACTAATATTTTTGTTCATTGTGTACTAATTCAGCACTATATTCACTACACTGACCTGTCTATCAGGTCAGACCTGTATTAAATCCAGCCTTTGACACTTTCTAGCTAGCTCAAGAGCTAATCACTTATTTAGTCCCTGGGACTTAAGCACATCTAAGAGTGTAGTTAAAGATCATTTGTGATCTTCATAGATGGAATGAGTTCTACAGTGGGAGTTCTTACACCAATCAATTCACAACTGACCCATTGACTTGATATTCTGTTCTTGTATATCCCAAATATAATAAATGGATTATCTTCTACAACGCTAACTTATAATAAAAAGCAGAAGTTCATGCTAATGGGGTCTTAAATAAAAAGTACTTTTCAACATTAGTAAGAGTATTCCCACCTACCATAAGCAAAATCCATTACAAAACAAAAAAATGAATGTTTGGGGTGCCGGTCAGAGGGCGATGTTACAAAAAATTTCACCATCAAATTCCTTTATATAGCAAACTCTCTTGATATGCTCAAATGACTCACAAAGATACAATTTCTTCACATCTTTTTTTTGGAAGTATACACATTGCATAAATTCACCTTTATAATATTGCAGTGACAAAAGGAACAAAGTAAAAAGTAACAATAAAAATGATAAAGTAAATTCATCATTATTTTATAGTTGGCAAAGCATTTTCATATACATCATTTTACAACTGTGGGATTGTGTATGAGCCAAGCAATGAAACTAAGATGAGAAAACTGAGGTTAAGTAGCTTGGGTTTTTTGTTTTGTTTTGTTTTGTTGTTGTTGTTGTTTTTGCAGAGGAGAGATGACAGAGAATGAAAAAAGGTTGGAGAATAGCCACCCTACAAAGAAATTTTACTCTTGATCCCAGTCCTTAATGCTAATTATGGAACATGATAGGAAGGGAGTGATTTCCAAAGAATTGGACAGATCAGTATTACATGAAGCAATAAATCTTATATTCTGAAACATTTTAACTCACACAAGTGCAGAGGGTAAGGGAATAAAGTAGGACAGCAAGATGTCACTAAAAGAAGTAGGTGCATTGAGGGAAAAGACATGATCAGGATGTTAACAGGACCTTTCATGCAAAAATCTTCAGAACTTTTAAGGAGAAAAAAGGTACTCAGAAGTGATTCTTCAGAGAGGTTGTCCTCAAGCTCCTAGTTCCCCTAAGCTCATCAGATTAATTGACCACTCATTCTGGTCAATGTAAGATGTCTGCATTACAATCGCCTTCATGCTGTTCACTGAGGCATCTGAGAGCTGTGAATTATATAGGGTGAGGGGAGGATTCTCACTCAGACCCATCAATTATTTTTCTATTTCTAATTTCATAGCAAAGATATGTTGGGTATTGGCAGGAAAGACAGAGAAGACCAAATAGGAAGCTCCAGGTTGTGTGGAAGTTTCCATAAATGGGCAGGAAAAGGGAATATGCCCATTTATTCAATATTTCATAATTATGTTTTCATTTGGTTTGACCCCACTTAAGTAGTGGAGATACACATATTTTTCATCACCACTCTACATATATCCCTCACTACTTTTGTATTTTAAATTTGAGACCAATATCCCCAGGGACTTTGCATATGCCACAGGAGAGTATGCCCATAGTTTCAGGGAACAATTTTTTAAACTACCGTTCTTGCTATGCCTTATCCACAAATTTCCTTTTAGTAAACTAACTGAATTTGATCAATTTTGATTGTTATGAGTAGCATATTTTGAGGTTGCATGAACAGCACTAGAAGAAACTCCAACCTCTCAGAATTATTCCAAGGACCCTGAGGAGGAAGAATTAGCCATCTTTTGACAACCTAGTCTTTGAGTACAAGTGCCTAATAAGGAATAAACCTTGTGGTAAGGAGGAGGGAGCTACATACTCCTTTTTCATTAATTTCTTCCCTAAAGAAGATAGTGACTACCAAAAAATCCTACTTACAGTTTTGCTAAAAATTCTTAGGGATGCCATTCAGGAAAGTAGTGATGACATGAATAAGCTGGTTTCCTTCTGGCTTCATTCTATTTGTGGTGAAGAAACCAAAGAGAACTCTTTGACTTGAGACATTAAATAGTGACTGTTCATTACATGGAAAAAAAACCAACAACAAACAAACAGACTTTCCAGCTGCATCTCTTCTCAGGAACCTAATGCAAAAAATAGAAATTAATGAATGAAAATGAATATAGTAAAACATAATTTTGACTAATCTAAGAAGGTGAGCCCAAATTAGTGCAAATTCCCAATTATAGATATTTTCAAATAAATGAAGTCTAATTATGTTTGAGTATATAAAGGAACTTCAGACCAAAAAGAGGTTGATTTGTTCTTAAGGAACTTTTTTTAGTGAGTAGATAAGAATGATTTGTTAATTAAAATTGTGAAATCAAAGAAGTCAAAAGGACTTCATAGATTACAAGTCAAATGATCAAATCCATTATTTGTTGCAGTTTGAAAAGTTTGTTCTCAACAAGGAATTCTAGAAGATGGGAAGCCTAATAAAACTGATGAAGACAAAAGGAAGCAAAATCAGGAAAATAACATATACAGTAAAAACAACATAAGTAAAAAGAACATTTTTTAAAATATTGAATAGATATATGACCAAGCTTGGCCCTAGAGTATAGTTGAATAAATATGCTACCCTCTCTTCACTGTGGAATATTGACTGGTTTTACTGAACATTTTTTTCTTTTAGAACCTTTGTTATATGATACAGCTTTGTGGGTAGGAAAGAAATGAAAGCAACAAAACAAAAAAAACAATCAATAAAGTTTTAAAAAATCAATTCTCTTTGAAATTTTGTTTGTACCATAAATGATCAATAAAGAACTTTTCTAAGCAAAGATAAATTTCAATTCAGCTCCTTTACTGAATTATGAAAAATTCTTAATAAGGGTGGTCCAAATCAATGAAGTTTCACTAAACTACTTTCTGAATACTGGAGAGGCAGTATTAAGCAAAAGAGAACATTGCATCTGCTATAATTTGTTTTTAATTTGTGACTCCATGGGGATTCTTTTGTGATTAATTTGATCCTTAATTTTAGTGAGACTGTGAATATTCATTTGACTGCTATATGCTAGTGATGAGTTTCCATGCTCCAAAATAAACTAAAAAGAGATGCCCAACCTTCACCCAGAGAGCTTGCAAATCAAGGAAAAGCAATTAAAGACAATAATAAAAACTAGTTAAATAAAAGCAAAATATCTATACAAAATATTAACATGGCAAAATAAATAACATAAAGCTGGTATTAAAGACAGAAACACACAGATTCAAATCATGCCTCAGACACTACCTTTGTGGACTTGCTTAAGAGAATTAACTATACTGTGCTTCTATTTCCTGATGTTTAAAAGAAAGAAGAGGGTTGTATTCCATGACCTTCTGTGGTCCCTTAAGACTCTAAATCTATGGTACTATGATTGATAGGAATCTCTACTTCATTCAATAGAGTGGATGCCACAATCTGACCTAGCATTATTTCCAAGTCCCTTCTGGCCCTTGTGCAATGCAAATGCCATAGTAAGAATATTTGGCAACTCTTCAGGGAAAGGCAAGCTACCCAGCTCATTGAAGAAAGCTTTGGCATTCTCAGTGACTTCAATTTCTATATATAAAATACATTCCAGTTAGAGTTAAGAACTGCTGTTTAGCTTAAGCCCTATCTTGGCTTCATTTTTCTCATTTGTAATAGAAGGATATGTGCTGCTGAAGTGAGCACTCATTTGTAAAATAAGGAAGTGGCTCTACTTCAAATTTTTCACATGAGGTGCAGCTGGTGAATAGTCAATCGTTAATCCTTTATTAAATGCCTACTGTATGCCAGGATACAGATTCTGACCTCAAGCAAATCTTGCCTCATATTTTAAGTTACTTAATCTTTCAGTCTCAGATTTCTCATCTGTAAAGTAGGGATAATAATAACACTTTCCTCCCAGAAATATCATAAATAATGTATTTAGTAACACTTTGCTGGTTTCAAAGAGCTACATGATTACTTGATATTATTATTAGCTAGTAATATGAGGGAATCCCTTCTTAGGTACAGGTTGAATAAGATGGCCTCCAAGGTCTCTTCGAACTCTTAAGATTCTGTTTTTCTAGCATTCTTGCCTGAGATGATCCCTCAAAGGGATTGACTTATTCAAAGTTATAGACCTGAATTCACTAAACTTTCTAACTAGATAACCAACAAGGACTCTTCCCACTCTTAAATCTATATGCCTAAGATGCTCTGAACTTGTGTTCACAGACACACAGTAAGCAGACCCCAGAGTCAGAAAATGAACTGAGGTATGCTGGCTCATTGAACCATGCTGACTAGCCTGATCTTGACAAAGAAAGTTGGGGAAGGTTGCCAACCTTTCTAGCTGAGGGACCTCATACGTGAAGGAAAGGAAACCTGGTGTATAGCCTCCCTTAAATGACTTGAACTGTCTGAAGTGACTTATAATTCTGACATTTGTTACACATTCTGCTGGATGCAGTATAGGTCAACAAAGTAGAAAAGCTGAGCTTTTCTGTTTGTGCAATACAGTGATCTCCAAACTTCTGCAAATATACACATTCCTATCAACAAAAAATTTTAGAACACATGTTCCCAATATATGTATATCCATATATAATTTACACACATGTACATTACAAAACAAATACCAAAAAGTACATTTTAAAGAGATGAGATCAAATGAAATAAATAGTATTTTAAACTTTTATTTATGCATGGTTTAAAAACTATATCTTACTCCTGAGAGCAATGTCATTGAATATGCTCATTATTTTTGAAAAATCTCTAGCATATCCTGAGGGGTAAGGTAGATATAAATAGTTATGATTTGTTAGCAATTAATTATTCATTTAATTTGATCAGTGTAGTTAGCCACACAGATACATTTCTTTTTTAGACTTTTTAATTGAAAGCTTTGCATTGCAACAGTCAGATAATAGAGCATATTATATTGTTCCTCTGTGTTCATTTATACACATGTAGATAGAGAGATACAGTTATACATGTATATGTGTATCACAAATATATAGAGACAGGACAACTAGATGGCCCAGGGGAGAGAGGGCTAGGTCTAAAGTCAGGAAAACCTGAGATGAAATCCAACCTTAGACACTTACTAGCTGTGTTACTGTGAGCAACTCATGTAACACTGTTTGCCTCAGTTTCCTCATCTGTCAAATGAGCTAGAAAAGAAAATTACAAACCACTCCAGGATCTTTACCAAAAAACCCTAAATGAGGTCATGAAGAGTCAAATACAATTGAAACAACTCAGCAACAACAACAAAGGTAGATAGAGATAGAGATATACTATTCACAGTAAATATATATATATATATATATACATATATATATATATATGAAGTATCTCTGATTGAAACACAGCAAAAAGTTTCATTACAAAGCTATTCCTCTTTCTTCACATGATTCTGCTTAATGGATGGTAACAGACCTTAATTTCTTAGCTGTGTTCCATTAGTTGTATTTTTATAAGAGTGTGTAAAGAACAATAAAGCCAGTTTGTCTAGACTGTGTGTATGTATCTTTGCCAAGAAAACTCCAAAAGGAGTCATGAAGAGTTAGACGTGACTGAAATAATTGAACAACAACATGTAAAAGTATACATGTATATGTATATATGAAGAACACAAGTTATTTACATGCATATATATTTTATTACATGTAACATAGAGAGAAATATATACATGCACACACATATCTAGAAAGGTGGATTGGAGTCCAGTTGTGAAAAGTGTGAGAAGCTTTAAATGACCAACAAAGGAGTTGGTTTGATCTTAGAAATAATATGGAATTAGAGCTTATTAAATAGTCAGGTGATAAGGACAGACCTGTACTTTAAGAAAATCATTTGGTAGCTCTGGGAAGGACGTGAAGAGATTTGAAGGAAAGAGACCAATTAAAGACCATAGTGTGTCATAAGGGGATATCTGATCCCCCAGGCAAACAATGGGAAAATGATTTGAATATGATCCTTCTTGTGATGGATAGGTGATGTTGAGAGAAGACTAAGCTAAAAACTCCTTGATCCAACTCTTTTTCTAAATTTCGGTGTGACTTTAAGCAAGTCATTTCACTCATTGGGGCATTACCACTACACTTACGATATTCCCAACCCTTAACTTCTCTTCAATAACTAAAGTAAAATCCCTTGCAAATATATTAAATAAAACAACCAACCCCAACAACCATCATTATTTTATTAACCCTTCTTTCCTTAGGAGGAACTAAAACTCCTAAAAGGATTCATACCAAAATGATTTCTCCCCCAAGAACTTTTTGTCGAAAACAACATCTTCAGAGTATAATAAGCTTATTATAGTAGATTATCTCTACTAGCCTTTCAGACTGTAGATCCCAGGAGGAGGGTCTAAATATGAAGGACAGTGAAGGTCTAGCCTTCCAAAACATAAAGAAGGCTAGTCCCTCCAGTTTTCTCCAAATTCATTTCTGCTTCCAGAGGGAACTGAGTTCTTTTCTGATGTGCACAGTTGTTAGTTCTTGCCACATGAATTCCTTTGTATTTATTTTGTATAAATTTTGTAGTTATTTACCTTTGTGTATCTGGCATCCCCAAATTAGAATAAAAGGTCTCTGAAGACAGGATAGGTTCCTTTTTATTTTGTATCTTCAGTACCTGGTATGATGATATATATATGTGTATATATATATATATTGATATGTACATATCAATATATATCAATTATTAATTGAATGCTTTAATTGGATTGAACCCAAGCTTTTCATATGGGGCCAGTCATAACTCTCAGAGGTCATTGGTGCCAGTTTCTTCAAACTAGCAGAACAACTGGATGACTCTATGCATAGAGAGCCAGGCCTGGAGATAAGAAATCCTGGGTTCAAATCTGGCCTTAAACACTTCCTAAGTGTGTGATCCAGAGCAAATCACTTAATCCCCATTGCCCAGTCCTTTCTGATTTTTTGCATTGGAATCAATACTTAGCATTGATTCTAAGACCAAATGTACAAGTTTAAAAAAAAAAATAAACTAACGTAGTGTGATAGAAATGTTGGTGGACTGGAATCAGGTGACCTAGTGGTGCTACCAACTCTTTACATTAAGTTAAGTCTTTTGGGACCCTGATTCCTCGTCTGTTCAACTGATAGTATTAAGCTAAAAAATTTCTAAAGCCTCTTCCAAATCTAATGTTCCATGTTCCTCCATTAACCGTTCACCTCCAGAGTCTACGCACACAATTACAGTGAACAATAATTAATCAAAAAGTATTCATTAAATATCTGCTATATGCTAAGTAAAGTCAAGATGGCAAAGAGATGCTAGGCCAAAAAGATGCAAAGTCAAAAGTGTCATAGTCCCTGTCTTCAAGGAGCCTACATTGCAGGACTGCTGATTCCCAGCTTGTATAAGATTGCTCGGGAAACTCAGTTTCACCTTGGCGTCAAGGTTCTTTGAATGAACAGTGGATGGTGATAATTTTAGTTTCCCTTTAATAATGAGACTTTTGTCATTTCACTCCAAAGGATAGGCTTTGGCCCATTAGAAGGATAAGTTTGCCTATTTAAAAGCAGAACATTTACCATTCACTCTCAAGACAAGTCAGAACCAAGCCAAGGCCACACATTAAAAGGTAATTGCAAGAAGATTTTATTTTTAAATGACTTCTATGATTAAACACTGCCCTTATCCTGACAATATCCTCCATGAACTTTTCAAAAGCTGATTGGCTCAGCTGGTAATATTCAGTTCACATATTCAGCATGTCAGAGCTCCACAGAGCACTTCTAAAACTTTCTTCCTGTGATGCTTCGTATTTAATCAATATGAGACACAGTGCTCAAATTTTCTAATAGGTCATGGATATGCTTGCTGCTATATAAAACTTCTTCACTAATGTCAGGAAGCTAGAGATCTTTAGAGAATTGCAGACCTCACTAAGATATAGCCAAAGTCAGTAAAATATTTGGAATAGAGTCTCTGGGGAGTCCAAAGTAATGGTTATTTATTGCTTTAATATATAATTAATTATGCAATTATTTATACATACAGACCACAAGATGATGGACTTAGAGTTGGAAAACATCAAAGAGACATCTAGTCCCTTGGTTGTCCCCATTATACAGATGAGGAAGCCTATAGGTTAAACAAGAAGTCTAACACAATCCAAAAGGAGGTGATGATGAGAACTGTGAGTGAGCTAGCTCCACTCACCCAAAATCCAGCATTCTTTTCACTTGAACACAAGGTCTGATTTCATAAACAGTAAAAACATTGACTTGAGAGTCAGGATAACTGTCTTCCACTTTCAGTGGTGCTCAGCTCTATTATGCTGGGCAAATTGTGATCTCTATGGGCCTCAATTTCCTCATCAGTCAAAGAAGGGGGTTCAATCACATGGTGCCTAGAGTTCTTTCAAGCTCTTTAAATCTATGGCCGTTCTCTACTATTCTTCATTCTATGGATTCCAGTTGGACTTGTACTTAGGGAAACAGCTTCAAATTTAGGTAATGATATTACTAATAAACTGAATTATCTATTTTACACTAGAAAATAGTATGGCAGAAAGAAAACTGGATTTGGAGTCAGAAGAGTGGGCTTGAATCCTGGTTCTGTTATTTAGTATTGTATGATCTTGAGCAAGTTACTTAACTTCCTAAGGACTCAGTTTTCATATCTGCTAAGAGAGAGGATCAGAATGAACCCCAAAAGTTCTATAAAACTCCATCTAGCTCCTAATCCTACATACTATCTTAACTCCTGATTTCTTCTAAAAATAATTTAGGATCAAATGCATAAAATCAGATCAGCAAGTCAAAGGAAAGGTCCCCTTACCAGTACCCTGTGTCCATAGGCAAGCATTGTATAGGAGAAAGAGGGAGTCTGGGAATCCTTTAAAAGATATTAAGCAAACACTCTCTTTGCTTCAGCACCACTACACACAGACAGACACATTTGTTGTTTTTCAGTTATTTTTTTTTTGTCATATCTGACTCTGTGATCCCTTTTTGGTGTTTTCTTGGTTTGCCATTTCCTTCTCTAGCTCATTACACAGATGAGCAAACTGAGGCAAACAGAGTTAAGAGTTAAGTGACTATCCCTGTGTCATATAACGAGTAAGTATCTGAGGACTGATTTGAATTTAGGAAAATGAGTCTTCTTGACTCCAGGCTGGGAACTCCATCCATTGTGCCACCTAGATGTACACATACACTTCTCTAAACCCAGCATACAGTTTCATTGCTGGGAGCCTACAAAGCACATTGACTATTATTCCTACCTCAGTGTCAGGATATTGTCCCAGAAATAATTCTACCTTGGTTTCCCTTATGGTAAATATTGCTTGTTTTTGTGTTAGCCCACAGACTCTCTCATATGCTTAGAGGGGAGAACAATATAACTTGCAAGTCACGGAAAAGAACACTAAATCAGTCACTTTTCCTGTCAGGAGCTGATAATCTAAATGACTTTGTCCCATTAAAGTCTTTTATCTGAAGATTTCAAAGGACTTTACAAGCAAGAATTATTATCCATAGTTTAAAGACAGGGCAGTTGAGGAATAAAGAGGCTGAGTAAATTTGTCAGCCTACTAGGGATGCTGTGAAAACCAGGTTTTCTGACTCCCCAGTTTCTTGTGTGAGCCAATTCACTTAGGTTTGTTTAGGGATTTGCTTCATTGTAGGTCACACAGAAAGTGTGTCCTTATCTTCCCAAGACTCTGTCCCAGTAATTTGCTAGTACAGAGCTCAAGGTGCAAAGTAAAAAGTGTGCACTGTAATATGCCCTGAATTGGAATCAAAAGAACATAGGTTCAGATTTCTGACTCTCTCATTTCTACCTGTGACAATCCCTCAGTTTTCTCATTTGTAAAATGAGAAGGTTAAACAAGATGACTTCTAAGTCTCTTTCCAGCTCATAAGCTAGCATCTTCTGAGCATAATTAAGGATAGAAAGAACTGAGGATTGGAATGGCAAGTGAGCTGAATTTCCAAAGGATTCATCTCAAACTGCCTTCTTATGTATGGTACAAATATAACAGATCCCCTTGGGTCCAAACTCTGAGATGCCATCTTCCACTAAGGGGTCTCAGCTCTCAACTCACACAGGTATCACAGTCCTGAAGTACTATGGCCTCCACAAAGATGTTCTTTTTCCTTTTCTCTGCCCCTGTATAGCTCTGCCCTTGAGGCCAGGGGGGAAATGTCACTGAGAGCTCAGAATGGCTGTAGTAAAGGATCTCCCTGACAGAAATGATCAGGATTTCTAATTAAAAGGAGCTCAAGATGCAGGGTAAACCAAGAATAGGACAGATATTTATTTCTCTTGTGGAAAATAAATACTAAAACACAAAAGACTCATAAACATGCATTGGCAAAGACACAAAACAAGAAACAATAACCCATAACTCCCATTTTACTTTCCCCAGAGGTTGCAACTTAAAACATGAAATAGTAGGACATCTGAATAGCCATTTCACCTTAGCTTGGACTGTGCATTAATAAACTGCTTTCTCAAGGTTCAAGTCATCTGGGAAGCCAAGCAAGGCTAGGGTTTGAGTTCATTTGTCTGGTTGTAGCCAAGTTTTCAAAGAAGGGTTAAGCTAGAACTGTTAGAGTCAGATGCTGATCAAAGCATACTATCTTTCACACAGGTTTATTTAGTTTTATTTGAGGGTTTTGGTTATGTATGGGTTTGTTCTTACAACAATGACCAATATGGAAGTGTGTTTTGCATGATAATATATGTATGGCCTGGATTGAATTGCTTGCCATCTCTGAGTTGGATGAAGAAAGAAAAGAAAGGAGATGGTTTGGATCCTATAATTTTGGAAAATGTATGTTGAATATAATTATTACATGTAATTGGGAAATAAAATTTCTTTGAATTTAAAAAAAGAGTTAAGCTACAAAATACTTCTGGTACCAGCCAGATCCAACAAAGGAACTCATGAACTCTGAATCTAGTCACTCCTCTAAAGTCCATCTCTCAGGGTCTCTGTTCAGGCACCTGTATTCAGGAAAATTAACAAAAGCAAAGAAGGTAGCCAAGAGGCCAGAGGGATAGACTCAAGAGGCTCCCCTAGGCAGCATATGTGCCTACTACAATTTGCAAGCAGATGTAATGGGGGACAAGGGAAAGGAACTTCTCCTTCACTGAAATTTCAAGAGAGAGAAGGATGCTCAGCTGAGCAGGTGGGAATTGAGAGTTCAAGAGCAAATAAGTGACTCCTTTAAGATCTGTTGAGTAGATGCTTTTCTTGGCTCAGTGACTATTTGAAGCATCATCTCCATAAGGGTAGAAGGAGGGAGGTTAACAGAGTGACTAAACCAGAAGCTTCTGATTGAACAAGTCCTTTAGCAAGAGGATGAAACTTCTGTCCCTTCTACCATGGAGCCAACCACAGATGTTAACAAGATGCTTTTATTACAAAAGTATCACTTTCTAGTTGACTCTATATTTCAGCCCCTTTTCAATCATGCATACAGTGGCTTATATTAGGCAGTAAACTATGACATGTGAAAAGTTGAAGAATTTTTTCCCCAGAAACAAAATATTTTTGTTTCTGATGACTGAGAGAGCAAAAAAAAAAGTACTCAAAAGTTTTCCTACCTCTTTAGCTGCCTTTTTTTTTTTGGTATCAGTAAGGCCCCAGGGGAATTAGGGTAGAGTAATGGATAAAACTAATTATTAGCTATTTGACTTTGGACAGATCACTTAATCTATGACTCAGTATTCTCATCTGTAAAATAAGCGTAATAATCCTCAACCTGTCTATTTTGCTGGGTTGTTCAAGAATCAAGTGAGACAACTAAGGTAGAACACAGATATACCAAACCCATTGGTATAAGATTCTCTCCTCTCTGGTAAAGAACAATACCCTGCTCTTACATAGAATAGAATTAGAAAGAATGGAAGAAGGGAGAGTTCTAATCCCTTCAGGCCCTTTCTCTCTTGGAATCTTCAGTTTTCTTCAGGATCTTCAATTTCTTTGGGTTCTGCAGTCACTTCCAATGCTTCTGTGCTTCAATTTAAAGAGAAGAGAAGATTCTGACCTATTTCAGATTGCCAAAAAAAAAATAAGATTCTAAAGATGCTTAAATGAGGAGGAGATGGTAGTCTTCAATGTGTCTCTATCCCCAGCTTGCTATGCCAAATACTTTGAGGAATTTCCCGATGGTGAGAACTGTGACTCCATTTCTTGCTTGAGTTGAATTACTTTACTCCCAATTGGAGAGCTCCTTCACACTGTACTGCCTGGTATATATTCCCCTTATAAATACTTTCCCTGATTTCTGCTTTGCTATTGAATTGGATCAAAGGATTCTTTACTACTTGCTATGTTCATTGTGGAACTGTTATTTGGTAAGAAGGCCTTGGATATAAAGCTTGGATTCTTTCTCCATTAATATCAAAAGTTTAGTTTGAACTTGAAAACCACATCCCCTAGACCAGCATTGAAGAACGTTTTCAAGTTCCGACACCCAGATTTCAATTTCAAGGTGCCTGTGAGCAAGCACACACACATGCACACACACACATACACACACACACTTTATTTGAAAGAGTGGAGGAAGTGCTCCCTTTGGGCAGCTGGACAGAGGGGCAGGGCATGTAAAAATGTCCTTAGGCGCTGGGAAGAGGGGGACTGAGCAGCTCCCCCAGTGTGGCTCCACAAACGTGTCAATACTTCGCCAAGGTTGCCCTAGACAAACAATATTTAAGGCAGCAGATAGATACAATTCTGTCCCTTTACCCCCTCCTTCTAAAGAGGGCTGAGTGACCAAGTATCTGACTCCCACATCCTGCTTCATCTGATGACAGGAAATAGTCTCCCTAAGAGAAAGGTGAGGGGAGAAGAGGCTATTCTGTCTCCCTTAGGACTACAATGATAGCCTCATGCCACATAGAAGAGATGATCCTCTTAATACTTCGTAATAGTAGAGAGAGCATAGACTACCGAGAGGAGGCTTAGATTTAAAATTCAAAGTTCATCTCTTCAGTTTACTAGTCATGTGCCCTTTGGAACTTAAGTTCTCAGTCTCAGTTTCTTCATCTTTAAAATAAGAATAATTTTTGTACTATCTTTCTCACCGAGTAGTTGTTATTAAAAAAAGACTGTCACTCTAATAGTGTGACATAACAGGGAGTTGGTACAAAGGAAGGAAAGCTTTGTGAACCTTCAAATGATATGTAATTATGAGTCATTATTAAAGAGCTATACAATCTAAGCTAGGCAGCTGGGTGACACAGTGGCTAGAGTGCCAGGCCTGGCACTCATCTTCCTGAGTTCAAATCTGGCCTTAGGCACTTTCTAGTTGTGTGATCCTGTGCAAATTACTTAACCCTATTTGCCTCAGTTTTCTCATTTATAAAATGAGCTGGAAAAGGAAATAGCAAACCACTCAAGTATCTTTGCTAAGAAAACCCCAAATGGAGCTATGAAGAGTGGGACTCAACTGAAACTGAGTGAGATTAAACAACAAATAACAGCAGTTTGTTCATTTCCATTGATTGCTCCCATATTAGAAGCCAATATAAGAAGGTGGAAATGGAGAAGGAAGAAGTAGACCTACAAGTGGAGCTGCCCTCAATGAAGACAGCTGCTAAAGTAAGCAGGGATGATCTATGCACCCAGCCTGGTCCACACCAAATATGCACACATGCACAGATTAGGTCTTTGGACTGATTTGCTTACTAATGCAATTGGCAAATTTTTACTTTGGCAAAAATAAAAAGACAACTGAAAAATTGGATAAATGTTGTTTATATGCAGCACTGTTTCCTGAGTCAGAGTCTGGTTCTCTCCATCACTAATTCAATAACAACAACAAAATGTATTGAGTGTACATGAGGGATAGAGCATTGTAGGGGATGGGAAAGATGAATAAAAGATGGCATGGCATAGTGAACAGCCTTTGAGACATGAAGGATACAAGTTCCTCCTATTCTAGCAGTATGATCCTAGGTCATTCTTTCAACCTCTCAGTGTTCAAAGCAACTCTCTACAACTGAACAGTATTATTAGAGAGCATTTCTTCACAAGTTCCCCTACACCAAGAAACCATAGTTCCAGATCCAAAACAAAAAAGATAAGTTCTGGGTCTTAGAGAGAGTTAACCATATTGTGGGGAACGGAGGATGCTTGAAAAATGAATATAATTCAGGGGAGAATAAGACTTTGAAGAAGGAGTCTGGGTGGGGAGGGGGTAAGATAAACCTTAATTAATAAAAATAGCTGATATTTACATAATACTTACTATGCACTAGACACTGCGCTAAGCTCTTTCCAACTGTTATCTCCTTTGAGCCTCAATACTACCATAGGAAATAGTTGCTGTCATTTCCATTTTATAAATAAGAAAACTGAGGCCGAGGTTAAATAATTTGCTCAATTTATATAGGTAACCAGTGTCGATGGCCATATTTGAACCTAGGTCTTCCTGGCTCCAGGTCTGGTATTCTATCCACTGTGCTACCTAGCTACCTCAAAAAATGTCATAGGCAATGTTAATTTAAGTGTTTTAGAGGCAGGGATGTTCAATAGAGGAGTGTTGGATTTGGAGTAAGAGGAACTTCATGACTCCAGCTCTGTTATTTACTAGCACCTGTGTGGCCTTGGGCAAGTCATTTGACTTCTGTAATATCAGTTTCTCATTAGGAAAATGAGGGGACTGGATTACAGATTCCTTCCAATTATAAATCTATGACCCAAAGATCTTATAACCTCATTAATTATTCAATTTTTTAATTGCATGGCACCTTAATTTTCACTTTGACTCCTTTTAAGGATGAATAAACTGAAATTCAGAGAAAGGAAGTGATTTGCACAGGGTTATATTGGTATTAACTAATTAGTTATTAGAAAAGCTAGGTTTTCTGATTCCTAGTCTGCTATTTATTCTAGGACATATCATGGCAGAATGTGCTTAGTCTCTCTGATTGTGATTAGTCACTATGAACCCAGAGGCTGTTGGTACTAGAACTACCCAAGGTGAATATTCAGGTATTCAGATCTAGTCTTTCTCCAGAAGGACAGGGATATCTTGAGGGTTCCAGAGGGCCCTGAGTACAACCAGAACCCAACTTCCCTAGCAGTTAGTTCTATAGGTTGCCTTATCTTTAAGTTATCTTATTTTCCAACTTTTTCCTGAATATTATCTTTTCTTGTCAGCTTAACCAAAGTTAAGGGAGGCGTTATCTTCTTTTGTGCATCTTTCTTCCTTTCCTTTAGCAGCCAGAGAAAGACTTTGGCAGAGGAAGTGTGTACTGATTTGGGGGGGAGGAATAAATGAACAGGTGAATGAGCTGATTTTCTCAGCTGGACTCACAATATATGTTTACCTGCACCTGCTTGTGATTAGACTTCTCACAAAGACCTCTTGGGCTTTTCTCCAATCATATTTTTATCTCTAGAGCAGCAGTAGCTCTTCCTATCCCCACACCCTGCATACCTAGCAGTATTAGCCTAGGATTTGAAGTATGAGGAACAGAGCAAAGAACCTTTATTAAATACCTACTATGTACATATATAGTATAGGGGCAGCTAGATATCACAGTGGATAGAGGACCAACCCTACAGGAAAGAAGGCTCATCATTCCGAATTCAAATCTCAGACATGAACTAGCTGTGTGACTCATAGCAAGTCACTTAATCCTGTTTGCTTCAGTTTCCTCATTTGTAAAATGAGCTGGAGAAGGAAATGACAAACCACTCCAGTATCTTTGCCAAGAAAATCTCAAATGGGGTCACAAAGAGATAGACAGGACTGAAAACAACTGAACAGCAAATGTGAAGGTGAGATGCAACTCCTGTCCTCACAGGAAAGAGACGTGTCATTGAAGATCATACATGTTCATGACATCAGCCTTTTCAAAGCCTTTTTCTTTGCATGGTAGAAAAGACACTAGATTCAGAGTAAAAAAGAAATGTGTTAACACCCTGACTCAGATTTTTACTAGCTGTGTTAGCTTCATCATCCAAAAAATAAGGGGGTTGGACTCCAATGATCTCGAAATTCTCTTCCAGTCCTCTATCAGGTGATCATATAATCTTATGGTCTTTGAAAACAGAGAGATGTAAGTAAAATGTTATGGCTTGTCCAAGGCAGAATAAGTCACAATTCAAAGTGGATCAAGGAAGGGTCTGTAGAAGAAGCAGCATTTGACCTGGGTGGGAATTCAACATATGGAGAAGAGGAGAGTATTCTGGGCACAAGGACTGGAGTGAAAAAGGCCAGGGAGTACAAAACCCAAGGAACATATGGGAGAAAGCAAGTAGTCCATGTAGGCTAGAGTATGTAGAGTGTATGAATGGGAAGAATAGGAGATAAGGAAGAGTAGAGGCAGACACCATGTAGCAACCATGGGCAGCACATAGGCTGGCACAGTGCCTACTTGACTAGCAATATCCATTTTAGAATTCTGAAAAACAGTTCTCCAAGCTATCCAGACCTACTTCATAATATCCATGGGTTTTTCAAGCCAGCAGTGGAGCTAGGACATATGTGATTTGTCTCTACTCTCGGCTTAACTGCTTTTTTTGTAAAAGGATTGCTCAGGATCAACATGACCAAATGGTAATAACCAGACCGATTACCTAAACCAAGAATAATGAAAGTAGAAAAACAATATCCATGTATTTCCCTTTGAATTAAGCACAAGGGACTTACAATATTAAGAAATTCTTTTAAGCACTGAGCTTGTATATACAAGATTATTGCTGCAAAATAAAACTTTATTAGAAAATATTAGAAAATTTCTACTAGAATTATCCCATCTACCATCATCTTGGTTCAAAGCTATCAGTTGCACATAAAATAGTGACCCTTCCCAGATTTAATAATGATTTATTTCATCTCATAAAATATTCTAGTCCAGGGCTCTGGGTATTTATAACTTCCAAAGAAAATAGTGAGGCTAACTTCAAGTTACACATAGACATGTATATGTGTATATGTAACCCATGTCCTCATACCCTAAAGAAGCTCTGAGCTTATAAGATCTAAAACTGATCTTAGGGGATTATCCACAAGTCAGCTTATCTCCGGTTTATTGTGTCCCCACCCAGAACTTATTCTGGGATAATTTTTAATACAAATTTTATATATGTCTTTGCAGATGTGGTGAAAAGATCCCTCTGATCTCGTACAAGTATTCAAGCTAATGATACTTATATTGGACACAGAACAATCTTTACCCCAGGAGAAATCCCAGACTTAAGATTACATAAAAATGCAGAAATTACATGAAAGATTCATAGTAGGCCTTATACAAACAAACAAACAAAAAAACATATACAAAGTGTCTCAATTTCCACAGGATCCTAAAATCTTTCAGACTTTGGCAATTCTCTGGTTAGATTCTCCTTAAGAGGAAAGCACACTTGAGGTTGCTAGACAGTTCTTGTTCCCATTTCACTTGTACCAGTCAAATAATCTAATGAAACTCTACAATGACAAATACAGATCCCTTCTATCCCTATGTGGCTATAATATCTCACTGATGTTACTCTAAGCACAAGAGTCATGTATAGAATCCTTTTCTCTATTGGGAAAAAAACGCATTGGTAAGAAAATTTCCCTTTTCTCAACAAAAGATTGGATCTTCAAACTCTTGATATTGGGGTTCCTTGTGAAGCAATCCGCAAAGGTATTTCTTTTTAAAGAAATTCACTTTCTCTTCTTAGAAATTTGAATTCCAGTTATGCTGTCTAGGAAATTATTCTTCTCTAACTAAAAGGTCAATTCTAGAAATTCTCAAATTTGAAATTAATAGATAAATAACATTTAAGAATTACTATATGGCCTTTTGGTTTCCCTCTCCTCAGCTTCCATATGATTCAGATATAATGCCATTGCCTCTCTAAGGCTGAGACCAGTAACATTATTGAAGAGCTCTCTTCTTCAATGATGTGGGGAATATATTTTGTCCAATTGTCTCCATCATGACTAACTCTTTGTGAGTTCATTTGAGGTTTTCTTGGTAGAGATACTTTAGTAGTTTGCCATTTATTTCTTCAGCTCATTTTTACAGTTGAGGAAACTGAGGCAAACAGGGTTAAGCAACTTGCCCAGGATTACATATCTGAAGTGTCAGAGGCAAGATTTGAACTCAGAATGATGAGTCTTCCTGACTCCATATCCATCACTCTATCTATGCACCACCTAGCTGTTCATGGGGAATACACACACATATGTATGTATGTGCATATATATATATATGTGTGTGTATATATATATATATATATATATAGATAGATAGATAGATAGATAGCCAAGAGGTGGTGTACATTTTTGGCATTGAAATGGGAATTTGACCCATCAGTTCACAGAGTTCAAAAGCTCACTTTTAGAGTCATGTGGATTCAATTACACATAGCTTGCTATGTTCTTCTATCTCTAGGCTTTCCTTAGGGACTCTTAGTTCTACTCTCTCTTCAGGACCTTTCCAGAGAAAAGACAAAAACCAAAATAAGGAAACAAAGAACCTGTAGGTTCCCTTTTATAGGTTAACACAGAGGAATTGTAGCTCCTCTGAAAACCGTTAATTTCAGAACAAGAACAAGCCATTTCACTTTGGCAGTGGTGGGGGGAGGGGAAAAGAAGTCTCATTAACAAAAACCATCATTTGGGAAATGTCAAAGGTCATGTCTATGCACAACAAAATGGGAAGTTACAGAGTCTAAAATAAAAGCTTATCACCCTATAGTTAACCAAATTGTTTAGTTAATTCTCCTCATAAACCTCTTACTTTAGGCTAAAACTTGAGGAGGTACAATGTGATGATATAAAAATGGCACCAAATTTAGTATCAGAGATCTTGGGGCCTAGATTCCATTTCTGTTATTTACTACCTGTTTGAGCTTTAGTAAATTACTACATCTTTCTGGGTCTTAGTTTCCTCATTTATAAAATGAAGGTAATAGTCTAGCCATTTAAGTCAAAAATATATTCTTTTGGTTCATGAGATTGAATTCATATTCTTTTCTAAATACTTATTAGTCTCCTAGAATTTCAAGGCCAACTGTTAGACCAAAGATAAATAGCATATATTTATGTGATGTAAAGTATATAAATGGAGATTTTGAACCTTTGGACTTCATTCCCCAGAAGTCCCTTAGTATTTCCCAAAATTCCCTTTAATCTCTCCTGTGCCTCCATGTTTTTGTGGTCATGTTATTGTTTTATAGGATCTGTAGCTCCTCCTTCTCTCTCTCTTCTTCACAAGCATGGCCGAAGTTAATACATTTTCACTCTAGTTTTTATGTTAATTTATTATTAATAAAACTTTATAAAATATAATATTTAGTTATTGAATATTAATTTTCATCTTTATAAAGACACATAAGTATATACTCACTGGACTCTAATGAATTGATCCTTGTTCCTATCTCTACCAAGCTGTGTGATTCTAAACAAGTCACTTTTTAGTTACCTCATTTTTCTCTTCTATAAAATGAAAGAGGTAAACTAGATGATTACTGAGGTCTCTCTAAACTCTAAGTCTTATTAGCCTCTGAAAATACTGAGTATTCATAAAGTAGTAGAGAGTGACTGCTGAAAAAGGCTTGTCCATGGCTACCTGGGCAGAACAACCTTGCAAACATAGCCAATGTCATCGCAATAATTTCCATAGACTGCTGTGTTGGCTATATAAGCAATCCAGCTGTGATATACAGATACCTTAAATGGATGACTGGAAGTACCATATTCTAACTGGTAGCAACCAGACCTTTCCCCCTACTCCTTTCCATCCTCCTTCACATATATATGCACTTACTCAGTCCATCTAGGAACTCAAATCGACTTTTTCCTCTGATGGAGGTCCCCATTCTCAGATATTCCTCAAGCTTCCCTGAATTACTACAAAAAGCCTGCTTTAAACAAGGTAAGCCCCTCTCTACTCATCCATTTGGGCAGTTTCTGCAGATTCACATTTCAGCAGAAAATCAATACCTGGAAAGCTCTTCACTCTGCAGTAGAATCAGCAGTGCATAAATGCAGAGACAAGGAAACTTTTTTTTTTTTACTATTTTGAGTAAAGCATAGTTATGACAATTTTTTGCCTGCATCTCTCTAGAAGGAAATATTTCCAGCTACTGTATATTGTCTTGGTTGTGGATTATAGATCCATTTGGCTTTAATGTCTTAGAGCTGTTTCCATCTATTATAAGCATATAACAGGCTTACTACCTAGGAAAGCTCAACTATCATTTGGTTGGGCAGAGAATAAAACTCCTTAAACAAAACAAGCAAACAGAAACAGGAGGGAGGAAGAGAAGCACAAGAAACCCATTTCTAAACCAAAGTAATTAACATTCTTCAATCTGGTTTGGTTTTTCTGCATTTCCCCAAGCAATTACACATTTTTCAAACATTTGCCTGTGCAATTTTAATCCAGAGTGACAAAACTACTATTGAATTCCAAATGGATAGAAACACTAGTTTCCTGACCTTGTGTGTGTGTGTGTGTGTGTGTGTGTGTGCGCACACACACACACACACACACTAGTCATTAAAATCTGAAATATTTATTTCATTATTTAAATTTTTCATAATAATGTGACATCTTTCCAATTTGAATTTTGAGCTGAACAGGACTTTAGCAATGATCTAGTCCTCCTAGCAATTATCTAGTCTGTCTCATTTTATGGATCAAGACACTGAGGTCCAGAAGTAAAATATTAAAACAAAATCAAACAGACAATAAGTAGCAGAGCCTGATTTTGAGACCAAGGTTTCTGACTTGAAATCTTGTGCTATATTTATTACACTGTGCAGTAGTATCTGAAAATTTTAGTGAGTGGGAAGAGCCAAGATGGCAGAGTAGAAGGAAGCAATGCAGTTGGTTGCCTATTCACAACTTCTCCAACCAGATTTATAAAATGCACCAGACTGGTCCTAATGGAAAAATCAAGAAAAAGTAATAATGATTCCTTTGTCTAGATCAAAAGACAGATAGAAATGTCTGCAGACATTGGAAATGAGGTGAGGGTAGGATCATACAACACCTCCTTCAGAACTAAGGGAGGACTACCAACTCAAGGGGGGGCCCAAATTGGGTCAAATCCACATTAGGACACAATGATGGGGACAAGTGCCAAATAGCAGCTTTAAAACCCCTGGATTAGAGATCTAGGGACATGTCACTGAGGCAGAGCTGCCTTTCCCAGTAGGGAGGCCCTGGACTGTATACCTAGAAAGAATGAAGTTAAAGGCTAGCTGCCACAATGGCATAACTCAGAACCCTAAGCTCAAGAGCAAGGTCTCCCTTCTAATACTTAGCCCAATCTGTAAAGGAGTAACCAAGGTGGGAAACCCAGATGAAAAAGGGAAGCCTACAATTTTACCCTTTTGAATGAACATACCTTTCCAGATTGATAGGGATGGAGTTTAGAAGAACTTTATTCTTGAACATACCCAAACCAGATCAGAAACTTGCAGAACTCAAACAAGGGAGGGCAACAATTGGACTTTACCCTGCATCAGATTCCTTTGGGAGCACTAAAAGTTATAATGCAAGTCACCAACTTGTCCCTGAGATTGTGGAATAACATGACTCAATACCACAAAGAATAAGCAAAAGGGCCATTTTAGACTTTCCCACAAGCACTCAAGGGATGAACACAGAAGAAGACAATGACTTCAAAACATCAACAAGCAAAGCCTCAGAGAAAAATAGAGCTTGGCACAAACTCAACTAGAATTCCTGAAAGAGACAAAGCAAGAGTTTAAAAGAAGAATTATAAAAAAGGGTATTATAAATGGAACAAGTGCTTGAGAGGGAAAATGAAAAATAAATGTAGCTACATGAGAAAGAATAGTAAAGGAAATTAAGAGCTTGGCATAAGAAGTCCAAGACCTTGCTCAAATAACAAACTCCCTGAAAATCTGAATGTATCAAAAAGAAGCCAATAACTTCATGAGGCAACAAAAAAATTTAAAACAAAGTCAAAAGGCTGGGGGGAAAAAGAAAAATGTAAAATATATCATAGCAAAAATGATAAAAAAAAGTTAGAATTCACTTGACTCTCTAAATTATATGACAAAAAATTCTAGATATCTTGTTTCAAGAAATATCAAAACTTGATGAATCCCACAGAATCAGAAGGCAAAGTGGAATTAGAAAGAACCCTATGACCACTTTTAGAAAGAAACCTCAAAATGAAACCCCCCAGAAACTTAATATCCAAAATTCAGAATGTCCAGGACAAAAAAAAATACTACAAGTAACCATAAAGAAAAAATTAAAGTACTGAGAAGGCCCAGTCAAGATCAAACATGATCTAACAGCTACCAATATAAAGGAGCAAACAATTGGAAATATGGCACTCTAGTTGACAAAAGTTTGAGCTTAAAGACAAGAATACTTACCCAGCAAAAGTAAGTATAAACCTACAGGGGGGAAAATGTATCTTTAATGAAATAGAGGACTTCCAAGCTCTCCTGATGAAAAGATGAGAGCTGTAGAAAAACTTTGAAGTTCAAACATAGGAGTGAAGAGCAACATAAAAACATAAATGAATAATGATAAATGACTAAATGAGAATAAACTGCTTACATTCAAATATAAGAAGATGAAGCATGTGTCTCCTATGAGCCCTATCATCATCAGGGTTAGAAGAGGAATTCCAATTAGACAAGGCCTGAGAATAATTCTTTTTTGTCTTAATGATCTTAAGACAAGAATGGAGTTTAAAATGGGGAGAGAAATGCACTAGGAGCAAAGAAAATGCAAGGTTAGAGAAAATTATCCCATATTATTAGGACACCCAAGTATATATCTCTATAAATTAGGAGGAGGTGGGAGAGCATCTGACACTTCAGATTCCCTCTCATCTGAACTGATAAAAATAAGAAAGGATTAACACACACACTTGGGAAAAACAATCCTGTTGTTTCACTCAAGGGAAAGGGTAGAAGGAATATGGGGAAATAAAGGGAGGGTAGAGTAAGAACAGGACATAGAATCCTAAGCAAAACAAAGTCTAGGAATATAGAAAAATATGGATCTTTTTTGAGGAGGCAAAGGCTGAGGATCTGAGAAAGTGCTCGTAAATTGGAAAATGACTAGAAAAATTTGGATATATTAATGTGTTAGAATACAATTGTGCTGAACTCTTATCAGCATCATGACCAAAAAGAATTCCAGAGAATAAAGATAAAACATGGTACCCACTTCCTGATAGAGAAGTGAAGAACTAAGAAAGCAGAATGAGAAATGTCAGGGGACATGGCAAAAGGGGACATTTTTGGGGGGTTGGAAATATATGTTTAAAGTAAGGTTTTTTTCATGTTCTCAATTGGGATGAGGTTTAGGTGAGAGTACAAGAAGGTAGATCTTGGTTGATTAAAATAGATAATATATTGTTTTAATCCTACCCAAGTAAGATTATATTCATAAATCAAAAATGATTCAAAAGGCACAATGGAGAGTAACCTGAATAACTCTAGCTATGCCTACAAACATCATTAGTGTTACTATATCCAATGATTATTATTTTCTAAGAAAGCTAAAAAAATCCAGAATATAAGAATTTCTTAGATAAATATTACATTCCATTGCCTTTCCTTTTTTTAAAGTTAATTTTTGAAACGGGAATGTATAATAATCAGATCTATCATTCTGGTTATAGCAATTCTCATTATATAGCACAGCAATTTGGTTCATAGGGCAGTAAAGGACAGAACACCATGGGGCCCATTTTCAGCACAGTGAACAGTTATAGGGCTGTGCCACACAACTTGCTTTGGACATTACTGTTCAGTGAATAATACATTTCCAACCACCAAAGTTAAATTGATTCCAGTAGGGCTGAACAAAAGAATGCCATCTCAGTGAAAGAAATCAGTGAGTCAATGATTATCTACAAATCCCAGAATAAGATAGAAATCTGACAATTGCCTGGTTAATTTAGTCACTAAGAGTGAAGCAAATAAAGATAGCTTAAATTCCAAATTGAATTGGATTGGGAGAAGTTGGGTAGTAGAAGTCATAAATTATCTGATTGAATTGTACTCATGGATAAAATTAATTACATAACTGTTAGTTCTCTACCACACCTTGTATTGCATAGAATGAGACTGTGGCCAAGTCAATGCATTAAATACAATTATGTTCCCAAAAGATTTTATTCTCACAAATTACTGTAGCTTATTAATATGACCTGTAGTTGATAAATGGGTATATCTCCAGCTTTTCTGGGATTAATGGGATAAAATGAGACATAGCAACTTGGAATGTTCAATACTTTAAATCATATCTGATCTTTCCAAGTATAGACATACCTATTCAAAATCAGGAAGCTAAATTTATTATTAGGAATGTCTTCAGAGCAGATATCTACCTATTTATTGAGTTGAGGATGTCCAGAAGCTTTGCTTCCTGGCTTTAGCCTATCTTTCCTTTCATATAATTATCCATCTCTACCTTCCCCATATAAAACTTGCATATATATCACTTTACTCTGACTGTCTTCCACATATGAGATGTTCTCCTTCCTCATCTCTACTTCCTAGAATCTCTAGCTTTCCCCAAAGTATATCATAGTAGGTCTTTTGGCATACATCATAATACAGCTGCCTGAGTACTTCCAGTTCTTAATACTCTCCTCCTTATCACCAAAACCCTTCAAAATTACTTTGTATACATTCTAAAAATTCATCAATAAACATGTGGTTTCAACATAGTAAAATTTAAGGTTTTTGAGGGTAGGGACTGCTTTAGTTTTATCTTTGTATTTATAACATATCACAATTGTTTGGTGTTATAACAGTTGCTAATGTATGTTGAATCAAAGCGGAATTAAAAAATTTTCTCATCTATTGGCCACTTATCAATGAGAAATTTACATATCAATGGGGAATGACTTGATCTTGCAAACTTGTGACAATTGCCTACAGATTTTGGATATGAGACTTTTATTAGATACATTTAATATGAAGATCTTTTTTTCCTATTCTCTAAGTTGTCTCTGCATTCCAAATGCAACTTTTGGTTTTTCTAAAAACTTTTCAATTTCACATAATCAAAATTGTCTATGTTGATTGTTATAATCTTATTCTATGTATCATTGTGAAAGATAAGAGCAACCATGCTTCTTTTCTCATGTTATCACCTTTTATATTTATATAATTTGTCCATTTGAAATATATAGTTTTTATGCAGTCTAAGCTGCTAATCTAAATAAATTCTTCCTAAGTGCTTTCTAGTCTTTCATTCTAACTGAACAAAGACTCACTCTTAACTGGTTTATTTCCTTACGATTATTAAAACGTCATGTTACTGTACTAATGTGCTTATATGTTTTTATTGATTTAACTCATCCCACCACTCTACCTTGCCATTTCTTAATTAACAACACCAAATTCTATAGTGATTTCTATTCCTTCCTTATGACTTCTACTCATAAATACTGAGTTATTTACAAAAGTGGGCCATTGAGATATCTGCAATTCTATGTTTATATTTTTGAGTGCCCACTCTGATGATCACTTTTTCTGAGAATCAATTGATTTAGAAAGATTTTTTCCTGGGGCAGCTAGGTAGCACAGTAGATAGAGCCGCAGTCTGGGGTCTAGAAAACTAGTCTCAAATCTGGTGTCAGATACTGCCTAGTGATGTGACCCTGGACAAATCACTTAATCTAATTTGCCTAGTCTTGGACTTTCTCTCTTAGAGCTGTTACTTTAAAAAAAAGTAAGGGTTTTGTTTTTAAAAAGAAAGAAAATTTCCCCCCATCATTTGTTCTAAGCTATTATCTTGATTATCTTTTCTGCTTAACACTCTAATTCTCATCCTTACGTATGGTACTTTTAATTCTTATTTTTTTTTTTAAAACACACTGGGAATTCTTACAGCTATTCCAGGCATAAGAATCATTTCTAATTGGAATGCTGTTGTTGCAGTATTATCACTCTCTTCTATGGATTTCCATTCATTTCTCTTAAGTCATATTATTTATTAACTACATTGGGTACTCTTTTTAATATTTACTCATTTTTTCAACCTCTCCACTTTTTTTTTCTTTCAAGCTTTCCTTGTGATTCATTCATTCCTTTCCACTATCATTGTTTTTGTTGTTCTTGTTCTACTACAACTCTATTTGGCACATTCTTCTTATTTAAAGGAGACAGAATTAATTTAGGCTTATATACCATTTCTGACTCAATGATCTTTGCCAAAAGACTTGGCTTTAAACTTTTTTATCATGACTTCTACCTGAGATTTTAAAAAGTCTTTACTACTATTATCCTCTTTATTTTCATGAGGAACATTAGAAATTAAAAATTTTGAACATTTTCATACCTGGGGGGAAAAAGGAAAGGATAATGGTGGCATTGAGTTGTTGGTTTTTTTTAATCCAGAAAGTAAATCCTAAATTGAAATAAGAGCAAGGAAACAACCTAAGCTACAAATGAGTATGGTACCCTATGTAACATATATCAGGGAAGTATGCTGTGGACTATTTTTCAGGTAGCAGCAATTGCTTGCATTTATTTGATCAGGACTGTTTAGCATGTAATGAAGAATTCTTTTTTGAGAAAAAGGCAAATATTTTTATTTCAGAAAAGAACATGCTCCTAAATACATCAATTCATTAATTGATTGAGTAAATACACAAATTGTACTGATTTATTTTCTGACAAGGAGCTACCACATATTTATAATCAGGTTAGATGAACAAACCTTTGCATTTATCCCCAGAATGTTGGAATGAGAAATGGAAGGTATGGAGGAGACAGGTGGAATTTATGGGCTGTCAGAACTGGTGCAGCTAAGAAGACTATTTTGACACAGGAACTCAGTTGTTTTTTCTTCTTCTGTTTCCATAGTTCCTAAAGGCTTGTTCAAGTCAAAAGTAAAAAAAAATGCTGCTGACAGCTCAATCTGCCAAGATTATACCCTCCATATTCAGCCTAAAGTAACTCCTGGGACAAAAAGTAAATATATCACATATAAATTTGATACCATTTGATACCATTTATTTCTGCCTTCTAACAATTACGAGGAAGGGCTTTTTTTCTCTATAGATATAGATATTTAGGAGGCAGTTATGCTCAGTAGTTAGACCACTGGGCATGGAGTAAAGAAGAGAAGTTCAAAATCCAACCTCAGATCACTTTCTAGCTGTGTGACCTTGGCAAGTCATTTAATTTCTGACAACCTGGCAAAAGGATCCACTGGATATACTGAAGAAGGAAATGGTAAACCACGCCAGTATCCTTGCCCAAAAAACCTTATGGACAACTATGTTCCATAAGGTCATGAGTCAGATGTGATTAATAACAAAGATAGATATTTATTTTTCAAGGAAAGGTATCCAATTAGCATAAGGAGATGAGACTTACTGAAAGGTTTCCAACACCATTCATACATCAAAGTCAAAATACTTCAAAATTTCAAAAGATGTGTGATTTCATCATTATACTCCACCAACACATATCACAACCCCATCCAGATATTTATAAACAGATTTTATGAATTTCTATGCAAAAAAAAAACTAGTTATCATCTGTGGCCAGCATTCTGACAATGAGCCTATCCAAAGTTAAATGGACTGCTCCTTGCATGATAAAAATACTGTCCATTGCTGAACTTGCACTCATGGTCTTTCCAGTCTCATAAGACCTGCCAGGTCGTGCATTCCACTGGAATAGTTTTTAAGAACCCATCATCATCTCCAGACCACAATAAGACTCTGAAGTAGTATCTTAGTGGAGGAAAGCCAAACTGCCTCCCTAAAAATCTATCCCATTTGTTATTAATTTCAGATGATAGTTTAAAAGAGGAAATACCAAAGTATATTATTTTCAGAATTTGTCAGGACTAAACTTCCCTCATCCAGATTTCTGCACCCCCATTGTCCTTTGTACCTTAATAACTTATAGTGGCTTCCAAAACAAAAGGTAAAAGTTAAAGTACTTGGTGTACCAGGGCACATCCTTTAAAAGCCTATTGGGGAAATATTTACAATTCCATTATTAATTATTCAGTATCACTCCAGTTTTATCAAAACATTGGAAGAATAATGGGCACTCTTCCAGATATATTCTTCCAAAATAAAGGAAGAATAATTGGCACTCTTCCAGATAGAGAAAGAACAGGAAATACTGCATTTTTACAGGACCATACTTTATGGTAATGTTTTTTTGTGTTGTCATAACAACAGTTCTGCTAGGATTCACAAGGAGGGAGGAAGAAAGTGTATCAAACCATAAAAAGGATTGATATCAAGCAAGTAAGAAGTAATCTGCTTGTGGGGAAATATATGTTCTAGTAAATTGTATAGCCCTACAGTGATCTCTTACTCACAAGAAGAGAAAATGATACAGAATTATGGTAGATTTTCCCCCTTAAGAATTAAGAGGTTACACTGAAATAAGGTTCTATGAAAAAAACACTGTTTATCTTAGTGATCTTAGAACACTCGACTGAAATCTTTATATCTTTAAGCCTGGTCAGCTCCACATTATAAGCCTTTGCTTAGACGTCTAGACAAAGGTCTGCAGAGGTTTTGTGGAATAAAGGATTTAAGTGTTTTCTCTCTCCCTCTATCCTTCCTCCTTAGCAGAGCAACAGCAGAAGAATGGACTCCCCTTGATGACTCCATTGGGTAAAACATTGACCTCCATGGTGTTAGGAAGATGGAACTATGCTGAATATTACAAGTCCCTTTCAAGGAACATCACAGACTCTGAATGCTTTAGAGAAAGCATTCTTAAGGGTTTTTTGTTTTGTTTTGTTTTGTTTTGCTTTACTGTAGATTACTTTGGCAGCCTAAGGAAACCTAGGGACTCTTTCTTAAGAACATGTTTTTAAATGCATAAAATAAAGTACATAGGACTGTAAGGGAAACCACTTATTTTGAAATAGTTATCAAATTTAAAAACAAAATATGTTTACATATTCCTCAGTAAAGAACTGCTGAAAGGGATTTGTTTCCATGATATCCTTCAACTTATAATTTGTTTTTTCTTAATGTATGCCAACCACACGTAAAACAGATTAAGTTTCAAGCAATTATATCAAGGCAGTGTGGTAGAAAGAACGCTGAGTGAGAAGAGAAAGACCTGGGTTTGATTTTTAGGTATGCTCGGATTACCAGGGCTAACTCACTTAAAATCTTTGAGATTAAAGTACATTCACTATGAAATGTCATTTTAGAAAATAAAACAGGGTAATAATTTCATTTAATTAATCAATATACATTTATTCAAGGCTGATTATGGAACACTGCACTAAGTGTTAGGGAAACAAAGAAAATTCAAAACAGCTTATTCCTTCGAGGAGTTTACATTCTGAGGAAAGTGCCACCATGTACATAAAAGCATCCATAGGAAAGACATAAAAGCATTTCAATCATTAAAGAATAGATGATGTTTGGTTTTGAAGTGATAGCTCAGGGGATCCAAACCCCTGTGACCTTGGCTCTGTATATTCCTTGGGAGGGTATGGCTTATATAATACCACTTTCCCAAAAAAGAAATGAAGTAGAAATAGGAATACTTTATTTAGAGTTCAAAGTATTTCCATATTTTATCTCACCATTAAATGAAAATCATGAAGGAAAGATTCAGGTTAAACTTCTCTAATCTCATCCTTTTTCTAACCCAATATCCTAAGTGTCACTATCCCATGATTTCATGGAACCAGCTTACCAGGATGTCATCATCTCACTTTCTCTAGGTAGATCCTAGACAAAGGGAGTCTCTCTGCTCTAATAGTTGTTACTTTGTGCTTCTATTTTTAAAATTTGAAAGACTAAACCAAAGCATTCAGCTTTCTCGGGACCTGTAATAATAATAAGTAGCCTTAATATAGCATCTACTATGTGCCAGGTATTGGGCTAAGTGTTTTACAAATATCTTATTTGATCCTCACAATAATCCTGGAACATAGATGCTATTGTAACCTCCATTTTAAAGTTGAAGAAACTAAGGCAAATAAAGATTAAGTGACTTAGCCAAGGTCACATAGCTAGTAAGTGCCCAAGGCCAAATTTAAACTCAAGTATTCCTGACTGAAGACCCAGCACTCTATTCACTATGCCACTTAGATGTCTATATAAGAACCTATTTTTCATCTATGGCTCGTACTACTCTTCTTTACTCCTCTAGTCCTGAATCAAATCTAAATATCTGACCAGTTATACTATAATGAGTCTAAAGTTCTCTGTTAAACTAATATCTCTCCTAGGCATCTTATGTAATAAGGGAATAAAGCAAGTGGATGGGGTTTGTGGGTCCTTAGGTCAGTAGGTGGGAAAAGAAGGTACAATAGTGGAGGTAGTAAATTGAGGTGGTAGGAGAGATGTAAGGGAATGGCTGAGTTTGGGGAAATATAGGATGATGAAGTATAAAGAGCGGCAAGGGGAGAGGATGAGGTAATTGGGCAGGCAGCTGTAACAGGGAGATACAGACTGGGTACACAGGCTTGAGACAGAGAACACTGAAGGGAAACAGGCTGAACCCTTCCAGGTAGGGAGGGCACTTCTACAGACAAAAGGTCAGGGCCAGTCAGAAATGGTTTGAAATTAACTAGAGGGCTTTCTAGTCAGTTTCTCAAGTTCACAAAGGAAGAGTCCCAAGGCTCTTCTGTCTGTGAAATAGAAGGGCTTCTCAGAGGAAGTATAGAGATCACCACTTCCTCCAAGATGGATGCCTCCAGCTCCCCTCAGGAACCATAGAGAAACAATTCCTTTCTCTCCTTAACCCTCTTTTATCATTCAACCAACGATTTAGCAAAAAGGTTTGATTAAATAACAGCAGGGTTTATTAAGTTTCAGGGTTGATTATTAAGGACAAGGGGATACAAGGTTTCTCTAACAACCACCTAGAAAGAAGCTCCAGGTGGGGAAGGGACACAGGAATTGCTTGGACTGAGAAAGAACCCGCTCTCACTCAGCCCCAGGAGGCTTTGTTGCCTTTAAGGTTAGAGAAGTAATAAACAATGAATCAGGAGATAGTTTGTATCAAGGGTAAGGCCTACTTGTCTATGGGGAAAACTAAGTCTTCAAAGTTTGATTGCTACCACCCAAAATCCACCCTTCTCCCCAAACCCACAGGAAATCAGGAAAGGAAATGGGGAATGAAATAGGGAAGGTCAGGGAGATCCAGAGGAATTAGCTAAGCTACAAAATCTCAAGAGAAAAGCACAGATTCAAGGCCAGGTTTCAGCCCAAAGGCCAAGCTCAGTTGCCCCCTCCCTCTGTCCAAGCCTCAGGGATCAACTGCCCTTAGTCAGGGTGCTAAGCCCTCTTAACTGCCAGAAATTCTACAGTTAGCATTTTGCAGGGTTGATTGCACTACTGCACTACACTTATCATTAATAAATTGAGCCTCCTAGACTATCAGTAAGCTCTACCACTACTAGGATAATTAAGCATACTAATAACATTTTTTTTTTCAGACTGTAATTGCCACTATGCTAACTCCTCCTAAACCCCAGGTGCAGATATCTTCTCTGACATATATCTAACACTTAACAAATATCAGACTAGATCAAATGCCTTATCAAAGTCATACAGCCAATTACAGTCAGAGCCAGGACTAGATTCTTGATCAACCACCTTCAAGTCCAATATAATTTCTATTGTACCATAAACTTAGTCTTATAATATTTTTTTCTCTATAACTCATCAACCTAATTTAGAAAAAGTCCCTTGAATTCCAAGGTTAGTCCATACTGCTCATGAGGCTTCAAAAAACTAAAAATGTGAAGGAAAAAAAAAGATGGCATCAAAATAGTTTTTTTAAGAACAGGACTTGGGAATATATGAGAATGATAGAATTTATAGCATTTTAAAGTTAACAAAATGCTTTATATACATTACTACATATGTTCTCCATAATAACTCTGTCAGGTAAGATAAAATAATTATTCTCATTTTACAGATTAAGAAACCGAGGTTGAAGAATCATTCAGTTAACAAGTGTCTAACACAGGATTAGAACCACAGTGTCCCTGACTGCCAAGTCCAATCTTCCATATTTTCCTTTTGTTCAGTTGTTTCAGTTGTACCTGATTCTTCTTGACTCCATTAACAGTTTTTTTTTGACAAAGACACTAGAGTAACTTGCCATCTCCTTCTCCAGCTCATTTAAGAGATAAGAAACAGAAACAAACAGGGTGAGGTAACTTGCCCAGTGTCATACAGCTATAAGTGTCTAAAGAACTCAGGAAGATGAGTCTTTGTGACTCCAAGCCCAACATTCTATCCACTGTACCACCTAGCTGCCTACTCTTCATCTATTTAGTTGCTTCTAAATAAGAATATAGGCCAATTTAGCCGGAATGCAAATAATTCTCTAAATTCCATACTGGTCAGTATTGTTGTTCCTTTATTTAAGTGAATGGTTTTGGACCCTATGCCTTAAGTAAGAAAAGTATCTTGTGAGTGTACATTGCAAAGAACTGAAAATGGAACAACTTAGGGAATTGTAATCAATTAGTCAGGAGATAAAAAGGCTTAGAGTTGGAATAAGAATCTATCAATAATCTTTATATATAGTGTATTCTCAAGATTTTGCATTACAGTCCCACTACAATGCTTCTTTCTGGCATGAAGGTGACTTCGGATTCTCAAAGACTATGCCATTAGAATACAACCTATGGCAAGCTCTACCAATGAGTCCAGTGAAAGATAACATATCAGCAGAATGTCAGAGATGATCATCATGAGGAGAATGGCTACTGGGTGATGAATGGTTTTTGTCCTCAAAATCCCATGAAACCATCAATGAATACACAGAAGTATTATCCATCAATGAAAGGAGTATTGGCCTAAAGAAAATCCATACTTTGGGAGATCGAAGTAATCATCTAGATCATACTCAGCAGACACTTATGATAGAAGGGGGGGTTTCCTTTTCTTAAATTAGAAAATGATTTTAAGATATACTTAGAGACATATAGTCTGGTAACCATAAATTTGGCATATTATGGAACATTGTAGGATTGTAGGATCATCATTCTAGAATTGCAAAGAACGTAAAGATCACCTAGTTCAGCCTCCTTCAGAATACCAATAGACTTTAGTATACTCATCTGTCTACAGATGAGAAAATTTAAACTCTGAAAGGTTAAGGTTTTTGCTAAAGGTTACACAAATAGTACAGATTCAGAATTTGAACTCAGATTCCTTGACTCCAAACTAGTGCTTTTCCAACTATACTATACTGAGTATTCTATGGATGTTTTAAATGATGGGCTAAATAATTAACTGGCAACAAGGTGACAAAGTAAATAGAGCACCAAGCCTGGAGTCAGGGACACTCAAAATCAAATCTGTCCTTGGATATTTACTAACTATGTGACCTTGCTGGAGTCATTTAACCCTGTTTGCCTCAGTTTCTTCATCTGTAAAAAGAATTAAAGAAGGAAATGGCAAGCGACACCAACATTTTTGCAAAAAAATACCCTCCCAAAAAATAGGATCATGAAAAGTTGGGCATGACTAAATAATGACTAACAACAAATAATGCTTTGTCTGTGGGGCTCAAATGTAGCCTCACTATTATTGAGATTATTCTCAGACATTTGATTCTAAATTCTATGAAAATAAGACCTACATAACCATTGATGTAGCATCTGGATGTCACAATATATAGAATACTGAGTTTAGAATCAGGAAGACTCACATTTATGAGTTCAAATCTGGCCTCAGACACTTACTATCTGGGTAACCCTGGATAAGTCATTTCCCCACTTTTGCCCCAGTTTCCTCATCTGTCAAATGAGCTGGAGAAGGGAAAGGCAAACCACTCTGGTATCTTTGCCAAGAAAACCAAAATGGTATCAAGAGTTGGGCATTACTAAAATAATTGAACAATTACAAGCATTGTTCTAAAGCCTAATTATACTGCATCTGAACATACATTATCCACACCACACAAAAAAGAGAATGTTCTATTAATATGTGTCCACTTTTCCAAGTCCCTAATTCACTCTTGAGGTGCATCACAGAAAGGTATAGCTGAGGATCATCCATCATCTCTAAATAAGAACAAATTACATTCCCCAAAATAATTTTTCCCTTAACTGTTGGGATTGTCACACATCTTTTCATCTTTTTTTCTATTTGATTAGGCCAATTACCTGCATCCATGGTTAAAATTAGAAATAGAAAATGATGTACATATTTATTATGAGGAATATGAGCAACAGTTTTCTTCCCATCCAGAGCTTTGAAATTAGCCAGCTAGAAATAAGTGTGCCTGAGGTTCAGGCTTTTCTCACACTTGATGTTGAAACATTACATATTTTATTCTTATTCCACATTATTGAGTTGAAACATTACATATTTTATTCTTATTCCACATACTAACAGAGCTCCTATTCACTTTGAAAGCATTTGGGTCCATGGGGTCTTAACCTTGACAATGAAAGTACTTTTTGTTTTTCTCTGAGATTGCAGCTGGTAAGACTTAAATGGTTACTGACTAACAAAGACTTTATTTAAGATCTTAAAATACTGTACAGGTGGCAAGCATTTTTGACCAAGTGGAGAACAGAAAAACTCAGATCCAGGTCATTATGTGGCTTTTTGGAAATGATCTAAAAAGTCACACACTGAAAATGGAAATAGGACCCAGGTTTTCTAAAGCAGTACCTCCTAGTGCCCAGCATTGTGCTAAGTGAACTAGAGGGATTTAAAGAATGAACTATAAAACAGAGGTTTCTTCCCTCAAAAGAGTATACTTTAGAAAGGTAGAGTGATCTTATTTAAGGCATACATAATATAATTAAAGCACAAAAATAATGCTTACCATGAAGATTTTAGTTACTCAGAGAAAGGAGAGATCAATGTGGGCTAGCACAAGCAAGAAGATTTTGTGAAAGAAGTCTGGAACTTAGCCATAAAGAACAAATAAAATGCAAATAAGAAAAGGTATATGGAGAAAACACAAAAGAAGCCAGAGGAAAGAGCAGGAGAAAATTCTGGTTCTAAGTTCGTTAGGAACTGGAAAATGGGGGGCAGCTGGGTGGCTCCATGAATGGAGAGCCAGGCATAGAGATGGGAGGTCCTAGGTTCAAATCTGGTCTCAGACACTTCCCAGCTGTGTGTCCCTGGGCAAGTCACTTAACCCCCATTGCCTAGCCCTTACCACTCTTCTGCCTTAGAATCAATACACAGTAGTGATTCTAAGATGGAAGGTAAGGATTTAAAAAAAAAAAAAAAAGGAACTAGAAAAAAGAAAAGCAACCCCCAGGGTCCATTAAGCTGAAGAGTCCAAAAGGACATTAAACATCTCCTTTCTCAGACACTTTTGACTAAGAAAAAACGAAGTTGTTATTAAACATTGTTACATTTTTCAAGAAATTATACAGTAGAGGGGGAAAGATAATTGACTGTGGATTAGCACAGTGAGTTTAAGTCCCAGCTCTGCCACATCACAAAATCTCAGAGATGGGGGGGGAACCCCATAATCAAGCCACCAAGTCCTGTATACTTTATCTCTTTAATGTTTCCCACATCTCTATACTCCTTTCCATTTATGTGGTGATCACCCTAGTTCAAGTCATTGCTTAGACTATGGAAATAGCCTCCTTCCGGGAAGCCTTGACCTTGGCCTCTCTCTTCTTTAGTTTGCCCTTCAAAAATGGCCAAAAATTACCTAAGACATAGGTCTCACCAAAGAAACTACATTGCTATGGAGTCTCACTATATAGTGTAATCTATATATACAAATACAGAGATGTGATTAGCTTTAACTTCATTGTATTCCTGCTGTAGCAGAAAATAATCAATGCAGGACCTGAAAAGTTCTATCCCATTTCCCTGATGAGAAGTTCCTTAGCAGAAATGGACACTGGGAGCAGGCCTGACTAAATGTATACTGGCCATATACCAGTGGTATCAATCATAGCTACCATGATGACTTTTAACTATTTCAATAAACTTCCCTTTGAAAGAATGGCTCTGGTTACTCTAAGTCCAAAGGGTTAATAAAAATACCTTGCAATGGGTACACTAGTATTTTCATCATTGATTTCTTCTTGCAAGTCCAATGATACTCCCTAGTTATGCACTATAAGAGATGCTACATGACTCCTGGTAGAGTCCTGAACTCCTCTAAGCATGTAACTTTAAACTAAATAATAGAAATAACTAAGATGTACTTAATAAATAACATTAATTAATATCACTAGTTATTAAATTATTATTAATATTAATTTGGAGTTAATCATGTTAATTAATAACATCAAGCACAATGTTGATCCAAACTCTTAAATTTCAGCTTAATGATTTTTTTTAATTTAACCTGTGCTTTCCTAACTCCACTAACATATCAGGAGAAAATTCACAAACAATAAACACTTTAACACTGAAATACTGAAATACTGAAATTTTCTAAAGCAGTTTATTAAACAGCCTTCTTATCTCTCCCATTTGCAAAGCTTTAGCCCAATTATCATCCCTTGAAATAAGTGAGAAGAGGATTCTGTCTGGAGAAATTCTGTTCCTTAGCATAGAACACAGGCTAACAATTTACCAGGAAATTATTCAAGTGCAAGTAACTCAAATTTTAAATACCCTTGCTAATCATGTAATTGTTTTTATCCTAGAAAATTTGCTTTGGAAACAATCTTCTTAATCACTGAACATTAGTTATTTGAAGAATGTCAAATCTAGATTTTGCTATAATTTATTAACAAGTCCCTGGCATTCTCTCTAGCCGACTATACAAACATTCAATAGCTGATTTCTTTTTTTTTTTTTTTTTTGCGTAATATGTTTTGTGAATATATGTTTGCTCTGTCTGTAAATGACAAAAGTCAAAATGCTCCAGGAAAATTCCATTCTGTTTTCAAGTGTTCAGAAATTTTAACGAACTTGGACTTGTGTAAAGTAAAATTTGACTAAATGATCTCTAAAGTCCTTTCCACCTCCAAATCAATGGTTGACCAATAGCTCACAAATGCATGTAACTCCAAGTAAGATGAAATTCCAATTCAAATTGTTCCCAATGATCCTTTATTTCTATTTAATTTTCTTAGATATATCTTACTTTGATGATCAATGGCTCTGTTATCTCATTGCTAGGCTAATAATCAGTGTATTATATATTGCATCCTATGTAGAAGAGTGGTAAGGTCTAGGCAATGGGGGTTAAAGTGATGTGCTCAGGGTCACTTGGCTAGAAGTGTCTGAGACCAGATTTGAGCCCAGGACCTCCTATATCTGAGTCTGGCTCTCTATCCACTGAGCCACTTAGCTGCCTCCTACAATGTATTCTTAATCCACTCTTTTCCCCCATGTGGATAATTAGGCCAAATTCTTTAGAATGATGATAGAACTTATTTAGAACTCTATAAAGTATTCTGAGGTTTGGTGAATCTAGAGAATGTGACCATCCATTAGAAATGGATTCCATATCCTCCATGATAGTGGTGAATACTTGTAGTGAGTACAAATTTTCCTTTTTTTTTTTTGCCTTAATCAGAGTCATTGAAGAAAGATTTTTTCTGTTTTTTTTCCATGTTATTGCATGTGCTTTTAAGATACTAATTAGAGACATTTAGTTGGAGGAGAAACTTTCACTTGCTATGCCAAATCAAATGTTTTTATAGTAAAAAATATAACTATGATGAGATGTTGTACTCTCTCTGTATATTTAAGTCATTTTAGTGACTGTATATGCATGTTCTTATATGGAATATTATTCCACTAGTTTCTTTTCTGGAATATCAAAAGTATTTTTGATATGAGTAGAATATTCTCATAAAATTTTTATAGGAATAGAAAAATGGACATTTAGCTCAACACTTACACATATTTTCTCAATTACATGTTTTTGATTATAAGTTCCATTGTTATTTTTTCCACAAACACATTGTATTCTCCTTTTTCTCAAATATCTTGACATGTAATCTTTCAATACCATCACAATTATGTGGCATATAGCATAACTTCTTCAAGATATAGTTAGTCAGGACTAGCTGTTCTTCTTGTCTTCACTATTTTAATGCCATTTTTTCATTCCTCACATTGTAGATTGGAGACTACGATTTCAGAAGTCCAAATGAGGTACCTGAAATCTCATGTATTGATGGAGAAAACAATTTATCCTGTAAATCTTGATAGATCTTTTCCATTTTGAGTCTGTTTGTTGTTCTTTCATTTTCAGCCTTAAGCATACCTTAGTTGATCTAGTTTAATTCAATCTCTCACAGTTTTCTATAAATTTGTATTTTTCACTCCATTGACTTATAAAAACAATGTGAAAATTTGCTTATAATGGGCACTACAATACAAAATGAAAAATGCTTTCTGAAATGATGTCTTTGGATGAAGAATAAGATCACCTTCCTAAATTCCTTTATTTACCTCTCCAAGGAGAACCTATGAATCAGCCTTCTAGTTAGTTAACAACTTCTTTTTGTTTTCTGGCTTCATTTCTAGGAAAAATGTCAATATTAATATGCTTCAGTTTCTCCAGTAGGATATTCATTCAAAGGTGTCTGGTCAAGGATCTTACATTTAAAGCATCAACAATTAAGTTTACAGATGATCTAAAAAATGTGAGATTTTTGCATCGTCTGCTTTTTGGGGGGGATAACCATCATCACTGCAATAAAGAATGAGCTACATGGAACTAAGTTTGGTCTTGCTCAAAGAATTCATTGCTAACTGTCCAGATTACTGAAATGAACTTCTTTGTATTTAGTTAGTCTGGTTTCCAGAAAGAAATGGCCTAGGCCTATAGCTATACATGAAAACTGCTCAGGACAGCAGAACCTGTGGAAAGCTTACATTCTGATGTTATAGCCTTTGGAACCCAGGATCACATTTCCTCGAGAATGAGGCATCAGAAGATTACTTTGTAGAAATAGTTGGATCTCAAAAATACTCTCATAAATTTATAAATCTCACTCAATTGGAAATGGACCTCAATTATTATTCCCACTTTACATAGAAGGAAGAGAGGAACAGGACCATAGCTATATTTAGACAGGAAAGAGGTCTGGGCTAGAAATCGAGAGACCTGGATTGATTCCAACCTCCAGCTCTTATAAGTAGGCTAACCATAGGCTAAATCTAATAGGATGAAATATCATTTTTCTCTTATCTGTAAAATAGGCATACCACTGGTAGTACTTACCAAATAAGTTTGTGGTAAGAATCAAATGAGATCATGTATTTCAGAGGACTTGGAATACTTTTAATTCATAGATCACTCTCTCTCTTTTCCTTTCCTTCCTCTGTCTGTCTGTCTGTCTCTCAAAAGGGACATTCAAGTAAGTTACAGTCATCTTGATATAGTCTTATGTAGTCTTATTGTGAAAATGATGTGAAATGCATTGGTTTTTGCAACTGTATCCTTAAATAGTATCCTTGAATAGGAAGGCCAATGGCATCTGATTTGATTTTGTCCAACAGCTATGCTTAGGTGTCAAAATGCCACAGTTAGTGACAGATAATCCTACCGGAAATTGCTTTAACAATAGCCTTTTGTTTTGGTACAAAGGGATCTCTGAAACTAGGTTTCAATATCCAATACATTCCTTTTATTTTCCATCATAGTATTCCAGATACTCAAATATTATTTTTGATCCACCACCCACTCTCAGCACAGCTTTTTTCCTAGAAACTTTTTTTTCTATCACAATCTTCTCAAATGAACCATTTCTTTTTAAAGCATTCTCTTCCCACTTGAAATAGGGGAATGGGAGAAGACAGGAAATACTTGGTGTGACAGTTAAAAACACAACTTAGCCAGGGGGACTAATTAACCTTTTGTGAGTCCTTTAGGGTTATATTGAGACAATAGGAAATAACATTAAAAGATTTTAATAATGAATATGAGGCAAGTGGGTAATGGGGCAAACTATTCTTAACAGTTACAGGAGGGAAGAAAGAAGGGTTTAGGTAGTACAGGAAATCAGGGCAGGGAAGATACAACTAATACTATACTATATTAGACTAAATCCAAGCTTGACAGGGTTTGGGAGATCTCACTGCTTTCTTCAACAATGTTCTCAGCTGTCCCAGGGACCAGGATGTTGGTATGGTCCATAAACTCCACTTGGTCACTCCAATAGGCTGTCACAGGCTTGGAGGTCCATGCTCCAAAGCTTCTAATCCAGGCCTATTTGTAGTTCCTCAAAATTCAGTCCAAATGAGGTTTCTCTATTGAGATCAGGGCACAGACTCTTCCACCAGTGGCAAAACTCCCAACTGTCGCAGAGTTCAAAAGCCCTGTGACCTTTCAGCCACATTTCAAAAGCCCTTAGAATGTTCAGCTCAAGCTTTCATTTTCCAATATATTTATCTAAATTTTTCACCTATCTACCTTGACTTATTCCTTATTACACACTCCACTCCAAAGATAATTTGGTTATTTTACAAAGCAAAAGTATAATTTCTATCCCTTCTAGTTTTCTCAATAGTCCTATATTCTCTGTGTCCATGAGTAGAATCACATATATAGTATTCCAAAGTGAAATATATATTCATCAACATTTTTAACAAGACATTAACCATTAATGATACTACTTGGAATACCCACTCTATTTTCAACAGACTTCTTTTATAGGATCAAACTTTTCCTCCAATCAGCATTTTAGTCCTCTCTCAAAAAGAGGAAACTTAGCAATAATGAAGGAAATTACAACTTGATAAAGATAGCACACAATTAATAATATCAGTACTAAACGTATACTCACAAAATGGCACAGCCTCCAAAATTTTAAAGTAGAAATTAAATGAATTTCTGGATGAAATAGACATAACTAATCTAGTGGAGGAGCTCAATTGCCCCTTTCAGATTTAGATAAATTGAACCAAAAAATAAACAAGAAAGAAGGGAAGCAAATAAATAAAATTTTAGAAACATTAGGTTTACTAGATATCTGGATAAAACTGAATGGGAATAAAAAGAAATATACCTTCTTTTCAGCACTATATGGCACCTACATAAAAATTGACCATATATTGGGGCATAAAAACTTTGCAACCAAATGCAAAAAAGTAGAAATAATAGATTTCTCCTTTTTAGAGCACAATACAATAAAAGATATAATCATAAGAGTCTGTGGAAAGACAAATTAAAAGCTAATTGGAAACTAAATAATCTAATATCTTAAAAGGGTTAGTCAAAGAATAAACTATAGAAACAATCAATAATTCCATTAAAGAGAATGATAATGTGGAGACAACATATCATAGGGGATATAGCCAAAGTAGTACTTAATGGAAAATGTATATGTCTGAATGCTTAGATCATTAAAATAGAGAAAAAGCAAATCAATGAATTGAGCATGGAACTAAAAAACTAGAAAAAGAACTAATTTTAAATATCCAATTAAAGACTAAATTGAAAATCCTAAAAACCAAAGGAGAAATTAATAAAATTGAAATAGACCCATTTAACTAATAAATAAGACTAGAAGTTGTTTTTAAGAAAAAACAACACAGAGCATTGATTAATTTGATTTAAAAAAAGGAAAGAAGAAAATCAAATTGCCAGTATTAAAAAATGAAAAGGGTAAATTCACCACCAGTTGATAGGAAATTGAAGCAATCATTAGGAGCTATTATGACCAATTATATACCAATAAATCTGATAATCTAGGTGAAATGGATGAATATTTATAAAAATACAAATTGCCCTGAATAATAAAAGAGGAAATTGAATACTTAAATAATCCCATCTCAGAAAAAGAAATTGAACAAGTCATCAATGAACTCCCTAAGAAGAATCCCCAGGGCGAAATGGATTCAAAGATTAATTCTATCAAACATTTAAAGAACAATTAATCCCAATACTATATAAACTATTTGGGAAAATAGGCAAAAAGGAATCCTGCCAAATCATTTTTATGACACAAATATGGTGCTGATACCTAAACCAGGAAGAGTAAAAAGAGAAAGAAAATTCTAGGCCAATTTCCTTAAAGAATATAGATGAAAAAAAACTGAATAAAATACTAGAAAGGAGACTACAGCAATATATCACAAAGATCATTCACTATGATTGTTGTGAGGAAGATTAGATTAGTTATTGATTAAGAATTAAGGTTCATCTAGCAGGCTGGAGCTGGAGCATTCTAGGATAGAATGAAGGAGGAGGAAGTGTGTGTGCCCTGAGAGAGGACTCCATTAGTGGTGGGCAGACTGTTGCCAGCCCAGGGAGATCTCAGACCCTGCTTCCTGATTTCCTTGGGATCCTGAGTGGAGGTGGATTTCCAGCAACAACAGAACAGCACCAAAAAGAGGAGAAGTTTGGGACCTGGTGGACAGTTTCTCAAGCACACTCTTTCTTCTTGGATAGCTTGGAGCACCTAGGATTTTGGCATCCTGTGAACCTCTTTGGAAAGCTGTGAGAACCCTCAAAGACACCCCTCTGATCCATAGTTGTACTGATTCAAGACTGGCTGGCACCAGGATTGATTCCGCCTTCTAGAGACTCCACTGCTCCTTGGGCCCTGCCTGTTAGATCACTTAGATAAGAGTAGAATAAGTCCCGTCATTGCCCTGTGGTTTTATCCTTTAGATTTTAAGTGTAGAAATCCCTTTCCCACCTTTTAGTCAAACATAATTAAAACCAGTTAATCCCTCTTACCTTGCCTGCTTGTTTCTAGACTCTGGCCTAGGGGAAGCTGAGTTGTCAAGACCAACTGCCATTCCTGTGAGAATCCAGTAAACTCTGGTCTTTCCATCCTGGTCCAGTCTCTACTAAACCCCAGTGTGTGTACCCACAATTACTTAGTTTTATTATAATATCCCTGGTGTCTCCATTATCCATTACCTTTATTTATTATCATTTTCTACATGATCAAATGAGATTTATATCAGGAATGCATGGTTAGTTTAATATTGAGAAAACTATCATCAAAATTGGCCATATCAATAACCAAACTAACATATAAATATCTCAATAGATGCAGAAAAAGCCTTTGAGAAAATACATCCATTCTTATTAAAAACAGTAGAAAGCATAAGAATAAATGGGCCATCTCTTAAGATGATAAGTAGTATGTATTTAAAATCATCAGCAATGTGGATAAGCTAAAAGCTTTCCCAAGACAGTTAAAAACACAACATTTCTCAAATATATAGAGAACTGAGTCTAATTTATAAGAATAGAAGTCATTTCCCAATTGACAAATGGACACAGGTGAATAAATCAAAGCTATCAATAATCATATAAAAAAATGAAAATCATTCTTGATCAGAGAAATGCAAATTAAAATAACTCTGAAGTGTCACCTTATACCTATCAGATGGGCCAATATGACAGAAAAGGATAATGATAAATGTGGGAGCTTTGTGGTAAAATTGGGATACTAATGCATTGCTTATGGAGTTGTGAACTGATTCAACCATTCAGGGGGACAATTTGAAACTATCTCCAAAGGACTGCAAAACTCTGCAAACCCTTTGATCCTGTAATACCACTACTAGGTCTGTAACCCAGAGATAAAAAAAAAGGATAAGGGGGGATAGGGAGGAAGGATCTACATGTACAAAAATATTTATAGGAACCCTTTTTTGTGGTGCCAAAAATTGGAAATTGAGGGGAAGTTCATCGATAGGGTAATGGTGAACATACTGTGGTATGTGATGGTTATGGAATACTATTTGCTATAAGAAATGATAGTTGGGAAGATTTCAAAAAAAAGCTGGAAAGATCTACATGAATTGATGCAGCATAAAATAAGCATAACCAGGAGAATATTGTAAACAGAAACAGCAATATTTTTATACAATGATCAACTGTAAAAGACTTAGCAACATTCAGCAATACAATGATCCAGGACAATTCTGAAGGACTTATGACAAAAGAATACTATCCATCTCCAGAGAAAGAACTGCTGGAGTCAGAATCAGAATGAAGCATAAGATTTTTCACTTTGGTTTATTTTTATTTGAGGTTGTTTGAGTATTATTTTAGAACAATGACCAATATGGAAGTAAGTTTTGCATGATGATAAGTGTATAACCCAGATCAAATTGCCTACTAACTCTGGGAAGGGGAGAGGAAAAGATGGAGAGAAAAATTTTGGATCTTATAATTTTGGAAAGTTAAAATTTTTTATTAAATATAACTGGCAAAATAAAACCTTTTATAAGGAAACTTCATAAATATATATATTAAGAGTTATAAAACTGTTTATGGTCATTAACCTAGGGAGCCTATTACTAGGTTAGGCCCTAAGGGCATTATTAAGAGAGTAAAAAGCTGTGTATGTATGAAAATATTCATGGAAGTTTTGTTTGTAATGACAACATAATTGGAAATAATATGAATGCAATGATTGGGGGAAATGACTGAATAAATTGTGATATTTGAAAGTAATGGATTGTATTATGTGATTTGAAAAGACAAATATTGGAAATAAAGAAAATAAGGAAATATATGAAGAGATGAAAAGAGAATAATACATACTTTTATTATATTTTTTAAAATAACAGCTCTAAAATCAAGAGAAAAAAGGTATTAAGGTAAAACAAATCCAAAGGGAACTCAAAAGCAGAGGATGTTTATATTAGCACACATATGTAATTCATATATTTTTAACAAAATTTAACCAGTGTCGAGTTTGTGGTTTCATACATTTTTTTGCATTTGTTTACTTAAATGTTTTTTATTGTTGATGATAGTTACTAAGTGTATAATAAAATTAAAAACAAAAAGTAATAATAAAGGTAACCTCATGAAAGTCACATGTCAACTAAAGAACAAGAATAAGACCTGCTTTCCTTCAGTCACAATAATACATTTCCCATCTTCATGCCTTTGTGCATGTTGCCTTCCATGCCTTAAATGTACTCTCCTCAACTCCACATTTTAGGATCTCTATTTTATTTCAATGGTCAGTTTAAGTGACATCTTCTACATGAAGACTTTTTCTGGTTTGAATAGATACTAGTGCTCTTCTGTACCACTCTCCCCCAAAATCCCCTCATATTTGTTTTGTAAATACATTTCTAAATGTATATGTTGTTTCTTCAAATAGAATGAAGTCTCTTGAGTCCCAGATAGTTTTGCTCTTGCCTTTGTATTCCCAAAATTTACACTGCCTGGCGAGTGATAGGCATGCTTAGCAATGCTTACAGATTCATTAGTAGATGAAAAAGTAATGGGTTTGAAATCAGAGAGCCTGGATTTTAATTCCAGCTACTACTTTCCCTGGAAATAATGAGATGATGGGACTCAATGAGAAGATATCTAAAGATCCCTTTGAGATCTAAAGCAAGGACACTATCATCTCGTGTCTCACTCTAGGTCCACTGTAACTTGTCATATACTCCACTCTCCCAGTGATCCAGAAAATTTGTTTCAGAAATCAGAAAATTTGGGCCCCTATTTCTGGGTTTTGTTGCTTTTATCTCACCAGTCTAGACCAGGTTATTCAAATCAGCCAGTGGGGAAAGATATGGGCTATTTTTCTCTTTTACCTACTTAATAAAAACAGTGTAGAATCTTTCTCTGAGATGTTTTTGAGGTTTTTTAATACCAAGCCATCCTTGTGTAAAGTGCTCCTCATACATCTATTCCAAAAGCTTTTTGGAAAACTATGCCAGTTGAACATGAATTCTCTGTCAAGTCTTGCCAATCAGGAATGGCTTGGAAGACCTTTCATCCCAAGAGCTGTCTAGCTAAGTGTAGAGAGGCTCATCACCATATGGATGTTCCCTAAGCAATTGACTATTTTGGCCAGAGCAACTCAATACTGCTTGGAGAGACTATGATGCACATAAATAAGAATACCTGTGCTTATATTTAAGATATCAAAATAAGAACTGTGGTGCAAAGCAAGTAAACATACATATGATCAAAATGAGAAAGACATTTTAAAATATTTAATTAATCTGTTTATGATTTATTATATTAACTTGTCTGTTAATTTTAGTCCTAAATATAAATGTATGGAAAATTGAACTTCAAGTTGTTTCCTTCTTCAGGTCTTTCTTCTAAATCTTATTCTCATAAGTGACAAGTTCTACTAGAGGTGAGGAGTAGTGCAAGCTATGCTCAATTCCAATCATTTAATTTTTAATTATTCCATGAGTTTCCTCTGGAAACCACCTCCCACTTTGCCATTGAAAAAGTGAGGTGTGAATGATTCCAAAGACTAATGATTGAACACAACCCCCACCCCTCTTCAGATAGAGAAATGATAGACTCAAGATGCAGCATAAAATCTAGCCTCTGGCACATGGCCAATGTGAGGATTAATTTTATTCTACTGAGAAAATTTGTTATATTTTTTTCCTTTTTTTCACAATGGGAGGGAGAAAGTGTTATGAGATGGGGAAGCTGGGAGAGAAAAAAAGAGCTAGGGATAGAGTTGTCGAAAAATAAACAAAAAGAAAAGAAATTGGGTCTTCAAAGCACTTTTGAGTGCACAGAAGAGAACTGAAGGAAATCCTGAAGAAATCAAAGGCAAGCTGGATAGATTTGATAGATACTGAAATTATGTTTAAAAAGAAAATCAAATTCTATATAATAGAGATTCACAGTTTATTGTATAATCTTCTACTGTGTACATGGAAACATTTACTTTAGAGTTTAAGTACAGAATTTTTTAAAAAGAGATAGAGTAGTGGAAAGCCTACTGAAAGGAGAAAAAGATTTGAGTTATTTTGGGGGACTTGGAATTATCTATTTTGTGACTTTGGGTACCACAATCTTTGTGGTGATCAGTTTCCTCATATGTAAAATCAGAGGGTGGAATTAAATGACCTCTGAGCTCCATCCAGTTCTAAAACTATGATGTCATTATCCTATGTGAGCAACTTTAAAAAAGGGGGGGGAAGACTCCAAATCCCTTCCTTGTTCTCTCTATACCACCAATGCTTGATGAAGACATTCTTATCTTGAAGGTAGATGAGTAGATAGGGTTCAAGTAGGAGTTCACTAATAAATCAGAGGTACTTCTCATCTGGCAGGTTACAAATATCTCATTCTTATCCAGGAAGAGAGTCACTGTAGGTCATTTCTCCCAATTCATTGCTCCATATCTCAATTAATAAAGCCCCTGCGATCAAATTAAAACAGCTATGTTTAAAAAGAAAAGCCTTCACAAATCATGTGAATCATGGTTGTCAGCATTTAGAGCTGCATTATGAAATATATATATATATATATATATATATCCCTCCTTGCATAGTTTCCATTTGTCACTGATGGTAAAAAAAAATAAGCCATAACCAATGTATGAAGTCTCCATTTTATATTCCTCAAATTATTTTTAAATGCTATACCCACCCCTCCCACCACCACCATTATCTACCTCTTTTCAATTTAAAAGGAACTCCTCTCTCAATTATTTACCCTTGTTTGTTGCTTTATATGCCCTTGGACTAAGATTTGGTGTATTCTGTTTCTTTTCTTTCTTCCTAGGAAATCACATGCATGTCCATAGCTTTAATGATCACTTATGTAACTGACTCCAAAAGTCTCCATCCTGCAACCCCAATCTCAGCTCTAATCCTTTATTTCCAATAGTTTGGCTGGCATCTTACCTGAATATCTAGCCATCATGTCAAATTCTATCAGTACAAAGCCATTCATATCATTTTCCCACAAAAACCAAAGACCTTATCCAGTCAGCTAACTTTTCTGTTAAATCACCATCCTTCTCAATTGGCCAGTCTATAAATCCCAGATTTATCTCTTACTTTTCCATCTATCTCAACCCCCATATATCCAGTCAGTCACCAAGTCCTGTGATTTCTACCCTTTGCTATAATTCTTGTCTGTCTTCTTTCCAATCCTACAACCACCCCATGAAAAAGACCTCATAATTTCTCAGCTAAATAACCTGAATAGTCTCTGTTCAACTGAATTCAAATATTTAATATATGTCTCCCACAGAGTGATAGTCTACTCCAAAATAGCCCTTCCAACTCTTCAATACTATAGGAAATAGAAACGTTTTATCTAGCAAGGTTGCAAGGAACTAACATGTACAGGGCTCTTCCAATTTTTTTTTTGCCTTCTTGTTGTAGGAATAGACTTAGAAGTACTGGATTCTCAGATTAGAAACTAGAAAACATTATACAGTGTGCTGTACATCACACTAAGTCAGTGGATAAGAATACAAGTCAATCAAAATACATTTATTACAGGTCTATTACGTTCTAGGCCCTGGGACTACAAGTATGAAGAATGAAATAATCTCTATCCCCCAAGGTCTTACAAAAAGCTAGAGTTTCTGGCCTTAAGAAGCTTGTATTCTAATAGAGGAAAGCACCTAGCAATGGTGGATAGCTAGAGGAGTTTAGATCAGGGAAGTCATAGAGGTGTAAAGTTGTAGTAAAATTGCCTGATGAGGTCTTTTCAGGAATGAGAGTGTTGATTTGATTAATGTTTCTAGATATTAAATGGGGTAAGATAAAAGAAGGAGTAGGGAAGTCAAGGATGTGCCTGGAAAGGGAAAAGTGAGTAGGGAATAGCTAGAGAGGGGAGGATGCTAGGTGGCACAGCAGATAGAGAGTACTAGGCCTAAGGTTAAGAAGACTGAGTTCAAAAATCAGATACTTGGGGATAGCTGGGTTGCTCAGTGGATTGAGAACCAGGCCTAGAAATGGGAGGTCCTAGGTTCAAATCTGGTCTCAGACACTTCCTACCTGTATAATCCTGGCCAAATCACTTGACTCCCATTGCCTAGCCCTAACCTCTCCTCTAACTTGGAACCAATACATAGTACTGATTCAAATATGGAAGTTAAGGGTTTAAAAAAACAGATACTTGCCAGCTATGTGACCCTGAACGAGTCATTTAAACTTTGTCTGCATCAGTTTCCTCAACTGTGAAATAGGGATTATAATAGCACTTACCTCCCAAGACAGTCATGAGGGTCAAATGAGATAGTTATAAAAAAAATTAGAACTAAGTCTGGACTCAGTAGGCACTTAATAGTGCTTATTCCCTTCCCTTTTCCCCCCTAAAAGAAAGCTATGAAGATGGATGATGAGGCACACCTGAAAGTAGGAGACACAGTTTCCAGTTAGGGAGAATAGAAGAAGCAGAGTCTGACTTGATCTTCAAAGAAAAGGGAAGATTTTATTAGGTAAAAATTGGTGACTGCTTGAGTAAGCACAGAACAGGGAAGATTGGATGGGAGTAGGGGATGGCGAGTAATACAGCTTGGCTAGAATATATAATTCCTGAAAGGGAATACATAGTGTGAGAAATGGCTGACAAATAAATGGGATTAAGGTTATAGAGAGCCTTTAATGCTAAGAGAAGGAATTTATCCTCTATTAAATAGGCAATGGGGAACCATTGAAGTTTTCAGACCTAAGTGATGTAATGAGAATAGTACATTAGAAACATTATTCAGGCACCAGTGTAAAGTGTAGATTAGAAAAGAGAATCCCCTGGACAGAGGGAAGTAAATAAGGAAATATTTTAAGTCCTCCCTAATCAGGTTCTCATATACCTTTCCAGCCCATTTTTTGTAGGGACGTGAGTCTATGGATGGCGACGAATGGCCTATAATGCTTGGGGATGAGTAGGTCATTCTATCAGAACAAGTTTTCTTTGGACTACTTCTCTCCAAAGATCTCTGGCCAATCTGTTTCTTACAAAGTCATGTAGCCTGAAGTCATCATTCTCTCCATCAAAGAAATGATCCAGATTTGAAAGCTAGGTTATAACTATATTCTTTCCCTATTCATTCATCCATGTGTGGAATATTTTAACTTTTGGAAAGTATTTTTTTTGCTTTATTGTCATTGTTTAAATCTCCACCTCTGTTTCACGTCTTACATCAAGTATAAGAGTTATGTGTTCCAAGAACTGTGCAAGGCCTGCCCCTGCTTTAGGAGACCTAGTTTGGGTGCTGACACTGGTGCCCACAATCATTTAAACTCTTTAGTCTTCCCCTCAAATTTTTAAATGATTATGTAGATAGGCATGTCTGCAGAATAGTGAGATACTTTTGCCTCATCTTTCTTTCAGCAAAAAAACTATAGACCCCCTCCATCTACTATATGTTAGGCAACTTATTCCACCTACCACTCAAGCTCTCAGTTTGCTCCTCTATTCGATAAGGGGCTTAGACATACTCTCTAAGATTCATCCAGGTCCACAGGCAAGTACTCAAAGCAGAAATTTGAATAGAGAAAAACACAGCAGAAAATAGAAACTATCAGTAGTCTAAGGGCTTTGTAAACTTGGCTTTGTAAAGGTCGCTATTCTGTATGACTATGTAGTTGGCATCCCTGCAGGGGGTAAATTGACAGAGGAGAAAGGAAAACTCAAAGAAAATAACACTTCAGAGAGGGAAATTTCTAGCAGGCAATATTACAAATGGCTGGGCAGGAGGGAAATAATTGTGAAGTGGATGGATGGGATAAACAATCACCATCCTGCTTTGATTATTTCCAGTCTATTAGACACTAATGAAAAGGTCGACTTACTCATACAGAATCAGGGTATCATCAGATGAAAGATGGAAAGCTAGGGAGGAATTAGCTCCCCAAATCACAGAGCATACATAGGCTGTTTCTCCATTAGATTGAAAGCCCTTCAAGGGCAGAGATGGTTTTCCTGTTTTTTCTGTATCCTCATTGCTTAGCTCAGTAGTGAGACTTAACAAAACCTTGCTGATTAATTGAGTCAAACATTTCACTTCACAGAGAGAGAAACTGAGAACCTCAGTGGAATCAAGTGATTCATTTTCCAAAGTCAAAAAGTAATGAATAACAGACAGTATTTTTATCTAGATCCTGTTTTTATTTTCTATTCTTTCCCTTACACCAGACAATCCCTCCAGGATTTCCCTCCAATATATCACAACTGTCTTAAGCCAACTAAGTTCTCAGGGGCTATGGCAGTGAAATATAAGTTTTGGTAGGTCTTATCAAGTATCAAATGGTCATTGAATATGAGCACAATTATGATTTGCATTTCTGTCCTAAAAGGTCCTATCAAATAAAGTTAGAGAACTTTATCATCCAAAAGCAAGTCATCACTGGGAGAATTATATTCAACCATTGCCACTTCTAGAACTATCTATTTCTGCATGTGAGTTGAATCCGTGGGCAGTGGACCTTCATCAGTGGAAGTATGGATAGGTAAGTCATGTAGTGGGTATTGCTGGGCTTTGGACTCAGGAAGACTTGAGTTCAAATCCTGTCTCAGATAGTTTACAGCTTTGTCACTCTGAACCGGTTTTCATAAACTCTCAGACTCAGTTTCCTCATCAGTTAAAAAAAGACAAAATAATATCATTGACTTCAAAGATATTGTAAGCTTTAAGGAAGAAAAATAGATATAAAGAACTTCACAAATTTTAAAAGACATATATAATTATCTGTTATTATTCTTTAATTTTTATTTTTGGATCTTTGAAATACTGAATAACTAAGACATGAAAAACTCTCTAGTGCATATTAAACTAAAAAAATGTAACTAATGAAACTAGTGAGTAGTTTAAAATTAAAACTAAGCAATGGAAATGCAGCCTCTACCCCGAAGTTTCAAGTTTTCCACGTAAAAATTGAATGGAAACATATAGTAAATATGATATGAAATTTAATTCAATGAGGATTAGTGAAACTTGATGTTGCATGCATTCTCTCTGTATATAAATATTGATATTTATTGAAATAGATATTGTTTGATATGGATATGGATATTTAATTGAATATATATGTATAATAATAATGTATATACACATACATATTTGAACAGTATATGCTTAGATATTTATTTATATATACACATATATACTGTTTGAATAATTATCCTAAATAAACTTTAATTTTAATTAATTTAATTTTTAATTAAATTATTTTCATTTTATTTATAAATTCAATAAAAATGAAAATAATTTAATTTAATAAACCAAGCAAAAACTAAATTAATTAAATTAAATATCCTAATTTAAAAACTCCTAAATAATAAGTAGATAGATCAGGGATTGCTTGCTAAGTAGGGACTGAATTTCATTAATTATAGAAAACTTTCTGANGTATATATACATATATACTGTTTGAATAATTATCCTAAATAAGCTTTAATTTTAATTAATTTAATTTTTAATTAAATTATTTTCATTTTATTTATAAATTCAATAAAAATGAAAATAATTTAATTTAATAAACCAAGCAAAAACTAAATTAATTAAATTAAATATCCTAATTTAAAAACTCCTAAATAATAAGTAGATAGATCAGGGATTGCTTGCTAAGTAGGGACTAGATTTCATTAATTATAGAAAACTTTCTGAAAGAGGCACAAATATCCTAATTATAGGTGTACACTAAGGAGTTAGGACAGGGACTGCTTGCTAAGTGGGGGGCTGGATTTCATTAATTATAGGAAACTTCTGGAAGAGGTACATCTTGTGTTCTTTAGCTATGGGTTCCATATGAAGGTTTAATTTATGTAAGATCCTTGAGGAGAGAGAGTATCTTCATTTTTGTCTTTGTATCCCCACAGCACAACACGAATAGCACCAATTTATTAAATGAGGGCAGCAAGACTTAACAGGTAGAAAACCAGCCTTGGAGTCAGAAAGATCTTACTATGTGACCCTAGATAAGTCATTTAACTTTTCTATGTCTCCAGGGCAATTCTCTAAGATTTCAAATGACAATGTAGATGCTGATCCATATTTGTAGAAATTTCCCTCTTGGAAACAGTTCTAGATCCTCTTCCCCAAGCTATCCCCTAACTCAAAAAAATTTTTTTTATTGTTGAGTTGAATTTGAAGACTTGGATGAAAATCTAATAGTCAGCTACCTATGTAGCATTTTAGATGATTTGGCTTCATCTAAACAAACAGTGCCAATAACCCTGTATTCCTCTGATCTTTCAGGAACAGCTTCTAGTTGCTAGTCAGTGTAGAGGTATCTGAAGACAAATGATTTTCTTCATGAGACAAGCAGAGCCTCTCTCCTCTGAAATGCCACTAGGCACATTGCTTCTATCCAGAAAGCAATGAAGGACTAGAGTATGTTTTCTAACTACAAGAGAACAATAAATATACTGTCAGAAATGTAATTTAACTATTAGTTTGCTTTTCTTTTATTGAAAATATCTCTGAATCATTCCCTATATGCCTTACATTCCATCATTAGCCATTTACTCACTGACTCTCTATGAACAATACATTTTCACAAAATCTGAATTATGTCCTTGCAAAACAGTCTTGACATTGAAATTGAATAAACAGGCATGATAACCCCATTCAGTGCATTTCATATGATATAAATACATCTGAAGATTGAAAGTTATAATAAGAGAATTGTAATACATTTATAATCCTTAAAGTTTAAACTGGATGGGACCATGAAGATGAGGAAAATGAGACAAACAAGCTGTTACTTGCTCAAGAACATAGAGTTAGTTAGCAATAAACCTGTTAAGAATCCTCATCTCCTTTTACTCCCACCCAATGACAATCAGTTTCAAGTCACTAAGCTCTTATTGACAAAGAACAAATTGTTTATCAAGATTATTCCTGTAAAATGAAGGTCAATTTTATAAGTAGGAGTGTATCCAAAACCAAGAAGAAATCTGGTTAAACCTAATGGAAATTCAACAGAAATAATGAAATGAGGTTAAAATAAATTTGACAAATTCGGGCTCTTTTTCTATAACTTTTTATTTTACATTTATTGGTATTTATACCTATGTCAGGAAAAGTAGGTACCTTTTTAAAGTAGAAATTTCTTAAGAAAAGTTTTTGTGTTTTTTGAGTCTCTGTTAAGTTTGGTGCTTTGCATGTAATAGGAGCTAAATAAATAATTGTTGAATTTAGTTAAATGGAAAGAAATTCCTAGGGGAGACAAGAAAAGTTAGAAATGAAAGGGAATAATACATGTAAATAAATGTATTTGGAACCAAGAGTTGTTCAACAAGTTCCAAAGTCAACATTCTCCTGTCTCGAAATATATCTAATAAAAGGATCTATAATTGCTTCTTGATACAAGTAAATTGCACAATCATGTGAATAATATCAAGGAAGTAGGGGCAGCAAGAACTATGTTGACCAGTTTAAGATTGGGTTTAATTAATTATGGAAAGTTTCCTAAAGGAAATAGGCCTTTACTTGTGCAATCCAATGTTAAGAAATCCATACACTTTATAGTAATCAAAGAGATCTGGGAAGACTCCCAAACTAAAAGAATTATGGAAATATTACATCAAAACATAAAGTGAGGCCTATTTTCATGCCAAAATAATTTATTCATGCATGAATGCTATTGTACTACCTAAATGACTTAATGGGCTGCAAAATATTCCACCAGAGGCATTTATGAACAGAGAAGGTGGGCTAATAATGTCTCAAGAGTAGAGAGTAGCAGGTGGATACCCCAATGCCTCACCGTAATACATGAAATATTAAAAGACCCTCAATTAAGTTGAATGGGTCCTCCATGGAAGATTTTAAGGAAAACAAGCATTCAACATAAGAGGGCATTTGTTCTACCCACCAATCAGCGAAATCATGAATCTATTGAATCAATGACTTAATTATATCTAATGTCTAAGAAGAAAAGATTTTGCTACCAGAAAAATTTTCTTGAGAAAATTTAATTCACATGAAAAGGAATTCCAGAATTCCAAAGAATATAGTTTGGGAACTGCTGGGTTAAACAATCCTAGTGATGAACTTGACTTTTAAAATGTGCCAGGAACAACCTCTTCCAAAAGCTTCTTTTCCAGATGTATTCCCTTTGACTTTCCACTAATCTGTCCCACTCTACTCAATTGCCCACCACTGGATACCTTATGTTTAAGATATGAAGACATTTATAGCATTTTTTCTCCTGCTAAAAGAGTTTAAATCAAGAAATGGCAAGGGAAATAATGAGCAATTTTTTGCCAAAAAATTAAAAGATTAAATTTTTTTAAGTTCAGAAAAGCAGCATCTCAGCAACCAAATAGTTTTAGAACACAGGGCCAGAAAGAAGATTCTCAAACAATATTTGTACTCAGAGGAAGACAAAAAACTTAATAAAGACTAAGGAAGGAAGAAATTGTAAGTCAAATAGCTACGTTAGACAAACCCTTAGTCAAAAAAAGGGCATTGAAGTTATGTGAAAGACAATTCGCAATGGTAGTACCCTTTGGCATTTGAGCAAATCTGTTACCTCAAATCACATCAACTGTGATTTGTCACTGGTCTTCCTGTTCATAATATTGATGGTTTTAGAGGAGGTGACTACAAAAACTAAAGTATTTTCCTCACTGTGGATAAATGAAAGCTACGCTTTGCTTTGGCGACTATGTCCCAAAGGACATGAGCCTGGGGCAGTCTACATATAGACATGAGTCAAAACTATCCACAGTCCACACATTTCAGTTTCCTTGGTGACAGGTGAGCTGATTGTATTAGATACCATGTCCATAACATAGAATGCCAAGATCATAACATCAGTCATTCATCTGTCTGGACATTTGGAGTAAGAGATAGATTTACAAACCATGCTCTGCAAATGTTTTAAAAATAAATATCAAGAGGGGGCAGCTGGGTAGCTCAGTGGATTGAGAGCCAGGCCTAGAGATGGGTGGTCCTAGGTTCAAATCTGGCCTCAGACACTTCCTAGCCATGTCACCCTGGGCAAGTCACTTGACCCCCATTGCCCACCCTTACCACTCTTCTGCCTTGGAGCCAATACACAGTATTGACTCCAAGATGGAAGGTAAGGGTTTTAAAAAGTAAATAAATAAATAAATAAATGAATGAATGAATAAATGAATAAATGAATGAGCAAATGAATAAATAAATAAATGTCAAGAAAAGGGTGCCAAATGCCTAGTGGCATATTCAAGGCATGAAAATCAAAAATATTATCTGTATTATTGTCATTTTTAGATGCTAGATGCAAACATTAGCAAGCCACTTAGTTTCTAAAACATCTATTCTTTCTTTAAGCATACATTATTGATCTGTATTGACTGTTCTTCTAATTTAAATCTGTGGCATTAGGATGCCAAAGATTGAAATCTGATGAATTCATGTCTATCTTTCTTGCTCTTTCTAGGAGAATGTTTATAGTGGTAAATGGCTCTTAAGTTCAGATCCCCTTCTCCTCTCTCCCCTTCAAACACCCCTTTCCCTTATTTCTTCCATTTCTCTCTCTCTTCTCATTCCCTCATACCCCTCTCTTGCTTCCCATTCATCTCCCGGTCCTTCTCTTTCCCCTATCTTTCTCCTGTTCTCTTTCTCTTTCCTACCTTTCCTACCAGATCTCTGACCAATGCAGTTTGGTAACTTATTTGCATTTTATAGCCTTGAAGAATAGTTTGGAGGCAGTGAGACACTAGCAGATTTGCCCAGGCTCATACAGCCAGTATGGAACCAAGACTTAAGATCAGGTCTTCATGACCTTCAGACCCACTTACTGTTGAATATAAATCCCTCTGTCTCTTAATTTCTGTTGTTTCTCTTAATAATGATTTACTGTGACCTTATTTTGACGACTCTATGCCTCCAAGTTATTATTCTTTCTCCTCTACTCCACTACTAGAATCTTCCACTTTGGTGCCTTCACTTTTTCATCACTTTTTTCCTTAATCCCTGACATGATAGTAATTCATCACCATCACACTACTGAAACTTCTCTCTCCAAGACCACCAAGGACCAAAAAACTGTCAAACCAATTTTTTTCCTTTTCCTCTTTGATTTTTCAAACACTTTTAGAATGGATTTAATATTCACCAGTATTGATTTCCCTGTCCTCCTAGAGATACTCTTGTCCTGTGGTTTAGGATCAGATCATGGACTCACAGATGCAGGAAAAAAAAGGATCTTTAAAGGACATCTAATTTAGGCTCCTCATTCTGGACATGGAAAATCACTGGAAATGGAAATATGGATGGAGACCCAAAGATATTGAGGAACTTTCTCATGATGACACAACTAGTAGATGACAGAGCTGGGATTTAAAAATGGAAAAATGACAATGACCTCATTCAGTACATTCTGTATAATATAAGTGTTTAAGACTAAAACTTAAAATAAACAAACTTGAATAACTATAATTCTTATATACTAGAGATGAACAGAGCCAGGCAGATGAGGGAAGTGAAACCAAGTAGTGAATTTACTGGTACAAAGTCAAGGAGCTAGCTAGCAGCAAAACTGATAGTAGAACCTTGTCCCCTCTAGTCCTTCCTGCTTCTCATCAGCTTTGTTTAACTCAGTTCTTATAGCAAAGGACAAATTATTTACAAAACTTATTGGTATAAAATGAAGGCTAGTCATTTAAGTAAGCATAGAGCCAAAGCTTTATAAGAAAACAAGATAAGTCTAGTAGAAATGCAAGTGTAGAAGGAATGGAATAAGGTTAAAAGATTTAATAAGTTCTGACGCTTTTTTCCATTACCTTATATTTGATTTTCATATGAACATATATCTTCTAGGGTAACAGATTGCTGCCGTTGTTCAGTGCAAGCTCATTGAGCACAGGAAGTTTTGTTTCCATCTTGGTGTGTCTGGTGTCTCACATAGACTAGGAGTTTAAGGAATGCTTATTTAATTTAAGTGAATTGAAAGTAATTTCTATGTGAACTAGTTTTCCTAAGAGAAATCAAAGGGACAGCACATGGAACTTTGGATGGGATTGGTGTGATCTTCTGCTAAGCAGTAACTTAAGTCAATATTTTCAAAAATATTTTGTTTTGAAATGTAATGAAGGAACCCATAAATACTTGTTTTTTACAAGCCAACTACTGAGTATATCTAGGAAGTGGGTCAGGGGCTCCAATTCCAGCATCTTACTAGGCTACATTGGTAATGGCATTCCTCATGCTTCTCTCTCCCAGTTGTTCTCCTACCTATCAGAGCACTCCTCCACTTCTTTTATTTATCTTCTACTTTCCATTAAATAAACCATAATTGTCTCCCAAGTAGAGCAGTAACTAGGGTAAGGTGATGAGGGCATTCCTCAGGGCCCTGATATTTAGTAGCATTTGTACTCCTGCAACAGGTGGGATCCTGTACACTTAGTACTTAGTTAGCTAAAACAATTAGTTAAATTAGGAAGCTACCAGGTGGCAGTGTTAATAGCATCCATCTGTGAACCATTACTGCAACTAATTCCCAATCTTACTCAATTGAATTGAGCTTAGTTATTTCTTATATTATTTTTACACCATGAAAAATGAAGTTGATGTAAGGGACTTTTTGTACTGCTTTCTCCAGAGTGCTACTTGCCCTTCATCATTTCCATTACTTGGTCCCCAAAGCTATGTCCTAGGTCCTCTTCCATCTATCTTTACAACAAAAGTTCCTAACCTTTTGGAGATGGTCATGAACTTCTTTGAGTCTGATGAAATCTATAGACCCCTTCTCAGAATAATATTTTAAATACATAAAATGACAATAGAAGTAAATTATTCTTGGAAAGGAAGATATAAAATTTTTCCCTAGTTTTTATTGTTTAAAACAAATTTATTTAAAACATATTTAAAGCAAATTTTAAAAATAAAAACAAATTTATCCTAGTTCAGAGACCCTCCTGAAAGCTATCTGCATATCCTGTTACACAATTTTTCTCTTACCCATCCCTTTTACTTTCATTACTTAAATCATCTATTCATTAAATATAACTCCTAAGTCTTGTTTCCAACCCTAATTTTTTTCCCTGACATCCAATACTGATGATCAAGACATGTCTATAAGCAAGGTCTGGCACCCCAAATTCAACATGCCTTAAACTAAATTCACCCTTTCCCCTCAAATGCTGTCATTCCTCAAATTCCCCAGTGTCTCACAATGTCTTCATTTCTTTTGAGGGCTACCCATATTTGAGTAAATTAGTCCCAATAGCTGCCAAGTCCTTTCCATTCTACCTCCATAATATTTCTCACATCTTTCCCCAGGCCTCCACTAGCACTACTATGATCCTAGTTCAGGCCTTCATTATTTCTCCCTTTGTATTATTTTTTCTAATTGGTCTCCCTATGTTGCCAGGCCCATGGGGACCCCCTAGTTGGTGGTTCTGAGGGGTAAGAATGCAGATGGACTCAGGAGGGCTGGGCAGTGACTTAGTTAATTGATTTGAGGTGCACAATTTATAGGGAAGATGATGTAGGTAAGAAAAAAATAAGTCTTTTGCAGGAACAATGATTGGTAATGATTTGTAAGATGGAAACAATGGATTTAGATTGCCTTAGTGGCTCTAAGTAGTGTTTTCTATAGGATAATAAATCATAGGTAACATGTCAATTCAACATGTCAATGAATGACCCAGTTTTGTATAGAATACTGTATGTTCTTCTTACAGTACTCTTGCTTATTATTTTCTTGGAAAGACATCTAGTGTTTTGAAGAGAGGGAAATGTTTGCTTTTCTCATGCTGGGGAGAAGACTACACGTCTTACTGCTTCTAAGTTAATGACTACCCTTAGAAGCCTTGCAATCTGGGGTGCACTGGGCTTATTTCCATAGCCTTGCTGAGTGGAAAGCCCCTGACTTCCTAACTATCCAGAAGTTTTACATCCTGGGGTGCTTTGGGCATGGAAGCCCCTGATCTTCTTATGCTGCTCCCACAGTACCTCATGATTCTCTCTTCTTTAACAGTTAAAAGAGTGATTTTCCTGATATTTTCCCTTGCTCATAAAAACCTTTAGCTGCTCCCTATAGCCTGAAGAATAAAATACAAACTGCTTTGTCACACATTCAAGAAATATCATAGTATGGTTCCAATCCAACTTTACAATGAATTCCTTTCAACACACTTATCTGGATGTGATTAAAGTCAAGACAAAATATGAACAGACCAAAAAGTGCTTGAATTCATGTAAAACTCCTACCAAAAGTTCCAACCAAAGTGAATTCCTTAGAATCACATACTATAAAGTGGGATGGAATCTTACATCACCTATTCTAACCTACATCTAGTCAAACTTCCTTTCTACAACACATTTAATAAATCATCATCCTGAAGACCTCTGAGAAAATAAAAATCTTCCTCCCACAGCATCCCTTTGTACTTTTGGTCTGCTCTATTTGTTTAGAAAGTTTTCTTACCATGAGCCTAAATCTGTCCCTCTCTTCATTTTCCCTATCAATGGGAACAAATGCTAAGTAAAGATAGCAGAGCCAAGAAAAGAACATACACAATGACTACAACAATGCAAATGGGAAGCACTATGAATTTTAAAAAATCAAAAACCAATGCTGCAAAATTATAAAAAGAAGAGATGAGTACTCCCACTACACTCCTTTACAGAGGAGGAATCCACAAGTGTATATTGAACATATATTTTTTAATATATTATTCAGTTTTGCTGATTTTTTTCCTCTTTGTTCTTTTTTGTCTTTAAAATATTTATCACATAAGAAATCTTTTGTGGAGAGGAAATGAGGAGAGATACTGAGGGGTACTATGGTAAAATAAAAAAATATATCAATGAAAACTCATTTTAATGAATAAAAGTGTAATATCTAATCTAACATTTAGTCATTCTAGCATAGATAAAAAAACACTACCAAGAGAACTGTAAGAACTGATAACTATTATGTAAATAGTTCCTAAACAATATCTGCAATAGAGTATTATTTATTCTCCCACCATTAGAGAATTTCTATAGTAACTATTACCCTGTCTTAAATTTTTTCTATTACAAAAGACTGATAAAGTTAACAAAAGATAACTTTATTGAAAATTCTGAAATATGTTTTTCCAAATTATCCTCTAACTTACTTTGAAATTGCTATGATTTGGGTTGGTCTCTATATGCTACTATTATCATAATCTATAGATTGGGGTAACATACTATTTCTCCCATATGAGTGAATTCACTATGAATAAATAAAAATGTATCTTTGTGTTCCATATTTACCTTCATTTCTAACTCTTATACTGTCATCACAAAAATATCAACCCCACAGGTAACAAAGCCATTCTCGGGCCTTAAGTGGACAGGGGACTAAGGCTTAAATCACTAGTACCATTTGAGGTTCGAGACATACAAAAGTCAAAGAAGAGTCCTCCACTTTTCACATTTATGACTGTCATACCATCGCTAGAAATGCTATTCCCATTTGAATCAATGCTATATCCTAGCTGAATATTCTCTTCATGCTATAGTTAAATAAAACTCATTCTTATTTTTAATTTTTTATAATTTTTTCCAGATTACATGCTGATACAATTTAAAAAATCTTTTTCTGACATTTTGTGATCCATGTTCTCTCCTTCTCTCCTTCCTCTTCCACCTACCCCACCAAGAAAACAAGCAATAAGATATAGGTTGCATATGTGCTATCTTCCAATACATATTTCCATGTTCCTCATGTTATGAAAACACATATCATTACACAATAAAAAAACTCATGAAGGAAAAAAAGGAAATACAGTGAAAATGGTATACTTCAAAAGGGATTCACAGTCCATCAGTTCCTTTTATGGCCATGGTTAGCCTGGATCTTTGCATCGATGATAATGGTCATTCACAGTTTATCATTGTACATTATTGCTTTTACTATGTACAGTCTTCACCTGCTTCTGTCCACTTCACTTTACATCACTTCATATAGATCTTTCCATGTTTGTGTGTGTGTGTTATCATTCTGTTTGTTGTTTCTCATTGCACGCTAGTATTCCATTACAATCATATACCACCACTTGTTTAGCCATTCCCCACCTGATGGACATCCTTTCAGTTTCCAATTCTTTGATACCACAAAAATAGCTGCTATAAATATTTTTAATTGATTCTTTCTCCCTATTTTTAATCTCTTTGTGATACAGACCTGATAGGATTTTTATGGCTTTTTGGGCATGGTTTCAAAATGCCTTTCAGAAGGGTTATATCAGTTCACAACTCCACCAACAGTGTATTAATGCCCCAATTTTTCCACTTGGCCTCCAATATTTTTCAATTTCTTTTTTTTGTCATATTATCCAGTCTGATAGGTATGAGGTGGTACCTCACAGTTGTTTTAATTTGCATTTCTCTAATAGTGATTTTGAACATTTTTATATGACTAAAGATAGTTTTAATTTCTTCATCTGAGACTTGCCTGTTCATATCTTTTGACCATTTATCAATTGGGGAATTACTCATATAAGTAAAGCTTATTCTTATAACTGTTATGTGATCTACTAGTGTTTTATTTTATTCTAATCCAAAACCTGAGTCAGATATGATCTAAATTAGATGCTTCCTTAGAAATAAAATCGATATAGGAAACACAAAAAAATGAAAGAACAGGGGGGCAGCTGGGTAGCTCAGTGGAGTGAGAGTCAGGCCTAGAGACAGGAGGTCCTAGGTTCAAACCCGGCCTCAGCCACTTCCCAGCTGTGTGACCCTGGGCAAGTCACATTACCCCCATTGCCCAGCCTTACCACTCTTCCACCTATGAAACAATACATTGAGATTAAGGGTTTAAAAAAAATGAAAGAACAAAATAATAATTGCTAGCATTCATATGGCACCTTAAGATTTGCAAAGTATTTTACAAATATTATCTCATTTTATCCTCAAAAAAACTGTAGGGTTCTATTATTCTTCCCTTTTTATAGATGAGGAGACTATGGTTAAGTGATTGCTCTTGGTTCATACTGCTAGTAAGTCATACTGCTGAGGCCAGATTTTAATTGAGACCTTTTTAACTCCTAGTCTAATACTCTAACCACTTCACCACCTAGCTGATAAAAGAACAAAAATCAAAAATATATTAAAAAGAAAGGAGTTTAATCTGTCAAAATATTCATATGCTATCATATCCTTTTTTAAAAAAGAATGAATGTGTCAGAGATAATATTGTGGACAGTATAGTTAGATTTAAGGGAAACCTTTGACTAAGTCTCTGATAATATCCTTGCAGATCAGATTTTTAAAATGTGAGCTAGATAAAAGTGCAATTATATAGATTTCTAGCTGACTTACTAGACCTAACAAATGTTCTTCAGTGTCATTGGCAGAGTAGAGAAGAAGAAAAGTGTCTATTAGTATACGTAGGGCTAATCCTGTTGTGTTCAAATTTTTTGTGAATTACCTGATAGAATATTTATCAAATATGTAAATGATACAGAATTCAAAGGTAACATGTTGAATTACAGACTAAGGGTCCAAAAGCTCTTGCCAGACTAGTAAAAGTACCTGCATTTAATTAGATGACATTTAATAGAAACAGTTCCGCATTTAACTTTAGAGAACTGCACAAACATCAACTATTATTATTACAAATATAAAAAGACATTATGGAGGTTTTATAATATACATGTACAAGATAGGAGAGAGAAACATAAGTAAGCAGCAGTTCCTGTGGGAACAACGAAGGAGTTTTAGTTGACCACAAATTCAATATGAGTCAATAGCATAATCTGGCTGCAAAACAAATAAAAATTAATGTGAATTGAGGCTATTTTAAAAGTGTACAGAATTAAGGAGATAATAAGTCCATTATATCTGTTGTTGGTCAGACCACATCTGAAATACTCTGGTTCTGGACACCAAACTTTAAAAAGTCCATTGATTAATTTAAAGGTGAACAAATTGGGAATGAAACTGATTCTGTCAAATGAAAAATTATTCAAGCAACTGGAGATATTTACAGCTGAGAGAAGAAAAGATTCAAGGCAGACACAGATAGTTAAACAACTATTATCTATGAAAGAGCTTATAGTTCTGGAAAATAAAACTATATATAACAGTTAAAAGTTGAAGAAAAGGGGGCAGCTGGGTAGCTCAGTGGATTGAGAGCCAGGCCTAGAGACAGGAGGTCCTAGGTTCAAATCTGACCTCAGACACTTCCCAGCTGTGTGACCCTGGGCAAGTCACTTGACCCCCATTGCCTACCCTAACCACTCTTCCACCAAGGAACTAATACACAGAAGTTAAGGCTTTAAAAATATTAAAAAAAAGTTGAAGAAAAGTAGAGGTCTAGTAAATAAAGGAATGAACTCTTAACAATTAGAGATATTACCTACAGGCTAGTTTGTTCTGAATGCAAAGAAATCCCTATCTCTAGAGTCCACAAAACCACAGAATTTCAGTTACAAAGGACCTCAAGGCCATCTTGCCTAATCCACTCCTGAAAAAGAATTACCATCACAATTAGAAGCTAGATGACCAAGATCAGAGGTTTTGTAGCTGGGCCTGAAGAGGTAGGTTAGACTAGATAACCTCTAAGTTTCTTTAAAATGTAGAATTCTATGGTTCTGTGAAAAAAAACTCTGACTGTCCAGGAATACTAGACCATGTATTATATACTATCCTCCATGGCTGGGGGAGAGAATGAATGGAGATAGAAAATTTGGAACTCAAAAAAAATTTTTTTAACCAATGTTAAAAATTTAAAAATAATAAATTTATTAAATGGGAAGGGGCCACCTAGAGGCAAAATATAAAATAAGCAGTAACTGAACATTGTGGTCAAATTCTTGGGCCAGTGATGGGTAATTTATTCCTTCATTTCCAGAAACTAGTTTGCTCATTTTTTAAAAGCATAATGGAACAAAACTAGCTTGAAGGGATGTGTGTATACAAATATATGCATATATATGTATATGTTTAAAATATTCCTTCAGAGATTTAACAAACATAACTACTGACCACCTGCCACCACAAGACAAGTGATAGCAGAATCAGCAAGGTAGCCTCAGCACAAGCCAGATAATTCAAACCACCTCGACAAGTACTTCCCCTTTGACTCAGAGATAACTAAGAATCCTGAGCTCAGCACCAATAGGAATAGCAGCATCCCCAAATCCACCAAGCTAACCCCCAGAGCCATCATCAAAGGGATCAATGTCTTTAAGTCATGGCCTGTCAACTTCTTTTACAGACACCGAAGCCTCCACTTTCTCAATAGACCTAACAACTTATAAACTATAATCCAAGGTTGCGGTGCTGTCAAATTGTTCGATATCAGATATGAATATGGTTTTATCAGTGGAAGTAACATTAAATAAGATGCATTGCCATTTGCTTTAATGAAATATATTAAAGTTCAGTGGGCTTTTCCATCTGACTTTCAGCTATAATATCCTATACACCTTGTCTTCTTCATTAGAACATGAGTTTTTTGAGAGAGAATGAACTAGTGGCCTGGCTTTTCTATATGTAAAATCAGAGCATGTAGCATAGGGATATACTCATATGAAGTGTTTAAAAAATGCTTTTTCATTCATTCATTCAAAAATATTATTATTAATTATTATAAAGCAAGGCATTAAATAGGAAGGTGTATTCTCACCAAGGATCCTTATTACAATCATGGAAAATATTTAGTGCAGAGTATAGATAGAAGAGAGAACACCATTCTATTTGTAGATGATATCAAGGTCAAGAATAATTATAAGCTTTTGTCAATGAGATTCTTAGTCACTCAAAAGAAACATGCTCACTAAGCAACATGTGGGGGAAAACCAAATGAATCTATCATGCAGTCTATGACATACTGCTAGGTGAACTATCAATGGAATTACTTTATTAGTAACTCAATGAAAAGTGAAAAAATCAGTGAAAGCTACTTCAGATTTGGACTCAGAATTAATAATAATTTAATAATAAAGGAAGAGTTTTATTGAATTTGGGATATTTTGCTTTGGTTTAGACCAGTGGTTCCCAAACTTTTTTGGCCTACTGCCCCCTTTCCAGAAAAAAATATTACTTAGCCCCCTGGAAATTATTTTTTTATTTTAATAGCAATTAATAGGAAAGAAATGCACCTGTGGCCATCATCGCCTCCCTGGATCACTGCAGCACCCACCAGGGAGTGGTAGCGCCCACTTTGGGAATCAATGGTTTAGAGCATACCCAAAGGCTCCCTGACCCAGAAGAAGAAAAGCTGGTTTTTTGCACTAGTATTTTTCTAGTGATCAAGTATGGCTGAAAATTCATAGAAAACTGTGGTAACCAAGAACTAAAATTGTAGATGACACAAAAGACAATAAATAAAAGCATGATGCAATAATATGCTATATCATATTACCAATGTTATATGTTCCTATTAATTTTACATGGAAAAAAGCACACAAGATAATGTCAAAGAAATGTATAGCCAGAGAGAGATGGTCCAAACAGTTAGCAAGAATAACATACATACAGCCCAAGTGCTGCACTGCTACTCATGAAATATTAAGAGGCCTATAAGGAGATGTCTGGTGTTTTGAGAGACCCTCTGAGAAGGATTTATGGGATAACATTAACGAAAATCACAAAATATGAAAAGGTATAGATGGTTTGTAATCTGCTCCATCTGAAGGATCAATTATCCTTCAGGAGTCTATTGAAAAATTGCAATGTCCATTTGTTCCTGTTTGAAATTGAAATATGAAGCAGAGCAAAACCTAGTGAATCCATTCTGAACTCAAGTAGCATTGGGAACTCTTACCTACCTCCTTAATCTTTAGGAACACTGGTATTCCCTGAAGGTTCTCAAGAAAGTGAATAGTTGCATACAACTTCAAGGACCGGACAGATGTTTAAACAAAGGAAGAATCATAGTTCCATTCTAAACATGATTTCAACTGAACCTCAAAATTTCAACAATTTCATTTCTTGAGAGACTTTGCTCCATCTTTGCCTAGCTCTTTCTATACTTTTCTTCCTTATATCATTCCCTTCAAAAAAATCTCTCTCTCTCTCCCTTTCTCTCTCCTCCTCTTCCTTCATTCCCCCTTCATCCCATCCTCCCTTTTAGTTGATCAGGAATATCACTGATTTGGTGTTTCCCATTCCTAAGAAAATAACAAATGATCCACACCTTCTCATTTGCCATGTCATTTTCTAGATAATTTATTTTAATTTTTTTTTAATTTTTTAAACCCTTAACTTCTGTGTATTGACTTATAGGTGGAAGGTGGTAAGGGTAGGCAATGAGGGTCAAGTGACTTGCCCAGGGTCACACAGCTAGGAAGTGTCTGAGGCCAGATTTGAACCTAGGACCTCCTGTTTCTAGGCCTGGCTCTCAATCCACTGAGCTACCCAGCTGCCCCCTCTAGATACCTTTTATAAATTTTCCATAGAGGATTTATCCATCTTGCTGGAAGCATTCCTCTGATTCTTCAAATATTTCATGAATATCAGTATAGTCCTTAGGCTTCCAGCAGGTTGGATAAGCAATTAAATGACTAGGATGCATGTAAGATTTTTTTCCTAATAGATCAAAAGTAATGTCAGATGAAAGATACACGATAGCAACTAAGAAAACCTTGAGAGGCCTCCTCCAGAAGGTAGAATTTAAACTGAACTTTGCTGGAAGCCAGGGAAACTAAAAGGTTGGCATTAGAAAGAAGGGAATTCTAGGTATGAGTAACCATCATTGAAAAGACAGAGATAAAAAATCAGGTTTCACATATGAGCAACAGCAGGTAGGCCAGTGTAGCTGAATTGTATAGTACTTGGAAGAAGTAGCTTGAAAAAATAGGGAGAGGAGTCAGGTGTGAAGAACTTTAAATGCCAAACACAGAATCTTATATTTAATCCTGTACATAATGGGAACTACTGGAATTCATTGAATAGGTGAGGGTACAAAGAAAAATAGAGTACTTTGGGGAAACCACGTTGGCAGCTAAGTGAAAGACAGATAGAAATATGGAGAGACAGCTAAAACTAAAAAATCAGGGGTAAAAGTTATGATCTCAAACAAAAGTGAAGATTGACCTAATTAAAAGAGAGAAGGAAGAAACTTGCATCTTGAAAAACAGTACTGTAGACAATAAGGTAATATCATTATTAAACATATATCCATCAAATGGCACAGTATCCAAATCTAAAGGAGAAGCTACATGAGTTTCAGAAGAAATAGACAATAAAACTACATTAGTTTATATTATATGTTTTGTTATTTTATATTAATTTTCCCTTCTCAGTTTTAGATAAACTGAACCAAAGAAGAAACAAGAAAGAAATTTAGGCTTGATAAATCTCTGGAGAAAAGTGAATTGGCTGGATACATGTAAGTCTAGGAATTATCTACATAACAAGATAATCAAACCCATGAGAACTGATGATAACAATGTTGTGAGAGTATGAAAAGAAAAAAGAAAAGGGCCCAGACCTAAGTGCCTTAGGGAAACCTCATGGTTCATGGATGTGATACAGATTAACATCTAGCAAAAGAAATCGAGGAGTGGTCAGTCAAATAGGAAGAGAACAAAAAAAGAGGAGTATTAATCATCTGGACAATATTTGTTCTTTTTTCCAGTGTGGATAACCAGACTATAATAGTCTGAATTATCTGGAACTTGTTGAAGTGATCTTGTAGTATAGCTCAGCTTTATGTAATAATTATGTTATCTATGAATAAAAGGCTCTTCAAAACCTATATGAACCCCTGAATTCATGGTGCAGCCATGTCTGTCCCTGCCAAAATCTGTGGAAGGTCATGGTCACAGGGTAATTTGGCAACCAAATTTTCAAAGATTCATCCAAGAAACTTGTTTCATGTGACTCAGCTTAGTTTGAGAGCAAAAATTGTCATGTGTTTACAACCCAGATAAATTCCCCAGAGTTTATACAGAATACCTTTTCTCCTATATTTTGATACAAGTATCATCCCATGCATCTCCTCACCATACCACCTATCAATTCTGCCATCAAAAGGTCCCCTGTCCAGAGTCCTTTACCACATTGTAAAGGCAATCCTCACCTTGAAAAATGCTCATGAAACTGCTGAATGTATATAGAATGTTTAGTAACAAACTCCAATTCCTCTCAATTCCAATATTTCTTTAGCTCTTAGGAGTATCTGTAAATTTTTTCATTAATGTATTTTCCCCTTTTTCCTGCTTTCTTTGTCCTTTTGGCTGGTCCTCTCTTTTAATACATTCTAGTTATTAGATCACCAGTAAGTAATCAATCCTAAAATGTTGCTACATTCCTTCTTAAGCAAGGGTTGGAAAGGGAACAGTTCTCGCAACCATACTAAATCACAAAGTGAATTTTAAAAGATTTGTTGTTCTCATCCTGAGATGGTTCCGGCACAGGCAAACATTGCTCATCCCAGCTCTTAGTCATTTTAACTCTTGGCCAGTGTAACACTATTAATAGGGAATCATTCTTTTATTTGGAACAGGGACAATATATACTCCATAGCTTCCTCTATTTCTTCGGTTATACCTTGTTTGACAGAATACTGAATAGATCAATGAATAATATTGCCACTAGGGTTGCATTTGTCCATCTTACATATTTTTAACTTATGCTTCAAGATGTACCTTAAACTGCATTTGGTTTTAGGAAATCCAATCCTTTTTAAAAAATTGACATAATAGGATCTTATAGTCTCTATACCTCTTATTATGTTATATGGAGGTATATCTATATGCTGTGTTGAAGAAAATAGTCAGCAAAAAATCTTCATATTCCCTTATCAAATTTTCATCAAAATGAAATGTGTGCAGAGACCACTGTCTTAAATAACAACTGACATTGATATAACATTTTAAGGTCTGAAAAATCACTTTGTATAAATTATTTAATTGTAATGATAAGGTAAGAAATACAGAAATAATTATCATCATTTATAGATAAGGGAATAGACTCAAAGTAACTTGCCCATAAGCACACAATTTGTAAAAATCAGAGGACAATATTCAAACATGGTCTTCTCCTGATTCTAAACATAGCATTTTTTTCTTATTATATCCCCATCCCCAGTATACAGGCACTGACTCTTATATAAAGATTTTCTAGATTTGAGGAAATAGTTGTATGGGTTATGACAGTCTTCTTGCTTTTCATTTTGGAAAAATTGCTATTTAATATCTTTTTTATATTTTGGAATTTTTCTTTTATTGAAACACTTCAAAAACCAATTTCTAAAAGCCTTTAAATTGTTTTTAGCTCTTATTCAGATGTTTTTAGGTTTGTATTTGAACATGTCTTGTCTCTCATTCTAACTTTATTATCACTGTCATTACCACTTCAGATAATACATTATATAGCAAGGTGGTGGAATCAAAATGTAGTGGTTCCACTTGTCATCACTGATCAGATTAGATTGTTTTTAAAGTTCTAACATATCCATTCCATTTCACAACTATTCATTTTCCTAGTATTTTATTCAAATATCTTTGGCATGATTTGACTTGAGAAAAGTGGCACAATATAAAGGATAGAGAGCTGACCTAGAAGTTGGGAAGACCTCTTATAACAAATACTGTATATGTAAATATTGGCAAGTCATTTAACCTCTGCATTAAGTTGTGAGAAAGTTGCTGACCTGCTTTGGTAGAAAAAGTTTCCTCATCCAGGAATTCTTAGATTAATGAAATCACAAGGCTAGCCCTATCTTTACATTATGATTTAATGGGTTCTTCCGGATCAAGCTCTCTATGGAAATGTTTTATCTCCAACTATTTTTCCAAGTTTTATGATGTGATACTGTTTATAATGCTATTATATGATTATAACATATTACACGATCCTTTTGATAACACTGCTTTGATAATTATTCTTTATAATAATTTACAAATTAGTTTGGGCCTTAAACCACTTTGATACTTGACTTCCATAACTGTTAACCTTTGTTATTAGTTTCTTCAATATTTCGTAAGCCCCAAACCTATTTTCCAACATAGTTGTTAGCATTGTCTGTATGTCTGTATGTCCTGTCACAATTATGTCATATAGTAATTAAGGCACACAGTTTAAGGATCTTTTCAAGTCCTTCATAGAATATTTCAACATTTTCATGTGCTGTAACAAATATTGTCACAGAAGCTCTTTCTTATTACTTTTAGACATACATTACAATCATCTCCACCAGCAACTTTATTCACATCTCCCCAAAGAACCTATGAACCAGTCTTCTATAAAATGCAATTTCTTTATGACTTCTGGCTTCACTTCTAATGCAATATCACTGAGACTATTTAGTTCCTCCAGAAGTGTCCATTCACAGTCATTGAGAAGAGATCATACAGTAAAAATACTAATAGTTAAGTTCATATGCAGAGACCACCTCTGAAATTTGAATTTTTAGTTTACCTCATTTTCCTTCATTCCACTACCACTACTAATTTGAGAAGAGAAAGACAGGTTTGAAGGATGTTTTATATTTTTAATCCATTTCATGATGGGCCATGGACAAAAAAATTATCGGTAGCCAGCCAAAATGTTCCATATGTAATGTCTGGTCCTCAGAACATCACCTTCCAGTATTCAGAATCACCTCCAAAACTTTAGGAGTCTCTTGAGTCAAAGAAACATTTGGACATAGAAGTCCCAGTCATTATATAGATTTGAATCCTCCTTAAACAGATAAGGAAGTATAACTACACAGTTACCACCATATTTTCAACTCACACATTATAAGGAAAAACTTTGAAGTGAAATATCACAGGAGAGTTGGTGCTTCTCCTGTCTCAGCTGTCTGGTCATGGACACAGATCATTGGTCTTCTTTGGCCATAACCAAGCCATCATGGAACAACATGAAAGACTTAACAACTATTCCAAGGAAGGAGGTATGCTTCCATCATGGGTCCCTGATAATCTTTAGTGTCTTACCTATTACAACTTGTCACCCACATCGATTTCCCTCACAATCTTTCCTTCTCATTGTCCCTAACAGGATTGGTGAGGAGCAGTTACAAACTAAAAAGATATAATAAATATATTTAAGTAGTTTTTGCCCTACTCCACACACAAACATCATCCTTTTTCAGGTAAGAATTACAATTAATTGATCAATGTTTATTATGTCCTATTATGTGTCAGACACTGTACTAAGCACTAGGATACAAAAAGAGGCAAAAGTCCCTGTCCTCAAGGACCTCACAATCAAACAGAAGAAACAACATGCAAATATTTAAAACAAGCTATGTATGGGACAAATAATTACAAAATAATAGAATGTATTGCATCATAGTCCTCATGTATTTCAACAAACTACACCCAGAGTACAAAGCTTTAAATGTACAAAAGAGGTGAATTAAAGAATGACTATTGAATTAAGAAGATTCACCTCAAGCTTCCTTTAAAAGCAAACTTCCTTAGTAATGTGATTCGAATTATATGTATCTGAACATTGCTTCATGCAGCAAATATATTCATGTTGTACATAATTTGAATTGTTTTTTAATTTTTATATTTTTTCTTTTCCTAATTTTATATAGAAAAATTCTTAATAACCATATTCTGAAATTTTGCAATCTATGTTCTCTCCCTCCTTCCTTTCTTCCTTCCTCCCTGAGGTGGCAGCAATATGATATAGGTTATACATATGCTATCATGCAATACATATTTCCATGTTCATCATATTGTAAAAGAATCACTTATGCAAGAAAAGAAAAACCTCAGGAAGGGGATGAAGTGGAAAATGACATGCTACAATCTACATTAAGACTCTATCAGTTATGGTAGTAGATAAGAATCATGTTTTAAATATGCCAAGGAAATTTGCTCATAAAACAAACCTGAGGAAACCTTGCTCCTTTCATGCAAAAATCACATTTAAATTCTTTTTTCTTACATTTAGAGTTTTGTGCACAGATTTAGTTTATTAAAATACATGGAAACAATGTATTACAGTAAAATGGCATTAGAAAGAAGAGCTCATGTCAGAGCAAATGTATTTCCTTTTTTGATGGAGTTGCTAAACAGGTAACATTTACCAAGATCATATATTTGAAACTAGAAGGTACCTTAGTGGTACACTCATCTAACCTTCTCAGTTTACAAATGATGAAAGGAAGGCACAGATATTTTAAGCAATTATGGAAAAGATGGAGACGCGTGCTGGACCCCAGTAAAATTAAGTATACTCAGGTCAGAATCAAAGAACTACCACCAATGATGAGCTGTCAGCATGGAAAGAGTTCTTCACTGGAGGGACTAAGGCAGTATTGGCAAACCTTTTAGAGCCCAAACTGCACCTTCAAGCTGCCTGTGAGCCCCTTCATTACCCCAGAGCAGGGGTCGGCAACTTTTTTGGCCATTTAAAATGTAATTTTGTGAGAGCCGCACAGTGCTCACAGTGCGAGCTCCCGTAACAGTGCCTGAAAAAAAATTGACTTTATGGCTCCTGCAGAAAGAACCATATCTGGCCCTCAAAAGAGCCAGATATGGCTTGAGAGCCATACATTTCCGACCCCTGCTCCAGAGCCTTGCACTGGGCTGCTGGACAGAGGGGTGAGGTATGTGAAAATTATCCTCAGGCATTGTGGAGAGGGGGAACAGAGTAGCTCCCTCAGGCACACTGGGTCAAGTTTGCCAACACAGGACTAAGGAATCTATGTTTGTTCCTGTGCTATTTAACATTTTTATCAGTTACTTGGTTAAAGAGATGCATAGCACTCTTAGGTAGCATTCTTTACAGGTGACACAAAGCTAGAAGAGATAGCTCACCTTGACTGGACCAACTAAATTATGGTGGTCACAATTGATTACAGAATGTCTGGTTGAGAGCTACTCTGTCTCACACATCCTTCAAATTTGAATGTATGTAAGCTAACAATATGGCATTACTTACTAGAAAATGTATTTATGCAGCTATATCTTTTTGTGACTCTATTTATAATGACACTCCTCCTCCAATATTAGGTTCCTCCTGTATTACACATTTTTTCTCCCTTAAAAAACTCCCACCCCTGGTGGCAAAAAAACTGGAAAAGGAGGGTATGTCCTTCAGTTGGGGAATGGCTGAACAAACTGTGGTATATGCGGGTGATGGAATACTATTGTGCTAAAAGGAATAATAAACTGGAGGAGTTCCAGGCGAACTGGAGAGACCTCCGGGAACTGATGCAGAGCGAAAGGAGCAGAGCCAGAAGAACATTGTACACAGAGACTGATATACTGTGGTAAAATTGAATGTAATGGGCTTCTGTACCAGCAGCAATGCAATGACACAGGACAGCTCTAAGGGATTTATGGTAAATAACGCTACCTACATTCAGAGGAAGAACTGCAGGAGAGGAAACATAAGAAAAACAACTGCTTGAACGCATGGGTCAGGGTGGACATGATTAAGGATGTGGACTCGAAACTACCACACCAATGCAACTACCAACAATTTGGAAATAGGTCTTGATCAAGGACACATGACAAAACCAGTGGAAATGTGCATCGGCCATGGGTCAGGGGAGTGCGGGGGGTGAAGGGGAAAGTAGGAGCATGAATCATGTAACCACGTTAAAAATGAATATTAATAAATGTTTAAATTTTTAAAAAAAACTCCCACCCCTATTTGAGAATCTAGGCTGGCACTGATATGGAAAATTCCAAGAGAAAACTGTAAGGTTCCAGATCAAAAGAAATCTCTGCCTTATCACTTGAGTAGACAACCTAAGATGTTCTCTTGCCACCAGCAGAGCAATTTGGAGATAAAGAGAATTCCTTTGAGATATGCACGCACATTACAATTGCTTATTATTCTCTAGGCCAATTCAATTTTTGCCGCCTCTCTATTTGTTCTTTACACTGCTAAATAGACTGAGAAACTCATCTTATAAATCTAAAATTTACAGCATCATAGAGTCTTTATGAACTTTACAGAAAACAGACTTAGTATCCCCATGCTAAATGATCGTGGATAGAAATAGGAGAAACAAACATTTGAATTCTATACCGTCTAGCTTCTTTAACCATCTTATAATCATCAAAAACCCCAAAGAATATGTCTGGGAACTGATCAACTGAGAGAGCACCCTTAGCACATCAGAGATAGGGGTCACCTCAAATTAAAGCTAGGTGATTCAGTGAATAGAGCATTGGACCCAAAGTTAGGAAGATCTGAGTTCAAAGTTATCCTTACTTTTACTAATGCTCTGATCCTGAGCAAGTCACTTAACCTCTATTTGCCTTAATACAAGGCAGAAGATACACTTCAGTACCTTTGCCAACAAAATTCAGTATAGTTCATGGAGTCACAAAGAATCAGAAAAAAATAAGTGAATGAACAAAATAACAATGTACAAAAAGGCAAGTTTACTACTTTTGTTTCTGATTCTCTAATTTAGAATCAATATAATATTGCAGGTGATTTTGGACAATTAGTAGAATTCTATCTTGAAACAAAGATCTGAAAACATTCTTCATCTCAAGCACTGAAGTGACACAAAAGAATATCTTTCAATAAATCTTATTTGTATGCCAAAGTTTTACATGTGGGTTCTTTTTTTTCCTAGCATGGATACTAACTTACCACAAAATGTCTCATTTTACAAAAGCAATTGATACCATATAAAGAAAATAAAATGGAAAGATTTTATTAATTCTCTTTTTTACTTTAAGATAAATTCTACAAACCTAGAAAACAGTACTAATTGACATCGCATGGCAACAACCTGATCCAAAAAGATCATCAAAAATCCAAATAGTGGGTGAAATTTTAAAATATGAAATTAAAGAGACAAATATTAAGTCTTACATTCACATTCCAAAAAACTCACTATACAACTTCAGGATGGGAAAGGCATGGTTAGACAAGAGTTTGTCTAAAAATATGTGAGGGAACTGCAACTATGAGTCAACAGTCTGCTCTGACCAATAGAAAGGTAAATACAGTCTTGTAAGATATGCCTAACTTCCAGGAATAAGTGGGTGATTTTCCCTCTATATTCTGCACTGGTCAGATTACAGCTTGAGTATATGCTTATGTACATCCCCTCTGATAATATTTAAATTCTTCAAGGGCAGGGGCGGTTTCATTTTTGTCTTCATATTCCTTAGTAAAATGCTTGGCATGTGGTAGGCATTTAATAAATATGTCTTGATTTAATTAAAAGTATTCCCTTATCTGAGAATAATAATACTTGCATTATCTACCTTACAGGGTCATGAATTATTGCTGTATTCTAAAATCACAATAGTAATGATGTACCCCATATTTGAGACTACTAGGATACCTCATAGTGAAAAGATATTATCATTCACAATTATTAGCAAAATTATTTTGTTATTGTAATATATTTGTATATTGCTTTGTGTTAAATATATTTGCACATATTACTATAATTATATTAGCATGTTATTATATAGTATGTTAATATTTCTATGTGTATTGATAGGGAACTCTGTTTTCGGAACCTTTTGCCAATGAGGAAAATGACTTTACCAGGCTCAGAGCATTTCATCTTAGCTTAATTCATCTCCCCTCAGATATACTCATAGTTTCAACTTTCCCTTTAATTCTTTGCCATCTGCAGCCTGTTTTTCTGATTTTATTTTATTAACTTCAATTGTCTGGCAGCTGTATAATGCCACCTGCTCCTCAGCTACTTGGCATACATGTGTGGGAAAGTGTTGTATAAATACTCTGAGACCTTTCCTCATAGGCCATGACAACCTTTGCCTCCCTCCTTCTGCATTATTCTCTTCTGTGGATAAAGTTGAAGGCTCTCCTAATTCAAGTGAAGACATTAAGCTACAGAGAGAAAAAAGGCTTCAAGGTGAATGGGGCTAAAGGTAAATCCACTGAATTGGAGAGATGGAGTTGTAAGGTATCACAGCAGGTTCTCTGCCAAACCGAAGGGTTGGGGATAGGGGCAGGGAAGTGCTTATTCCTCTACTAAGTCATCCTCAACAGCCCATTCTCCAATTCATTCATTTCCTGCCCTTGGGGAGTTTGCAGTCTACTACAGAAGAGCAGTTATGACTCACATTCACATTAAGACACTCATCTCTTTAAAGTGCTATAACTATAGCCACATTCCTCCCAAAAAACTGTCATAGATGCTGTCCGTGTTTCTCCATCCAATCTATAATAAAAACTATTCTCTGCACCTAGTGAACTTTTAGCCTAAGGTAAAAAAAAGAGGCTTTGTGGTCTGAATTCCATTGAATAAGGAGGCAGCTTTTCTCAAAGAGAAAGGGGGTGGAAAAGAGATAACAATTAAGAAATGACATCCATGGAAATTTCCAGGTCAGGAGTATACATATATGTTCAGTCATTTTCTGTCACATCCAACCCTTCAGCACCAGCATCGTTCAGGATTTTCTTGACAAAAATACTGAATTGGCTCACTTGTTATTTCCTTCTTGAAATGTACATACAAAGTCACCCAAAATATCTTCTATATGTTGAAATCATAATTCTTAGTAGTCGCCCTAAGGACACAGATTCAAAGCACTGGCAAATAAAAAAAGGATAGAAATGGCTTACCAACTGATACTTGTCCTGAGGTAGGCTTCTCCTCCAGCCACCAGAGAAGAACTGAAGGGGAATGCTTTCTTCTGTTTTGCCATCTCCAATGCCTTTAAGGTAAAATCAAGATGACTAGACTTGAAAAGACCTTCCTAGTACTTCTGATATAGTCAGGCTGGTTATAAGTTATATCTTTCTTCTTGCCAGAGCACCTCTACCTGCTCATGAGTACCTAATGTACTTTGGTAATGAGCATCCTATTTCTATATGAAAGCTCTATGCTAGATCAAAGAACTAGTGGTACTCCTTATCCTTATCTTTTTTCATTCCATAATACTTTGGTTTATTTTATTAAATATTTTCCAATTATATTTTTACCTTTCTTATTCTTTTTGCAATTACATGCAGAAAATATTTTTGACAATTGTTTTCTGGCATTTTGTAATTTAGATTCTTTCCCATCCTTCCTTCAGCAAATAAAAATAAAATAAAAATAAAATAAAAATAAAAAATACTCCCTGAGGCAATAAATAGTCTAATATAAGTTAAATCAGCGTTTTCATGTAATACACATTCCCATATATCCTCGTGGCATGATAGAAGACACACATCACATATACAATAAAAAACCATAAAGGCAATAAAGTGAAAGATAGCATGTTTTGATCTGCAGTCAGATTCCAATAGATCCTTTTCGTTGTGGATAGCATTTTTATCATAAGTCCCTTTGGATTATATTAGAACCATGTTGGTGAACCTATGGCATGCATACTCTCTCTCCCTCCCGACCTCACCCAAGGACGTTTTTCACATCAACCACCCTCTGCCCAGTAGCTAGCTGGGAGCTCCTCCTCCCTCCCCTGTCTGGAGTTAGGGAGCTGCTCATGTGTGGTTTGAGGGTTGCAGTTTGGACGCTCTGTCTCTAAAAGGTCTACCATCACTGTTTTAGAACCTTGCTTTGCTGATAATAATTTAGTACTTCATAGTTGATTGTCATTTAATTTTCTGTTATATACATTCCTCTCCTAGTTTTGTCCACTTTACTTTCCATTACTACATATAAATCTTACCATGACTTTCTGAACTCATTCTCTTAGTCATTTCTTATGACAAAATCATATTCTATTACAACCATATACCACAATTTCTTCAGCCATTTTTTCAATTGATAAACATCCCTTCAGTTTCCAGTTGTTTTTTTTTTAAAACCCTTCCCTTCCACTTTAGAATTAATACTGTGTGTTGGTTCCAAGGCAGAAAAGTGGTAAGGGCTAGACAAACGGGGTTATGTTATTTGCCCAGAACCACACAGCTATGAAGTGCCTGAGGCCAGATTTGAACCCAGGACATCCCATCTCTAGGCCTGGCTCTCAATCCACTGACCCAACCAGCTGCCCCCCAGTTTATAATTCTTTACCACTACAAAAAGATCTAAAAATAGTTTTGAACAGATAGGAAGGTCCTTTTCTCTTATCTCTGATCTCTCTGGGATACAGACCCAGTAATAGTATTTCTGGGTAAAGGGGTATACATAGTGTTATGGCTCTTTGTGCACAGCTCCATTTTTCTCTCCAGAATGACTTTATCAACTCATAGTATCACGAACAATGTGACTTAATTTTTGTAAAGGTGCCATGTAGTGCTAAGGGGAGATATATTCCTTTCTATAACCCCTCCAACATTCATCATTTCCATTTTTGGTCATATTAACCAATCTAATGTTTGAGGTGGTATCTTAAAGTTGTTTTAGTTTGAATTTTAGGTATTGAGAAAATATGATTTCTGTTCATTTTAATATTGATGTGTCAATTATGACAATATTTTTTATAAATTTCACCATCCCTGCTTTCATATCAATATCAGTAATAAACAAACATATATGCACCAAATGGCATAGCATCCAAATTTCTAAAGGAAAAATTCCATTAGTTACAGGAAGAAATGGTAAAATTTTCTTAGATAAGAAAAAAAGTTAAGGAGGTAAATAGAGCATCAGAAAAGTTAGATATGATAGAGTTCTAGAGAAAATTAAATGGGAATAGAAAGGATTTCTATAGTTGGCTGAATGTGGGTATTATTCCCACTTTGAGCCAGTTCCAATGAGAGTAAGGTTCAAGCATTGTCCACAAAACCCCTCATTTTCTCCTCCACTGGACTGATTTGAAGAAACCTCTTTGTGTGAGATAATTTGTCCCCTTCTATCACTCCTTTTCTCTCCTCTAAACATGCTCCTCTTTTTTATTGCTTGAGTTGTTTTCAATATCAATAAATCCTATTTTTGCTTGTTCCCTTCCTTATTTCTACGTATACTCCTTACTGAACTAATAGTGATAAATTTCTTAAGTACCTTAAGTGTTTTAGATATCTTGAATATGCTAAGTACCTATATTATCTCAAATATCATAAATATCTTAAGTATCTTATTTATCACCTTCCCAGGTTTGAATGTATTCAATTCAAACTTACTGAAATCCATAAGTTTTCATTTTTATGTTTTACCTTTTTATACTCAACTGTCAAATTTGCTCATGGAATTTCCACTTTAGCTCTGATTTTTTTTGTCAGGAATGACTGGAAGTCCTCTCTGTCACTAAATATCACTTTTCTCTGTAGTGTACTATGTTCATTTTCACTAGGCATGTGATTCTTGATTTTAGGTCTGGATTCTTTGCCTTTTAGAATATCATATGAGATTTTTTTTTTGGTCCTTTAATGTAGAAGCTGTCAGTTCTTATGAAATACTGACTGTGGCTTCACAATCTTTTTATTGTTTCCTTCTGACTATTCACAGTAGTTTTTCCTTGGACTAGGAGTTGTTTTTTTTTAAATTTTTCTATAATAATCCTGCAATGTTTTATTTTAGGTTCTCTTTCAATAGGTGATTAATAGATTCTTTCAATTTCTATTTTCTTCTATTGTTCTAGGAATTCAGGGCAGTTTTTCATGATGATTTCTTATAATATGGAGTCCATGTTATTTTCTTAAAATCATAGCTTTTGGATATTTTGGTGCATCTTAGTTTATGTCTTCTGAATCTATTTTCCAGGTGAGTAATTTTTCCAGTGAAGCATTTCATATTTTCTTTTATCTTTTTACACTTTTGGTTTTGTCTTGTTTTCTAATGCATTATGGAGTCATTGGCTTTTTATTTGCTCATTTCTTAATTTTAAGAAGTTGTTTTCTTACCTGGGCTTTCTTCCACCTTTCCATTTGGCCCATTCTAGTATTTAGGGAATTATTTTCTTCACTGAAATTTTCCAAGCTGTTGAATCTTTTTATCATTTCTTTTTTATTATTTCATTGTTTAAACTTTTCACATTCTTTCAAGAGTTCTTTTGGTACCTGACACATTTTTTCACATTCCTTTGGTAAATATCTCCTTTTTTTCATTGTTTTACTCATCTGATTTTATATTTTGATCTTTCCTGTCACTATAGCAACTTTCTAAGATTAGGATTTTTTCTCTTTTACTCATTTTTCTAGTTATTATTTTTCCATTTCTTACTTTGTCTATCTGTTGAGGGCCTGCTCTGTTCCTTGGATAGAGGGGGCACTATTCCATGTTTGCAATGTAGCTTTCCCTGATATTTGGGATAAGCCCAGCTATCTTTGGATCCTTCAGTGTGTACTTCAAGGGAGTGGCCTGGCTGGATTATTGTAGGAATGTTTGAAGCTGTTTCATCCAGCTAAATTCCACATTCCTACTATCAGTTCTCCTAGTTTTCTGTGCTAGATTGTTCTCCACTCCCCTTTTTCATTTATTTCAGGCCACACTGGAGGTTCCCTGTTTTACTATTTCATGGCCTCAGGCCATGTGGAATTGCATAGGACTGCTACCTACTCTGCCTTTTCATAACCTCAGGCCACATGGAAATGTATAACTTCAGCTCATAGGGTTGCTCTCTGCCTACTGTTTGATTAAGTCACTTAGCAGCAAATTAGACTGCTCCCTTATTGTACAATTGTGTAAGACTACTATCCCCTTTTTGACCTTTAGTAGCCTCAGACCACATAGAACCATGGAGCTTGGCAGTGAGCTGTTCCCCATCTACTGTTTGTAGCCATTTGATGGCATATGGAAGCTTTGTGCTGGTTCATGTTTTGTTGTTTCCCCTGATGCCACCCTCACTGGGCTATTCTCCCTTCTCAAACCAGTAAATATGACCTTCCTGCTTTCTTTTGTTTAGAAGTTGCAATTTATTTTTTTATTGCTAGGGGTGGGGTGGAGGTTTGGGGGAGGGAGATGTTGGTCAAGGTAAGAATCCCTTACTCCACCATTTTACTTCCAAGTTTGCAACTCTCACCACATATTATTTTCAAAGAAAGACACTTGTCAATCAAGGAAAGCAGACCAAAATAACAACAGAAAGTTGTTGCCTTAATCTAGTCACATGATTCACTGAAACTCAATTTCCTGAGACCTGTTACTTTGGCTAGACTCTAGAAGGAAGGGTTATAAATCATTATGCCTCCCATCTTCCCTCTTTCCACCATACTCACATACCCATTTCCAAAGAGTGAACAAGGAATTCTTGGAGAGAACTAGTCAGGCAGGTTACCAACATTATCCAATATAGCAATATAATGTATCATAATATTAGTAGTGATATAATATTATGATAATATTAATAATGAGCATTTCATAATATAATTAGATACAATATTATCCAATAACTATTATGCAGAATAATACAAAGTGCTATGCAAGGTTAGATGATGAAAAGGTCATTCCTGATTAGGAAGATAATTAAAATTTTCACAGAGAAGGTAACTTTGGAATTGAACCTTGAAAGATGGGTAAGATTTTAAATGATATCAATAAATGACTCAGACAACAGAGTACCAGGTCATTGCCTATTGTTCCAGTTTGCTCCCTAGGACTTAGGACCAGTTGATCTATTGAGAGTCAGAGGTATATTTTGTTTGTTCAGTAACAATTAATTCTTCAAAATTAGTTCCTTAAGTACATTTTTAATGGCAATGAGGTCACATACTCTGCTAAGTATAATGTAGGAAATAGGTTAGAACAAGAAAGTTGATTCAATTCAATCCACTGAGCTTATAAGTATTTACTTTAAGACATCGTATTAAATGCAAATGATATAAAGACAATAAATACATATCCCCTGTCCACTCTAAAAATATCAGGTTTATAGAAGTGAAAATAAGACAATTTGAGGAGAAAGGGAGTTATAATATCTGACAGATCAGGAGGGACTAAGCTATGCCTTTAGGAATGCAATGGATTCTAAGGATTCATAGGAGGAAATTTATTCCAGGAATGACAAACTTCCAATGGTTGTATAGACAGAGGAAATGGGATATTGATAGCAGGTAAAGGCTAGTAGGCCAGTTTGGAGCATGGGAAATGGAATAACATAAAATAAGAATGAAAAGGTATATCACATCGAGAGAGTAAAGAGATTTAAATGTCAAGTAAAGAACTTTTCATTTTATCCAGAAAATAATAGGAAGCTATTAGAAGATTTATGAGCAGAGAAGAGGCTAGATTAGACCTGTGGACCAGTCAGAAGACTATTTATTATATTGTTTTAAGTGATAGGTGATGAGGGAATGAATATGGATGGTGATGGTTTTAATGGTTTAAAAAGGGAAATATTTAAGAGATATTGTGAAAGTAGATTTGACATGAATTAGTAATTGATTGGTTATCAGAATTGAGCAAAATAGATAATTCTGAGATTTTAAGCCTGGTATCCACATTGGAAGTTTAAAAAAGAGCAGGGGGAATATGATAAGTTTCATTTGGGCCACATTGAGTTTCAGATTCCACTGGGACATTCAGTCAAATACATGCATCAGGAATGGTGTTCAGGAGAGAGTTGAGGGGTGGAGATATAGATTTTCAGATCATCTGGATGGAAATAATTACACACATGGGAGATGATAAGATGACTAACAGCAAAACAGAGAGGGCAATAGAATCCAAGAGAGCCTAGGAGGGAGTAGACAGATAAGTGATTAGGGGGTAGAAGATGTATGATAATGTGACAAAGGAGATTTAGAAGTGATTCAGAGCATTAGAAAATAATGAAGAAATCAGAGTGTCATAGAGGCCAAGGAAAGAAAATATCCAGGAAGAGGGAATAATCAACAGTGTTAAAAACTGCAGAGGTCAACAAGGATCAGAACTGAAAAAAAAGCCTTCAGTACTTATAAGACTACAGATAACCTTAGAAATGAGGGGAAAATATAGGAAAGGAAAGATTATGAAGACAAATTTGAAGCTTTCCAAAATAAGTAGGTTTTATTGGATTTTATTTATTATATAGTTTTTAATGGTTTCTGTGCTATCAGTCAACCTTTTTATCACTCCCAAAGACTTTACCATTCCCTAATCATTCTCCCTCCCTCATAAACTATTCTCTAAAAACCACATTTAACCAGTTCAACCTACATTTAACATCTAGTAGAATTCTAAGAGAGTGCCAGGCCTGCCTCAGAGCTTCATATCAGATAAGTAAATGATGAGACTAGTGGACTTGCTCATACTTAAAGAAGTCTTTGTAGTTCTTTTTAGACCCTAGGAAGGCTCACATTTCTAGAGGGGCCTTGCAGTTAAGATCTTCCCTACTGACAAACCATAGGCATAACAACCAATTTCCAAGGATTCCCTGGTAACTAGAGTGAGGTTCTTCTTTGAGGAACATTTTGTAATTCCCTAAGAATTCATCATCCCAACTTCCCCCCCTTGGAATCCATAACCCTTCTGTCCCAACAAACAATAATCCTTAAAGCTAGATTCTAATTAATGAGAAATAAAACACTATTCTGGAATGAACATAACATCGCCACCATTTACACCAATATTTCTTTTCTTTTAAAAATATATTTAGATCTTATTGTTACCCTTTGGTAGCAAATTCTACATACCATATTCATAGATTCCTCCCTCTTTAGCAAGAGGCAAGCATTGAGTTTCATTGTCAATGCTCTTCTATCAGGACTGGGCATTTCATCAGAGTTAAACAGCATTTTAATGCCATTTTCATTTCTATTATTATCGCCATTATTCCAATAATATGAGACACTGTCCAAATGATTTGCAAAAATCTATCTAAAATATTTATAACATAGCATTCTCTTGATCTATAAATCTATTAGCTATATCAAAAAGAAAATGAGGATTTTCAGGTGTGAACCATTCCTGATGAAAGAAAGTTGGCTCTTTGCAATCACTGCTTCCTTTTCTATTTTTTCTTTAATGAGCCCTTTAATAATACTTTCTAGGGTTTTGCAGGAATCAAAGTCAATTTTGTTGGTCTATGGCTTATAGAGTTTACTGTCTTCCCAATAGTAAAAATTGAGACAATATGTGCTCTTTTCTAGTCTTGTAGCTCTCCTATCTTTACCAATTTCTTTCAAAGATCAAAAGTAGTAAGTTAGTGAACAGAATCACCAGTTCTCCCCATAACTAGGGATCCTGTTTACTTGGGACTGATAACAAACTGATCAAGGGGAGCTGAATGCTCTATTACTTTCTCCCTACTTTTCTTGGTCATCAACTTCATGTTAGTCATTCTATAAATAAATTATAGTTCAAATTTCACTGTCTTTGGCAGAGAAAAAGCAGAATAAAAATTCAACAAAATCTTTTTGCATCTTCCTTTATCATCAGCCTATCCATGATGGGTATTTGTCCTGCCCCTTCTTTGATCTCATTTTTCCCCTCAAGCAGCTTTAAAATAACAAAAAAAATATTTTTGTTATTTAGTATTCTTGCTAGTCTCAGCATATTTAGAGATTTAGCACTCCTGATCTTACCATACCATAACACTCCTTGGTATTCAACTTCCATTACCTGATTTTACTTCTAACTTTTGAACTTACTGTTTAAAAATCTAATTTGGTTGTTCAATTTCCTCTGCATCCACATTTAAGTCTTTAAATAATTCATTTTCTTTACCATCAGAGTTATTCCTTTGCGCAATCACAATTTATTCTTAATAGTTCTCCAGCCTTATCAAAAGATCATAGACATAGATTCAAGATAGAGAAAGACTTCTTAAACCATCTAATCTAAGCCCCTCCTTATATTACAGATGAAAAAACTTACACCCAGAAAGCAGAAGTCCAAGATCACATAAGTCCAGAGTAGCAGAACCAAAAGTCATACCCATATCTTTTGACTCCAGTTTCAGTTAGGAGTTTCCCTCATAAGTTCCTCTAGATTTTGAAGGATAAATTTATTTTTAAGACTAGAAAAATACTAGCTCTTGTTGTTTGCTTTTGATAGAGAGATCTCTAATGGTTAATTTCTTGATCCACTAGTGAACAGCAACTGTGTTTTAACACAGTTTTAAATTTAAAAAAAGTCTTCAATTATTTCCCAGATGTCTTTAATTGATAAACAAAAGACATTTTAAGTTGAGGAGAGAATATATACAAGTATAACAAAATACTGGTCAATAAGCTCAGTCCTTAATAGCATGTGCAGCATGTACATGAGCTAATACAAACCCCACATTGGCTTCAAAATACAAGCAGACATTATGCAAGCAATTGTAATCTACTCACCACATGATGAAGACATATGGCTTTTGATTAGCTGCTAAACTAAAACTTTGATGTATTTAATGGTTTTTTAAAAGCTATTAACTGGGGCAGCAAGGTGACTCAGTGAACAGAGAGCCAAGTTGAGAGACAAAATGTCCTAGGTTCAAATGTACATAAAGTCACTTCCTGTGTAACCCTAGGCAAATCAATTATCCCCCTTTTTCTCGCCCTTAACAAATACATAAGATGGAAGATAAGGGTTTAAAGCAAAAAAAGAACACCAAATGCCAGGAGAATAGTAACTAGAGTGCATGCTATAAGCCACATGGTAAAGTCCTAAACTATTTATTTGACCCAAACCAAAGGCAACCAAGAAAAAGCTACAATGACACATTCATTTACTATGGAAAAACTGGGAAGTGAATTTGGTATGGCAGTTCTATGCAGAAACCACTTTAAGTCTGATCCCACTCTTTCCAAGAATTGAGGAGGTATAGGGCAGCCACATATTGAATAAAATGTCTGGTAATTTCTGTTCTTCCTATTATCTTTATAGCAAATATCACTTTGTGAGAGCTAATTGACATGCAATGAAATAGGCCTTTAACTGACAGTTAAGAATGGGGAGAATATGTCAGAATGGAAAGGAAGGCTTATATCATTTATGGGAAATGATCCCCCCAATCCCTTGGGGATTAAATAGAGATCTCTAAGGAGAAATATAGCCTCACTTTAAGGAACTAGACTCATCAGTGTGAGTGAGAGTTGGGATGAGGATATCTCAAACCTTATAGAGGCTTTACAATTATGTGTAATGAATGTCAGTATATTTATTGGATCTTTTATTTCAAACCTAGAATTTTATCTCCCTGGTGCTTCTGCAGAATTATAGCCTCCATTCTTCATTATTATGTATTCTATGTTACTTTATTCAAATATTCCTTTTAATTGTCTTCCTTCCAGGCCAGGTACATGTGTTTGATAGAATAGAGATAGGACAAGGATGAAGATATTCCATATCTCTGGATCTCACCCACCTTTGATGTCCATCTGTCACCCAATCCTCAGTCTCCAAGAAGCTGTAGCATGTGCACCAGCCATATCCCAGTAATATCTCATCATATGGGCTAAACTCGGTTGTTTAAACTAAACCAATAGACTTTAAACCTGTCGGTGATAAACTATTGGGAGATGTCTACCCCAAGCATGTGACTACTTCTCCTGGTGGAATGGGTAGAGAAGAACAATTTGTTCCAATGGCCATGAAGGCAACTGAAACTGGGACTATGGAATGATTAGAGCTTGGCAAGACATCGAAGGCACCAATGTCATTCACTGCATCCTAGTCATCCTGGCATTTGTCTTACCACTGGACTTCAATGATTCTGGAAGAGAGGATGAGGCTGATAACTTTTATGTAACCCTACCTCACAAAAATCCAATACAAGCACAAATCAAGCCATCACTCATTGGGATGTCATTGGTCTTCTTCAAAAATGAAAGAACAACAACAACAATCTCTTGGTCTGAAAATAAATATACAAATAAAAGATAATAGGAAAACTTCAGAATGATAGAGTACAGTAGATCATAAAAGAAAACAATTTTAAGTGTCCAAAGCTAAGAAGTTAATGGCCACTCCATTTCTCTACTTGGTAATTGCACTCCACTGGTAGTGGACTCATTCTTTTGTAAACCGTTTTCTGTTTGAATGCTGTGGAAAAGCAGATTATTACATTCAACTTGTCTCTTTCATTCCTACTTAACACTGACCACAACATGCTTAGGCATTGAATCCTATATATATAATATTACAGTGTATATGTTGCTCCAGGAAGAAATTTTTTTACTGGTCTTTGGATATGACTTATAAAAATCCTTCTTATTATCTTTCCCCTCTTATTTACTTATTCAGCAATTCCTTTTTCCTCCTAAAGGCCTATTGAAGAATCTTTAAAAGGCACTTTTAGCAGTTTTTAAACATCTACTCAGAAGATTTTGTTGAGAGCTGAGTGCTTCCAGAATATACTAAAGGGTTTTATGGCAATTGCTTATTCCTCATACCTAGTTTGTCTTCCTTTTTAGGTAAGGAATGGAATTTCCTTAGGAGAGCAAGCTTTTTTTAATGATATGAATACTGAATCGGGAACCTTAAGCTATTCTTCAGAAGCTCCCATTCTAGGAAATAATTCATGTCTTCATTATTCATCAAAATGCTGTCCTGTACTTAGCCCATCAAGCAATCCCTCCTTAGGGTAATATTCCTTGATATAAAATGTGCACTGTCAAAAGCAGCCTGGTGCTTTTGAACCTAAGTTCAAAACACAGAATCTGTCAGCCCCCAAGAAATGTTTCTAGACTATAAAATTTTCACTGCTTTTTCTCATGCTAGCTGATATTATAGCAGAAATACAACTAGGTCCCTATTAATGCTGATAACGAAGCCTGTTAAGTCACATCATTCAAATTGGCACTGCATGTTTCCATTGGACTGGAACCAGTGACCGTATTACATAATTATAACTTCAAATAGTATGAATTCAAATTCATGCAACTACTTCTGGAGATGCATTTTTCCTACTAATCAGACTTAGTTGTGTATTTAATGACAAGGCTCATGGAATCACATATCTACAGTAGAAAGGAGTCTCAGAAATCATTTAATTTAATGTCCCCTCTTAAACAAAGAAACTGAGATTCATAAAGGTTAAACAACTTGCTCAGGAAGGAAATGCCACAGGCATGATTTGAACTCAAGTACCCTACAGTCTTTTCTACTGTATCACATTGCCTTTCATTTTCGGTTCTGATTAATTTATTAACTGCCTAGCACCTAATGTTATATTCATTTATTTCCTATAATAATCTAAGAGTCAGTGTGGTAAGAAGGAGTCAGATCAGGATTTTAATCCTATAAATATATATAATTTATTATCTATCTGGCTTTGGGCAAGTTATTTAACATCTTCTAGGCCTTAAAATCCTTATCTGTGAAAAACAGAGATTAGACTAGATCAGCAGCCCTTTGCCTTTTTTGTGTTATATACCACACTGGCAGGCTGGAGAAGTCTCTGAATCTCACCCACCTTTGGTGTCCATCTGTCACCCAACTCTCAGTTGTGGCTCCAAGAAGCTGTAGCATATGCAGCTGTCATATCAGAGTAAAACCATTTCATCATATGGGCTAAACCAGATTGAGGGTGGCCAACAGACTTCACACCTGTTAAATATAGTTATCAAAATATTTTTAAACTATTTCATGGATCCAAGGTTAGGAGCTCCTGAACTAGATGATGACCAAAGCACCTTCCAGTTTTAAAGTCATGATTTATGAGACTAATAATTCCATCATAAATTCATCATAAAATCATAATTAATGACATCAATAAGTTATTTTCATTAACAACCTAAAATGATAACATGAAGCAAGGCTGGAAAAGAGACTTTTCTCACAGAGGGCCAGGCAGAACTGATCCAGAGAAGTTGCTGAGAGTTTTAAAAGATCTCTTTTAAGGGCTACTCCAGTCACTTCTGCCCTAGAATTCTTCCTCATTTTCCTATAATTTTATTCCTACTCTAGCCCTATTTTCAGAGCCTCTCTCTCTCTCTCAGTTTCTCACTTTCTCTCTCTCACACTTACACACACACACACACACACACACACTTTTCCAGTATAAAATCATAGCTAATTTTCAACATTTTCCTAAGTTTTGAGGTACTTGAACTCTCTTCTTTGACTTCAGGCATTATGCTTTCTAAAGCTGTAAAAGGAAAGAAAAGCCACCCTCCACACTCATCCCAGATTCTTCTGTAGCCATTAGCTTATTCAGGCTCTGGCTCCAGGCCTTCCCTTCACCACTTTTAAAATAGCACAAAAACAAGTCTTTGGCAAAAATCATTCAGAAGCTAATTTTATCTTTGTTAACCCCACTTTAAACCAGGATGTTGCCACACAGACTTTCTGTATTTCTCACCCACCCCTAAACACAAACTTCAGCAGAACTACATTTAGGAACTTTTCCACCTGAAGCAATCACAACATTGGGAGAAAGCAACAGGAAAAGTAATCTCAGTTAGGAAGGGAATGGGCTGATTCCTGTAACCCTTGTAGATAGACCTACTGCTTGAAGGGGAGGGGTATTTTAATAACTAGGCGCTAAAGTCATTTGTTTCTTTAAACTGAACTTACAAGAAACCCGATTACTTGAGAGGGGAAGGATGGAGAAGGACTAAAAGAGGACTTGAAACCATCTCTCTTCCTCCTCAAAATAATATATTAGAGTTAGAAGGAAACTTTGAGTCCATCTTAGTTCAGTTCCTTCATTTTATAGAGGAAGACTCCAATAGAGGAAATCACTTGCCAAAGATCAAAGAAGGAGGCATTTTGCCTCTTACTAAAATTGAACTGGAGTTGAGGTGAAATTAAGTGGAATCCAAATCTCAGGTACAGAGAGAATTCGATTTTAGAGACACTTCAGACAATCACCTTCATTTTACAGAAGAGGAAAAAATCACAGAGTTAATGGCAGAACTGGAAATAGAACCCAGATCTTCTGACCCACATCCCATACTAAATGCCTCAAAACCCATATCCCAGAATGATAGTTCCTATGACCAGCATCATAATAAAAAATGAAATTGGGGATCAGGTAGGTGGCTCAGGAGATAGAGACCCAAGTCTGGAGACAGGAGTTCCTGGGTTCAGATCTGGCCTTAGAAACTTCCAAACTGTATAATGCTGAGCATGTCACTTAACCCTCATTACCTGTCTCTTACCACTTTTCTGCCTTGGACTCATATACAGTATTGATTCTAAGATGAAGGTAAGAGGTTTTAAAAAAATTCTTTAATTAATTTAATTGGGAAATATTTAAGAAAACAAGCAAAAATACAAAATATGATGTTAATATTGAGTTTTCTTAGTTGATATGCTCACATGGTTCTTTGTGTATCATTTAGTGCCCATCCCCATTCCGTTGGGTTTGAACAACTGTTCAAATAAAATCCATTCAGAAAATTTTGCACTGCTTTTTTTTCTCTTTTCTTTTCTTTCTTTTCTTTCTTTTTTTACAATCCCATTCTTACAAAGTGCGAGGGTTATTCATCAGCTATCAGAACTGAGGTGGGAGAGCCTCAGATCTACTCTGATCTTTAACCTGAACCAATTCACCCCTTCTAAGTCAACTTGATATTCCTCTATTTCTACAGTTCCCAGTGGCTTGCCATAGTGAACTTAGGATAGACACCCAATCAATATAAGCCACTGCAATTCAGAAGTTAAAGAGATCCACCAGCCTCAGCCTCCCTTGGTAACTGGGGTTACAAAAGTATATCACTGCTCTGTACTTTACTAACCTTTTTGTTTTTCTACCTTAGTATCAGTTCTAAGAAGAGCAACAAGGGCTAGGCAATTAGAGTTAAGTTACTTGCCCAGGGTCACACAGCTAGATCTGATTAGATCACAGATCTGATTTGAACCCAGGTTCTCCTGCTGTCTCTAGAGCTCAGTCTCTAACCACTGTGCAATCTACCTGCTCTATTCAATAGACTTTCGAAAGAAAAACTGAGGCTGGGCTTCAGTGCTACTAACCATAAGCCAAGTCAACAAGTATTGAGTAGTGCTTACAAACCCTCTAAGGCAGTGATGGCAAACCTTTTAGAGACCCACCATCCACTCCAGCTTGCCACCTTACTCCAGACAGGGGAGGAAAAAAGGGAGGGAGTGGTCCAGGTGCCCTGCTCTGGGTAAAAAGTAAATGCTTTCATTGACCTGCTGGGCAGAGAGATGGGGAAGTGCAGTGGAGATGGGGAAGGGAGCAGCTCCATAGAGTCCCTCTCCCTTTCTAGTAACTAACTCTGTCAGGGATAGCACATGCCCACAAAGAAGTCACTGCATGCCATCTCTGGCATGTGCCATAGGTTCACTATCATAGCTCTAGGAATACAAATAAAGGCCAAAAAAAATTAGTTCCTGCTCTCCATGAGCTCTTCTTCTTTTGGCTTCAGAAATCCTGTGAGAGAGACTAGAGCCTGAATTACAAGTGAAGCTTCCCCAGGAGAGTCTACTTCTACCCTTGCTATCTCCATCCTGTCAACAGTTCCATCTAGACATCTACAGAATCCTAACTGTTGGTTCAATTCTCCATCCCCCAACACAAAACAAGGCAACACCCTGAACTCCTACTTAGCTATTCACACACTCCCATTAAAGTGACATCATCCTCCTTAAGGAGTATTTAATATTCCAAATCTTTCACTCCCTTTCCCTTCCCAATTCAAAACCTAAGTGTTACAGCTTCCGTTCTCTTAAGATTAAGCTTTCTCTACCCACTCAAGAATGGTTTACGTCCACATAGCTTTGAGCTCTTGTCCAGGGAAATTCTAAACAATATGGACTAAAAGAAATTAAGATTGTCCATCTGGGAGCCAGGAAGACCTACGTTTGAATCCCACCTCTGACATTTTCTAGTTATGTGACCATTGGAAGGTTTTCTCTGAGCTTTGTAAGTAGAAATAATAACAATGCCTATAGTACTCCCACAGCTTAATTGTGGAGTTTAAATAAAATGATATAAGAAATGTTTTGCAAACTTCAAAGTAGCATAAAATGTTAATTATTATTATCCCTCCCTGTTAATATATTTGTACAGTTTTCTAAAGACAGCAAATATCTTACTCCAAATTCCTCTAAAGGTAAACATTTCAGAAATAAGGCCAGAGATGTTTTCAAGCAAGTGACCTTTCAGAATCACTTATATAATACTGTAAAGAGATAACACTGAAGAGGAAAGCAAAAACCTACCATTTATTTGGAACCAAGAAAAAGAGATAATGGCACCCATGTAATTAATGCCCATTGATCTAAAGCTAGAAGGGAATTTAAAGGTAATTTAATCAAAACCCTTCATTTTACAGGTGTAGAAACTAGGGTCCAGAGAGTTTCAATGCTTTGACAAGGCATTATAGGTAGTCAGTAGCAGAAGTGGTAGCCATCATCCCTTCCTCTAGCCTGGGTTACATAACAATCCCCAGACAGTGGGTTATTCTGCTTCCTCTATAGGCAAAAGAAACATTTTCCTCTTCTTCACTTCCCATCCTTTATCTCACTCAGTCTCCTCTTTGGGTCACAAGACCACATAATACAAAGTGAAAGAGACCTTAGAAGATATCTAGTCCAAATCGTTCATTTTACAGGTAATAAAACTGAGACCCACAGAGGTTGTGACATGTCTAAAATCACACTGAGAGCAAAGAACAGTCACAATTTGAACCAAATCCAATGTTTTTTCCCAAAATTAGTACATTAGACTAGAGGATCTCTAGTCTGTTCTTATTCAGAGACTCTCTTATCCCTTGACTGAATGCCCAAGGATTAGATAATTTGTTGTTAATCCCTTCAAATCCAAAATAAGGAAACTTCCCAGCTTTCCTTTAGAACAGCCAGCAAGTCTTTCCCTGGAATAGATCCAATATCAACATTATGGGCAAAGAGAAATGCTTAGAATGCTTAATCCACAATTTAACTCAACACAGAAAAGAACCAAATAATATGGAAATGTATTGAAGTGTTTTTTCCCCAAAAACATCTAAGTGAGCAATATAAATTGTATGTGAAAAGCCCGGAAGGAAAAGAGAAGCCTGGCCCTGGCATCTGGTTAGCCCCAGAATGGGAGTCTGTGCTAATTCCATTTATATTCTGCTCATTTCTGTTAAGATTCAGAACATGATGACAATGCTATAGCTCTTAAAACAAGTTGAGGAATTTGTTTTCCTAAGAGAAAAGACAATAAAGTCAATCTGGGATTTTAATAAAAGGAAATACTAAGGCAAGATTAGATTTTTTTTACTCTGAGTACAAAATTAATCAATTTTTTAAAAAGAATTGACTCTTCATTGCAAAGTGCAATGCCCCATATGCCACCCACACTATTCTCCATCTAGAACTTCACTCCTACTATCTTCTCCTATCTAGAATGTCCACTTCCCTATCTCTTCCTCTTTATAGCTTATCTGGTTCAAATGTAAACCCCTTTATCATCACCCTGTGAGTCTCCATCTAAAGTAATTTCCTCTTTGATTTCATAGCACTTTAAATTCCTCATGTGTTTATTATACCATAATTAATATTATATTTACCTATATGAAATCTTATTATACCAAGTAGACTAGAAACACCTTGAGGGAAGAGATTGCGTCTTATTTCCTTCCATATGTCTCCCAGTACCTATACTGATTTAGAACACATTAGTAGGGACTTGGTAAATGTCTGGTGAGTGAATAAACATCCTTTTGAATAGATAGGGTCATGTCAACATTTAGCTGAAAAAATCTTCAATTATCTCCCAGTACCTACTAATAAAGTTCAGATCCCTTTGCCCGATGTTCAAGTTTCTGTAAAACGTGGCTCTACTACATCCACTACCCATATTCCTCACCTTCCATGTGACTAATAATTGAGTGAAATTGAACTTATTCTCTGTCCCTGAAAAAGTCTTACACTTTCCTCTTCCATAACTTTTTTCCAATTTCTGCCAATGTCTTAAAGGTACATCCTCCACTTCTTTGCCTCCTAAATCCCTCTCCATATACCCAACTCAAATATCATTACTACTCTGGAGCCTCTCAGAACCTAGCAAAGAAGCCTAGACATTTACAATGTGTCATAAGTGCTATTCAGTGAATGAACAATGAAACTAGTAATAGGAAAGAAACCCACTAAATTTGCATGTAAATATAAACCTAAAACAAGAGAAAAATGCCTTATAGTTCAATACATTGCAAAAAGTATGACCTATAAGAAGATATGGGTGATTCAGTGGCTAGAGTACCAGGCCTAGAGATGAGGGAGGCCCTTGGTTCAAATCTAGCCTTCCTATCTGTGTGACCCTCTGCAAGTTACTTAACTCCAGCTGTCTAGTCCTTGCTGCTCTTCTGCGTTGGAACCAATACTTAATAAAGATTCTAAAAGAGGAAGTAAGGAGTTTAAAAAATTAAAAAGGTATGGCCAAACAAATATCAGTTCTTACTACCTCGATCTAAGTATCTGCTTGTTTCATATTCCCTCTGGGTAGCTGCTGATGTAACTGAGTGCCTATTATAACCAAAGTTATGCAAACTCTCAAATATCTTCATGAAGAAATTGCTATACACAGTGGTAGCTAAGGAAATAACAATAACAAAAAATTCAAAAGCATTTCCAAAAGATAACAAAATTTTCAATTACTAATTTAGGCCAGAATCCAATAAAAATCAAATCTTACCGCATTTCCCTTTGAGTTAATAAAATCTTTAAAACTTCAGAAGCCTTTTATTTGAACTTGCTTCAACATGCACCACCTTGATACATACATTATCTAATTCAGGAATACTAGGTGTTCACAAAGGCCTAATGAAAGTTTAATTGAAAATATGAATTTACATAAAAACATTCCTAGACTATATGCCCACAGTATCTTGGTGTAAATTAATCAAAGAAGTACATAATTGGAAGGAAGCTATAAACCAGTCTAATCCAATGAATACTTGACCAAAATTCCTCTTCCAATATCTCCAAGAAGTGGTTATACAGCTTTCACATGAAGACCTTCATTAAAAGGGAACTCATTACCTCCCAAGACAGATCAATCCACTTTGAAGAGATATCACTATTCAGGAAGTTGAAAGTTGCCTCATTTCAATTTCTACCCATAAGTCTGATACCTCTTCCAACAGAGATTCTCAAAGACATTTGGACTGCTCTTCTCTCCCCTGAAATATTTTCTCCTACAATATAAGCATTCACAATTCCTCCAGTCATCCTTATAAGACATGATCTAAAGCCACTACCCTCCTTTCACCATACTGGTCATCCTCACTTAAACATTAACATCATTATTATTAATTTCCTAAGACACTAAAATGAGCATTATGCTGTAAATACCATCTGATTAGGGTAGAGAGAAATTTTAGTTCCCCCATTTGACACACTGACTCTTAAAACATTTCCAGATCATTATCAATTTCACTACCATATCTCAATGTCGACTCATACTCAATTCAATTCAACAAGTATATATTAAGCATCATGATAATTAGATTGTCTACACTGCCCATCTTTTAGATTTCATCACCAAAGGTGAGAACACCTCTAATTCTCGGAGGTCCTACCCCAACTCTGCTAGAGTGGGTGATGAATCAGAATCAACTGACTGCCCCTTAGGCAGTACTATGAGAAGGGTCTATTGTGATTGGACATACAAATTAGGAGGGAGGCACGGGAAGTGATGCATAAGCGACCCCTTTAAAAGGAGAAGTTCCTTAGTCAGCTGGGATCTTCAGTGGAAGAGGACAGCTGGTGACGGTCTTCTTCTGGTTCATGGAGGAGTGTTGGAACACTGAGACCCTGGTGAGACTGTTTTAAATATATTCTTTGAATTCGATGTGGTGAGTTTAAATACTGACTGAATCTTCCTGAACTTCTCTTAAGAAATTCCTTTAGTAGACTCTGTGAATGAAGTTTGGTCCATTCACCTCTGGGACTCTGGCCTTCTAACTCTTGGCTGAAGGTTTAGATCTACCTAGATTAATGAGAGGATTGTAATAATTACCTACTGGGTTAGATTCTCATTTCCTTATTTCCTCTCTCTCTTCTTAATTGTAAATAAACTTCCATAAAAGTCATTTTTGACTTGAGATAATTCTTAATTGAGGATTGATAATAGTTCAATCCTCTGGCAACCATCTTTTAATATAATGAACCCATAAAATCCCTTTTTCCCCCTTACAGCATTGAGTATGTGCCAGGAATTGTGTTAGGTGCAAGGAATACCAGCACAAAGAATGAAACAGTCCTTGGAAAGAGCTCGCGTTCTACTAGGGGAAAAAATTATATATATATTGAACAAATATATATATCGAAATATATATACAGGATAAATACAAGTGAATACAAATACTTCTTGTAAAATACAAAGGAAATTAGAAGATGGGGTTCTATGAGCTAGAAGTGAGGAGGGACCACTTTCCTGGCTTATAGTCATTAAGTATAAAGACACAGAGATGGAACATGGACTATTTTATGAGAAGAATAAAGCTTGATGTCCATTAAAACCCCAAGAGATGTTCAAAGAACTGTCTAGCATGTTTTTTCCTTGTGATATTGATTTTTTTAAAACCATGTAAAGGATTTTACATTTCTCCCTATTAAAATTACTTAACCTCAGCCAATTTATCAAGCTTGTAAAAACCTATTAGGATTCTGACTCTGTCATAAAAGATATTAGCTATCTCTCCCAACTTTTTTTTTATAACCTAGGGTTCAAGTTTGGTACATTTACATAATATTCTCCTCATTGGTATGAGGGCTCAATTCTAAGTGCCTGTGGAGTTAGAAAAATTTGGGAGAAGACAACCTTTCATCTTTCCTGCTCTGAGAAAGGTTGCATAAATTCCCAAATCTTTTTGGGGGAGAACCAAGAGAATAAATTTTAGAAGGTAGACATAAAAGGGAAAGCCATTCTCCACCCCTACGTACAATATGTCCCTAATTTTTAGCTTAACTCCGTAGAGACAGAATTCTTTTTATGTGAAATCAATGTCTCTCAGTCTCACATGTGCATGTGTGTATATGTGTGTGTGTATACACACACACACATATACACACACATATCTTTCTCTTGATATCACTTCCATATCTCCCTGTCTTTTTCATATCTCTCAATTCTTTCATATATCTAATATGCCATGCCCAGAGAGAGAGCTCATTCACTCTTTGCATTTTCTGATATATCTAATTTGAATAACTTTATGTGATTTCTGTTTGCTTTTTGCTTAGAGAAATGGATTTATCCACTCACTGTTCACTGTCTGTGATGATAGTTTGCATACCTACCATTTAGTGGAAGGAGTCGAGCCTTAGTTATAAGCTGGTGATATACCTTCTCTTGTAAGAGAAAGTGACTAGGAAAGCATCTTGGACCAAAGAATGAAATCATTTCCCCTAGACTAGCAATATTGGGACAAAAGGAGCATATAGATATAATTTTAGTCTGGAACCTTCTCTCTGAGAATAATTACAAGAGCAGCATCATGGTTCATCCCCTGCTCCCTTCCAGATAAGGATCAAAGTATCCCTGGGAAAGGGATGAGTGAGATACTAGTGATATCTACTCATGCCTCTTTGTGAGTCACATTAGACAACATTAGGACATACACGAAGCCTACATGGGCAACATATACAACGTCCAGTGTCATTTACCAATTTGATAACTAAGCACCTATTCCTTTATCCAGCTCATTGATAAAAATGTTAAAAAAAAAAAGTCATGCACCCAAAGCTCTGTATTTCAAGGCCTAAGTAGTGGTTTCAGGCTGAAAATAAAGAACATGAATTAAACTATATAAAGATTTTACCTATTACTATTACTCCACCTTGAAACAACACTTGTGTTATGTAGGTTTTGGTGAGGAGGGAAATGGGGGAGGAGGGAGGGAAAGAGAGAGAGAGAGAGAGAGAGAGAGAGAGAGAGAGAGAGAGAGAGAGAGAGAG
>NC_058132.1:557122089-557172525 GCF_016433145.1 Gracilinanus agilis | reverse complement strand
AGAGGAGAGAGAGAGAGAGAGAGAGAGAGAGAGAGAGAGAGAGAGAGAGAGAGAGAGAGAGAGAGAGAGAGAGAGAGAGAGAGAGAGAGATCCAAAGCTTTTATAGATGGCAGGTGTGGGAAGGATTAGTGCAATCAAGTACATTTAATAAATTGTTAACCAGATGGAACCAGCCTTCCCCTGTGATCCACTCTGAGTTAAGCAAATAGCTACACATTCTACCAGCTGTTGGGGCTTTAAAAAGTATTCTGGGAGAAGTAGCTTAAGGGAAATCGATATAGCCTGCTTCTCCCAACCCTCTATTTTCTAGTTTATTCCACCCACCTATCTCTAAAAGTAAAGGATAGAGTCACTTGGAGGTCTGAGTGCCACTAAAATGGGGATAGGTCCTACTGAAAAAAATAAGAAACAGTTGGGGCCATAAAAAGCCCTACAGTCTTTTGCATAGAAAATACCTTAGGAGTCATTTAATCATCAGACCTACCTATGGACAACATCCCAGGAGCAGGGATAAAAACATCTGTAAACCTTCAGATGAGCAAATCCTGCAAAGTGCCTGCCTGGCACTCCACAGCTTCTTATATTTTGTGGACAAGTTGAACTTCACACTATCCCCAATATTTGGGGGGCCCTGTACAATTGAGATGCAGATGGCATGCTTCATTTACTGGATTGTAAAAATGAGTCCATTTTTTCCTGATTAAATATTTTTTAAAGTACCTAGATACTCACAGTCAATATGCATGGGTCACAGTAGAAAACATTGCCAAATGTACAGTCATCTGTGGTTCTTACAACTATAAATGATCTGACAGATAGGAGAATGAGCTGGTCAATAAAATGTCAATTTGATGGTAATAATGCCACAAGGCCTCTAAACATCCTTTCCCTTTAAGATAAGGATGAATGGAGCTTTGATTTCTCTTGCAGTTCAGAAATACATAGGGAAAATGTCTTGGTCCAAAAGCCAATTGTTAGAAATTCCAAGAAACACACATACAGTCACTGGGGATGTACTTATTTGCAGAATTAGGTTGGCTACCCTTTCTTGTTTCTAAATTGGAAAGAAAAGAGGCAAATACTACCATCTCACTTCTTCCCTGAGGGAAGAAAGATGACAACAGACACTTGAAGTCATTCTAATCAGTCAATACAGGAGTTAGTTCCTTCTTTTCTTTCCATTATCCTGCCTATCCTCTAGTGACAAAAAAAAATGTAGGTAAAAGAACAAGTAGGAGAAACAAATGGATTAGATAATCCATAAACTTCATCCCTAGTTGCCCAAATAATTAGAAGCTGACTCTCACAGAAATATTGCCTATGCTGATTGTCGATAAATGCTGTCTTGCTTCATAAAGCACAATAAAAATGCCCTCCTAAAGATTTCTTTGTAGCATTAATAAGAGCAAATTTTCCTTGAAACCCAAACTGTCTCTTCCATTTACCTTTACAAAGATCCCTGAGAAGCCAAAGAGTTTAGTTTTTTTCAATATAAACAGCCATCATGAAAATCATTAACTTGAAGCATTTCCTGATTTTGATGGATAGATGAGGAAATGGACATTTTTGTTTGGAGCAATTAACTAAACCCAACCACATTCGCTCATTCAATGAATTTTTATTAAGAACCTACTAGATTCGAAGCCCTGTCCTAGGTCTAATGCCCAAAAGGTACATACATCTTTTAAAGCAGTGATGGGCAAACTTTTTAAAGGCGGGGCCTCTGATAATTAGATTAAGTCTATACTGCCCATCTTTAGATTTCATCACCAAAGGTGAGAGCACCTCCAATCTTGGGAGATTGTAACCCACATGTGCTGGAGTGAGTGATGAATGAGAATCAATGGACCACCCCCTACGCTTTCTATGAGAAAGCGACTATTGTGATTGGACAAGCAGTCTAGGGGAAGGCACTGGAAGTGACATATGTGACCCTTTTAAAAGAGGGAGTTGAGTGAGTGAGGGGTTTCTGGTTTGGTGAAGGGGACCTGAGGGACCTTTGCTGGTTGGTGACCGATGACTGTTTCACGTGGTGAGTTTAAAGACTGAATCTTCGTGAACTTCTATTAAGAAACTTCCTTTTGGTAGCAGCTGGGTAGCTCAGTGGATTGAGAGCCAGGCCTAGAGACAGGAGGTCCTAGGTTCAAATCCAGCCTTAGACACTTCCCAGCTGTGTGACCCTGGGCAAGTCACTTGACCCCCATTGCCTACCCTTGCCAATCTTCCACCTATAAGTCAATATACAGAAGTTAAGGGTTTAAAATTTTTTTTTAAAAAAAGAAACTTCCTTTTATAGACTCTGTGAATAAAGTTTGCTCCATTCACCTCCTGGCCTCAGGCCCTTTAATCCTCCGCTGAAGGTTAAGATCTACCTGTATTAATTAGTGAGATTAATTCTTATTTTCTTTCTCTCTCCTCTCATGTAAATAAACTTCCATAAAAATCAATTTTGATTTGAGAGTATTCTTAATTGAGGACTGATAATAGTGCAATCCTCTGGCGACCATCTTTAATATATTAAACCCATAAAACCCCTTTTTCACCCTTACAGGTCAAAGGAAAGGAAATACTCATCTGTCAGTCTGTTTCTAAGGCAACTCTTTGGAAGTTTCATTGTATTGTATCCTACTCATTTTATTCGTCAGATTAGGAATAATCTCACGCAGCCAGATAGAACATTTCAGGGGGCCGCATCTGTCCCGCGGGCCATAGTTTGCCCATCACTGTTTTAAAGAATTTGATTAATACCAATAGCTGGTAGAAATTAAATTGAAATTGGTAATTAGAAAACTCTCACACTCAGCCTCTATCTCATTTCTGTCCAACATGGCTCTGAGAATAAAGAATTTTGTACTCTGAGAATACAGAAGTGGGTCAGCTGTTCTGAGACTGCAATTTGCAGTCCACAGCATAAAAGACACATTGGCTTTAAAAGGCATTTGGAGCCACTATCCTTCTTATTGACCTCGAATGATTTCAGTTGTCAGCAAATCATAGATAAAAATAAAGTCAATTTAAGGATCAGAAAGAGTTCATCAACAAAGAAATGGGAATAAAGTGATAAGTCTTCTTTTCCAGGGTTTCTTTCACTTAACTGATAAACATTGGTTCAGGGCCACATCTTCAGACATCTGAAGATTAGATACCAACTTTTGGATTTGGACCATAAAGAAATCTTCCCATTAGATACAGGTTTAAGGTTGACTCATATGACTGTTTCTAAATAAATAAATAAATAAATGAAAATTAAAAACCTATCAAAAGGACTGGCCACAAGCATACTTGTTCATTGAAGAACACCATTCTTAGATAAGAAGCAATGCCTCATGGTGACATGAAAATCTATGTGTAATTACTACTTTGTATATAATAATAATAAATAATAATACTATTTATATAATGCTTTATGGTTTGTAAAGGTCTTTGTGAATATTATCTTGTTTTATCTTTATAATATCTCTGTGAGGTAGGTACTATATTTAGCCCCATTTTGCAGATGAGGAAATTGAAGTAACTAGAGGTTAAGTCACTTGCCTAGAGTCATGCATCTAATAAGCATCTGAGGCTGGATTTGAATAGTTGTGACATATTGACAGTGACTTAACCTCTATGAGCTTCAGGCAACTTTGTGACGGCTACCAATTTATAAAGACTAAGAAAGTCAGAGATCCTGAAAATATTCTTAAATTATAAAAACAGGATTTGCTTTAAATTTGGGATTGAGGATTTGTTTTCATCAACAAATACATGTGGCTTTACACATCCTAAAGGACAGCTCAACTGTTTCTAGATTTGCTTGATGTTATTACCTTGTACTGCATTTAATTCTTTATTTTTAGAACAGAAAAATTAGAGTTAAAGGGATTATAGAGGTCATTAAGTCCAAACACTTCAGTTTATAGGTGAGGAAACTGAGGAAATCAAAGATTAAGTGACTTTTATCCAGATTCATACAAGAGTCAAGATTCAAACCCAGGTCTTCCTTACTCCAAATCCAATGACCTATCCATTGCACCATGCTCCTTCTGGATGCTTCTCATTCACAACTTTCTTATATTTAGTTTCTATTTTCTTTTGAAAACCTTTTGAGTTTCTTCTTTGTAACTCTTTTTGGCTTGTCTCCAATGCTTCTAATATGCTCCTTCGGGTATATTAAAGTTGCTTAAAATACATTCATTCCACTTTGTAAAGTCAGTGTGAAGTCAAGTGAAGATGAGTATGTTAAGCATAAATGAGCCTCTCATATATAGCAACAGAGTGACTTGTATGCATACAAATAGCTACTAAGGAAGGCTGCCTACATGAGGACTATTTACCCAGAATTCTATCTAGAATTGCATCATTGTCAAGGAAGTCAGAATTCTTAGCTTCCTAGGACATCCAGCAACATCAAGGATTGTTTAGCACCTACGAGTAAAATACTTAGTTGGATGTAAGAGATTCATGGAATTTCATAACAGTCCCTGCCTTCAATGAGCTTACAATTTAGTCAGACAAAATGTATACCTAAAAATAGACATATATTTAAAAAAATTTAACAAATTTCAGACAATGGCATGTCTGGGGTTTAAAGTATAAAGGAATCTCTTCTATAACAGTACCAAAAAGTGGCCATCTAGCCTCTGTTAAATATATCCATAATAAGTATGCTTCCTCCTGCTTCTTCATTTGACACCTTGAAGTATATCTTCTTCCCAGATTTAGCTTGGTTTCTGTGTACAAAGATCTGGGGATCCCAAAATCTCCCTATTTGTCATCTACTGATATACCCACATTAACACCACAGACTGGGGTCCCTATCACTTACTAGAGGATGAGAAATTAAGAGCATCTGGCTGTTTTTGCCCCTGTTGAAAATTTTTAGGGTTATTCTTCTACCTGTATTTTTCCTTCTTCCTTCTGTATTTTAACCCAATTCCCAGATAACCCCAACACCAATCCTCAAAATGCAGTCATACATCCAACAAAAGATGGCTTTGGGAAGGAATAGAAGAGCAACCACCAGGGCCCTTACCCATTTTTAAGTTCTTAGACCTGAACTAGTCACATCTCTACTCACCCCAGTCCTCAGCCAGTTTAGTCCCTTCACAACACAACCACCACAACCACAACCAAGGCCAATAGAAAACTACAATTTTGTTCAATCAGCGAGCTAGTAGAAGGATTAAGTGTTCTGTTATATAACCTTTTCCCCCTCCAAAGAAAAAAAAAGCAAGATTAACTGAATTTCATATTTGGACTATACAACAGCCAACTGAAACAGCACTGCAAAAAATCCTGAACTACAAATAAGTGAAGTTTAAAAGAAAAAATAAACTCTAGTCTGCTGGAGAGAATGTCATATACTGTAAGTCACACCAATGTATGTGTGTTACGACTGTCAATATCCAAACCTAAAATAATTTCAGTGATGGGAATAAACATTAAATATTTACCATCTGGCATGCTGCTGGATCACTGGACTATATCCCCCCCTGAGTATACATAATAATAAATGAATAGACCTGAGCTTCCAGCAGCAAGAAATAGATTGCCTGAAAATTGGAAATCAATGACACCACTACTGTAACATCAGAAGGCTCTGAGATAAATTGGAGTCTACTGTCATTTTTTAAAATAACATAATCAGAAAAAATAGGGCTATAGGATATCTTCTTTATATTTATTTCATTTATGTTTCATCTTAGAAAATATATGCTTTCAGAAGCCTAAGGCCATGTATACAAAACAAATCACATATTGGCCCAAGCTAACCAAATCTTCTAATTACCACTCGTGTTTATTTGTTTTTTCTCAATCTGTCGCTAAAATTATTTTAGGTTTAAGTATTCATACTTTTGGTCTGATCCTAAGCATGAGACAAGGTGAATGAACTTTTTTTTTGAGAAAATTTCTATATTAAAGTTTGTAGTATACTAGGATATCGACAGAATTGATAGTCTGAATGCAGATCAAAGTATAACATTTTTCACTTTATTTCCTTCATGGGTTTTTTCTTGTATATGTGATACGTGTCTTCTTTCACAATAAGACAAATATGGAAATATGTATCGCGTGATAGCACATGCAAAAACTATATTAGATTACTTGCTATGTCAGAGAAGGGGGAGGAAAGAGAGGGAAGGAGAGAATTTAGATTGCAAAATATGAGAAAGCAAACCTTAAAAAGTTTCTACATGTAATTGGGAAAAATATAATAAACTATTAGAGGGGGGAAAAAACAAGGTTACCAATGATTTGGTAACAAATCCCCATAAACTAAATAGCACCACTGGGTTTTATAAAAGAAAAGAGACACATCTTTCTACTCATTAGTTGTAATGCCTACATAAAATTTAATGTCTAATGATATTCATAAATGTGTACTGAACCAGAAAATTCAGGTGTTAGATCAAAACATAGTCAGGACTTGCTATGAATTAATGAAACAGTGGCTAAAAAAGAAATCTTCTTATCAGTGGAGAGGGACTCAGATTCTGAGCTCAGATTCATGGATTCCATGAGATTATAAGTAAACCAGGAGTAGTAGATTTAAGGTTATACAACCTTAGTTAAAGATTTTAGATTGTGGTAGAGTCTTCTATTTATCATAAATCTGAGTTAATTTCATTAGACCATTCCATAGGTATATCATACTCTCTATATTACATCAAAGGGAAAATTATCATTACCAAACTACAAACTCTTTTTAACACTTCCCTATTTTTCAGAAACTTCATCTTGGATTACCTCATGCTTACTATATTCAATCAAATTGTAGTCTTTTTTAATAAAGGAATTGCATTAGTAACTCCATTTTGTCTTTATCCACCATTTTGTGAAATTAGATTTCAAAGCCAACTAAGTATAGCAAATTCACAAGAATGCACCCCCCACCCTGCCAAGAGTCAACCAACTTAAAGAATGTCACAGAACAACTGGTCTTTACTTTTCTTCTCATTGTCTCCCAAACCTCTCCAGGCAACACTTATCCTTACCTCATTGTCTTCTGATCCCATTTGGGTATTTGAACTTTTCAATCTTTCATCCTTAATCTTTTCATTCTTTCCAAACTGTATATTAACTGGATAAAGTTCAAAATTTAGGGTTTGTGGCTACTAAGAGCCTCAAAACTGGTTTGTTTTTGCAATTTCATGTACTGCTAAATACTTGATTTCTTCATTTCAGTATAGCACTTTCTGTCAACCTAAAGATGAGATGACAAAAAGAATAAATAAAATTTTCTAGGAGAGTTAGTTGATCACAGATTTTTTTATGTCATCCACTGGTTTAATCAAATGATTAGTGTTTACTGAATGGTCAGTATATCCTGGGGCATCTAAGTGATAAGTGGATAGAAAATCAGGAGTCAAAAAATCCTGGTAGTCAGGAAGATCCCAGTTAAATTCGGCTTCAGACATATACTAGCTGTGTGACCTGGGCAAGTCACTCTACCTTTATTTGCCTTAGCTCTTCACCTGTAAAATGAAGATACACTAGAGAAGGAAGTGGCAAACCATTCCAATGTCTTTACCAGGAAAACTCATGGACAAAATCCATGGGGTCACATAGAATAGGATACTAATGAATGACTGAACAATAGTATATCCTAGCACATTTTCTTAATGTGCTAGGATTTGTAGAAGACCAAGGAAGCATAAGGAATATAGCGTCTACTCTCATACAGTTTCCAAGGTTAGTTGGACAGTTCTGAAATTATGCCCAGAGTTGCAAAACTGTTTATAACCTTAGACTCAGCATTACCACAACTGGGTCTATTTCCCAAGGAAATCAGGAAAACAGGAAAAGAACCTATATGTTGTAAAAAATTTTAGCAGCTCTCTTTGTGATGGCAAAGAACTAGAAATTAAGGGGAAATCCATCAATTGGGCAATAGCTGAACAAATTGTGGCATATGCTTGTGATGGAATACTACTGCACCAGAGGAAGTGATGAGCACATTAATTTTTTTAAGCCTTTACCTTCTGTCTTAGATCAATACTGTTAATGGCAGAATAATAGTAAGGGCTAGGCAAATGGAGTTAAATGCTTTTCTTGGGATTACACAGCTAGGAAGTATCTGAGTCCAGATATTGAACCCAGGATCTCCTGCTTCCAGCCTAGTTCTCTATCCATTGAGTTATCTGGCTATCCCAAGCAGAGTAATTTTTTTTAAACATGAAAAGACCTACATGAAATTATGAAAAGTAAAACAAATAGAACCAAGAAAATATTCTATATAGCTACAGAATTAATATTTGAAGAATAACTTGGAAATGTCTCCCTCCAGAGAAAGAACCGATAAACAGAAACAACAAAGACATAGTTTATATATATATTGAGAGAAAGAACTAATAAACAGAAACAACAAAGACATAATATATATATATACATATATGTGTGTGTGTGTGTATGTGTGTATATATATCAAGTGATGCTTTCTCTAGTTCAGGGAGAAGAGTGAGGGAGAGAAATACCTGAGAATTTTAATGTAACCAAAAACAAATTAATGTTTAAAAAACATTTTAATATAAGTAGGCAACTACATAGCACAATGGATAGAGTGCCAGGTCTAGAGTCAGAAAGATTTGAATACAGTTCAAGTCTCGGATACTTACTAGCAGTGTGATCCTTGTAAAATCACTTCACTTTGTTTGCCTCAGTTTCTTCATCTATAAAATGAATTGGAGAAGGAAATGGCAAACCACTCCAGTATCTTTTCCAGGAAAAACCCAAAAGAGGTCACAAAGATTCAGACATGACTGAAAAGTGGCTGAACAACAAAAATTGACTTTGAAATAGCAGGTCCAAATTCATGCAACTTATGTCAGAGGTGGAAATTGAACTGGTCTCTGTTGTGAGGAAGATTAATGTAGTATTAGTGTTGGACCTAGCAGGAAGGGCTGGAGGATTCCAAGATGGAATGAAGGAGCAGGAAGTGGGGTTTGGACTCTGAGAGAGACTCCATAGTGGTTGGGGACATAACTGTTGCTAAACCTGGGAGATCTCAGAATTAGGGAAAAACTGCACCCAGATTCCCTGGGATCCTGAGAGGTGAAGGCTTTCAGCAGTGGACAACAGACCTGCAGAGCTGCACCAAGTGGTTTGTGATCTGGTGAACAGTATTGCAAACTCACTCTCCCTACCTGGGTACCTTGGATCATCTGTCCTGGTGGAGTTGGCTCCTGGTATCCTGTGACCATGCTTGGATTTACTGTGAGACCCCAATTGAAAGCCATCCTCAGGCCCTTTAGCTGAGGTGACCAAACCTGACTGGAACCAGGTTTGGAGGAGCCTCCCTGTGACTTCAGTACTGCTTCCTTTGGGCCCTGCCTGGCTTAGGTCAATAGAATAGTATAGCCAATTCCTTCCCTTGCCCCTGTAGTTTGCCCTTAGTTTGTAAGTATAGAATCCCTTATTCCCATCCTTTATTATTGTCTCCCTCAATTAAACTGTTATAAACTTTTACCTGTTGCCTGCTGGTTCCATAGGCCCTGGCCTAGGTGGGCTGAGTGACTGTTGGGCCTAACTGCCATTCCTATTGACAATTAACAGCTTGGCAATAAACCCTGGTCTCCCTATCCTGGTTGATCCTGTTTATCTATCATTCCTGTCTCTCTCACCCCAGTGAGAACCCACAAATATTAATAGTTAGCATCCCTGGTGCCCCACCATTACATCTCCTAACACCAAGCCATAACTCTGACCCATACTACCTCTGGGTTATAGGCTAAGAGGACTTAGATCTGAAAATACCTTCAAGGTGAGTTAAAGATGCAGTTCTGACACATAATTTTATACATAATTAAACAACCCATTTTACATCTATTTTAATTTCTCCAACTGTAAAATGGGGATGATACATGCACTAAAGTACTTTTCAGTACAATAAAATTCCTACACAAACACAGCTATTTTAAGCTATTAAAACTTAAAATTGCATTCATTCTATGGGGACACATTATTTAAAAAAATAATTTAGGGGGCAGGTGGGTAGCTCAGTGGAGTGAGAGTCGGGCCTAGAGACAGGAGGTCCTAGGTTCAAACCCGGCCTCAGCCACTTCCCAGCTGTGTGACCCTGGGCAAGTCACTTGACCCCCATTGCCCACCCTTACCACTCTTCCACCTATGAAACAATACACCGAAATTAAGGGTTTATAAAAAAATAAATAAATAAGAAACTGCAGCAAGATTTGGCCATAAATTAAAAAAAAAATTTAAAAAAATAGTTTAAATTGATGATATCTTGGGAGAGTGGCTTGGGCAAGGATTTTTAGCAGTTGGGAGTATATTTAATAGACAAGTGAAAATCGACATTGAAGGAAAGTTAAGAAACAAGAAACAAAAGAACAAGTCCTGAAAGGACATGGTAAGAGATGAAATTGAAAACACATACAGAGGGAGAAGCTAGGTGGCTCAGTGGATAGAGAGCCAGGCCCAGAGAAGAGAAGATTTTGGATCCAAATCTAACCTCAGACACTTCCTATCTATATGACTCTGAGCAAGTCACTTAACCTCCATTGCCTAGCCCTTACTGCTCTTCTCCTTTGGAACCAATCCTTAGAATTGATTCTAAGACAGAAGGTAAGAATTTTAAAAAGAAAAGGAAAACACATGTGAAGAGATTAACCTTAGGAAGGAAGGGGTCACTTCTGCTGAGACTTCTGCTGAGGTAAGAGAAAGATATGAAACAACTGGAATATTTAGAAGTAAATTGGAAAGAAGTCCAGGGAAGTTCATAGCTGATGGTCTCCATCTTAGAAAAGAAGGTCATTTAATTTGAAGGGGAAAAAAAAAGAAATCATCGACATTAATGTTTTTAAAAGATAAAAAAGACAAGGGATGTTAAATCATTCAAGGAAAACCAAATGTCTATTAACAAGTAGAAAGGAAGAATAATGGGAAAATAAAGAAGTAAGGGAACTTACAAGAGAACGGTTTCTAAAGAAAACAGTGGAAGGGACTAGTAGAAAGGAAAAGAATAAGCCCAAAATATGATTAAGAGATATAGGAATGAAAATATTAGAGGAATATTGGCTTATTTCTAGATGTCAAAGCATAGAAACTGAGCCACATTCATCTAAAATCTGACTTAAGAATTTAATAATAGCATATAAAGACTGGAAAATGGAAATGGAAAATGGAAAAAGAAGATACTGCCTCAGTTTCTCAATCACTGTTATTTCCCTGGGCAGCTAGATGGCATGGTAGATAGAGTGTTGGGTCTAGAGTCAAGAGGATCCGAGTTCAAATTCAGCCTCAGGAACTTATTAGCTGTGTTTCTCTGAGCAAGTCACTTAACCTGTTTGCCTCAGTTTCCACATCTGTAAAATGAGTTGGAGAAGGAATTGGCAGACCACTCCAATACCTTTACCAAGAAAATCCCAAATGGAGTAATGAAGAATTAGATATGACCAAAACAACTGAATTATTTCCCAATTGTGGTCTGATTCTAAGAAATAGCTGTTTATACAGGCAGTTGGCTTTCTCCAGACTGTAGAAAGATATTCAGAGTGGCCCAAAGGTTTAAAGTTTTTGTGCTTTTTATATTAAGGTAGACAAAAGTAGCAAGATCTTTTACATACAAATGCATTGATCTAGAGTGAGTTGATAGCAGTTGGCACATTTAAATAAAATTATCATGAGTATCAGGGAAGTTAAGTGGCACAGTGAATAGAATGCCAGTCCTGAAGTCAGGAGGTCTTGACTTCAAATCTGACCTCAGACATTTATTAGCTGTGTGACCCTGGGAAAGTCATTTAACCCCGTTTTCTTCCATTTTCTTATCTATAAAATGAACAGCAGGGGATGGAATACTATTGTGCTCAAAGGAATAATAAACTGGAAGAATTCCATGTGAACTGGAAAGACATCCTGGAATTGATGTAGTGTGAAAGGAGTAGATGCATGAGAACATTGTACATGGAGATGGATACACTGTGGTACAACCGAACATAACAGACTTCTCTACTAGCAGCAATGCAGGGATCCAGAGCAAGGCTGGGGGACATATAAGAAAAAAAACTAGCCACATTCTAGGAAAAACTGTGGGAGGAGAAACACAGAAGAAAAACAACTGCTTGAACACATGGGTTGATGAGGATATGATTTGAGATGTAGACTCTAAACGACTACCCCAGTGCCATTATCAATAATATGGAATTGGGTCTTAATCAATGATACATGTAAAACCCAGTGCAATTGTGCATCAGCTAAGGGGGGTTAAGGGGATATGGAGGAGAGGAAAAGAACATGAAACATGTAACTATGGGAAAATATTCAAAATTTAAATTAAAAAAAATAAATATGACTGTTATACCTAGAGTATCCAAAAAAAAATGAACAGGAGAAGGAAATGGCAAACCAATCTAGTATCTTTGCCAAGAAAATCCCAAAAGGGATATTAATGCATTGCTAGTAGAGTTGTGAATTGATCCAACCATTCTGGATGGCAATGTGGAACTATGCCCAAAGAGCGATAAAAGAATGCCTGCCCTTTGATCCAGCCATACCACTGCTGGGTTTAAACCTCAAAGAGATCATAAGGAAAAAGACATGTACAAAAATATTTATAGCCATGTTCTTTGTAGTGGCAAAAAACTGGAAAATGAGGGTATGCCCTTCAATTGGGGAATGGCTGAAGAAATTGTGGTATATGTTGATGATGGAATACTATTGTGCTCAAAGGAATAATGAACTGGAGGGATTCTATGAACTGGAATGACCTCCAGGAATTGATGTAGAGTGAAAGGAGCTGAACCAGGAGAACATTATACACAGAGATGGACACACTGTGATAAAATCAAATATAATGGACTTCTTTACTAGCAGCAATGCAATGATCCAGGACAATTCTGAGGGACTTATGAGAAAGAACAGTATCCACATTCAGAGGAAGGACTATGGAAATAGAAACACAGAAGAAAAACAACTGCTTGAACACATGGGTTGATGCGGATATGATTTGGGATGTAGACTCTAAACAACCACCCCAATGCAACTATCAATAATATGGAAATAGGTCTTGATCAATGACACATTTAAACTCAATGGAAATGTGTGTCAGCTGGGGTGGGGAGAGGGGTAGGGATAGAAGGGAGAGAAAGAACATGAATCATGCAACCATGGAAAATTTTTCTAAAAAAATTAAATAAAGGGAATGAAGGAAAAAAAATCCCAAAAGGGGCTGTAACTGAAAACAACTAAATAGCAATATCATGAGTAGGCTGGATAAGGATGAATACTAAGACTAGAAGAATTCCACTGGTGGTGGGAGCTTTACTTCTGTCCACATGCCTCTACTTTCCCTATGAAAGAAGAAGTCCAGTATGGATCACAGACCCACAACCAGCTAGTGGTAAATAGCAAGAGATGGAGGAGAAAGAATATTGGAAAGGAAAAGTTCTGAATGCAGATTAGTGGCAAATACAGAGGGAAAATGATGTTCTATAATTATAGTATTTCATATTTACATAATTCTTTACATTGTGTTCCTCACATCATCTTGTGAAACAGGAAATATAGATATTACTGCCATTTTACAAATAGAGAAACTGAGAATCTCACAAAAACTAATTGACTTACTCCAAATTATAAAGCTACTAAGTACTAGAAATAGGCCCCAACCACAGAGCTTCTGAATCTAAATTAAATAATAGAAAGGGCTCAAATTTATTAACCTGAGATTTTTCTCAGGGGCTACCTACTGGGGATCATGTAAGCAACCTAATTATATGAAAAAAATTATAGAGTGAAAGCACTATAGTAGAATTTGGGGTTTTCCATTCCTTGTTGAATTGCTTGGACAGCTTAAAGCAAACTAGATATGACTGAATCTTTAAGGTAGGTCCAATTCAGTGTCTCAATATATGCATTGCCTGTATGGCATCATTTGGGAAAAAAATAAAAGAAGAAAGGTGATATCTCATCTAGGTCAAGAACTTCAGAATTTTGGACAGAGCAGAGGAACAAAAAGGATCTAAAAGCAAAGGTTTAATGAAGCTGGAAATTTTCCTTCATATCCTATTTCTCTGTGCCCATCACTGACAATATTTTTAAATTATATTCATGTCTGACATGAAAATCATATCTCATTATGTTTCTATAATAAGATTGGAGCAGTTTATGTCATTACATTTAAATGGATGGTAATTCCCAAGTAGCATAGAGAATATATTTAGAATGTTGATTGCACTGATTTCCGGTTCCTTTTATTAAGGTTTGCCTGGAACCTGCATGAATTGTAGAGTATATATTATCATGATTACGGAAAAATGTAACTAAAATTTTATTGAGTTTTTAAATTCATATCGGTGTGTGTGTGTGCGTTGTATTCATGTTTACTAAGCCAACATCTCAGCTGTCACTCAACTCAAATGTCATGGTTTACCCAGGTGTTCTATGCTTACCCATTTCTTCTCCTCCTTCTCTGTCCTTTTCACAAAAAAAAAAAAAAAAAAAAAAAAAAAAAGCCCCAATAATTTTCCAAGCAAAAAATAGTCGAATAGACAGATTTTTCATCCTGATAATGATCTGCCTGCCTATGCCTGTGCCATCTTATGTTACACTGGAAGGAGGCAACAAGGTCCAACATTAAATAAAATGTAAACTACCATTAATGTAGAATCTACCTATATCACCTATTGGAAATTGGTGCCTAGCAGATCTGGAGGTGGCTGGGTAAACTACTTCCAAAAGCCAGCAGGCTTTACATTTACTTCATTTATCTGTCGCCTTGGAGCTGTCACTATAAGCCCCCAAAATTTAGAGTTAGAGTAGCAAGGGGACTCAAAGGCCATTTAGTCAAATGTTTTAATTTTACAGATGAGGGAACTGAGGCCCAAGAAGGTTAAGTGAATTGCCCAAGATAACAACAGTAATACAAATTTGAAATGGGCTTTATTACAATGAGATCCTTTGACTTCAGAATCGGTACTCTTTCCATTGTCTCCATGAACTAAGAGTCAATGGTGATAAACATGAAATTGGGAATAATTAGGGAAAGAACTCTGATAATTTCTAGGAAAACTGGATAGCATTCTGCAGAAAATGGGCTTAGACTAACAACTTATACCAATTCATAAAAATTCTGAATAGACATGTGACCTTAATATTAAATATATCATAAACCATTTGATACTGACTTACAAAAGAGAAGCAGATCAACAAAACAAGACTAAACAAGGGATAATCAGAAACAGTAGATCTCATCAACTCAGTGCTTGATAAGCCAGAAAATATCAATTTATTCAGGAAACAAACATCATACCATTAACAATTAGAAGAGAAGTTGGTCATAAACCTTTCACAAATATGGATTTTTAAACCAAAGCATAGAGAAAATTTATATATATATAAAATGTTAATTGCATGAAATGGAAAAGTTTTAGCATGAACAAAATTAATGGATATAGGACAAAAAGGTTAAATGGGAGGAAAAATCAGTGTAACAAATTTCTCGGATAAATGTTTTATATCCAAGATATATGTAGACACCTGATAGAGTGATATATTGATGATAGATACACAAATACAAATATGATATGCATATATACTTATCACATTGATTAGTTGCCTCTATACATATATGTGTAGCTAGATAGAATGTGTTAGTTATCTTATATATCTCCCTTGCAGAAGTAGAATTCTACAGTTAATACTAATTAGTTTTGCTGATTTTTTTTTCCTTATCCTCCTACTTCTTTTTTCAAATATTTGATTTACTAATTGTTTGCCTAGGAAAGGAAGAGAGACACTGGGAAAATTCTAATGATATAAAAAAAGATAACAATAAAATATATTTTGTAAAAATGTCAATATTGACCTCCTTTGGTCTCCTATGAAGCAAAAATGTCCAGAAAATGTAATTTTATCCACACACTACTGTAGCATCCATGTTTCTGAGCGTGGTTCAAGCTGCGTCACAGAATTCCATAGTGGCCCCCAGAACTCCAAGGGAGGGGGCAGTTAAGGGCAGTTAGAGTCCTGGTATAAAAGCCAGGTCACCCCTCTTGCAGGGGTCTTGACTCTTGGCTCTTGGCTCTTGGCTCTTGGCACACACACTGTGTGTAGCTCAGTGATTCCCAAAGTGGGCACCACAGCCTCCTGGTGGGTGCTGCAGTGATCCAGGGAGGCGGTGATGGCAACAGGTACATTTATCTTTCCTATTAATTGCTATTAAAATTTTTAAAAAATTAATTTCCAGGGGCTAAGTAATATTTTTTCTGGAAAGGGGGCTGTAGGCCAAAAAAGTTTAGGAAACACTGGTGTAGCTTCAGGGCCTGAGGCATTCAGTCTCTGACAGCCAGGGGCTGCTTTACTCTGATAGCTAACCTGAAAGATAGACCTACAAGCAAGATCATTGTCTACCTTCAGTTTAGCTGTTTAGGTTTTAGAAGGAAGTTTATTTAGGGGCTTGGATAGGAGTTGAGCCATTCAATATGCATTCCTCCCCCACTCCCCAGGGGAATGTGTTGCTAGTGTTATAATTATGGGAGGTCTCTTGTATCTGGTGGTAGAAATGATGTACAGAGAGGAATAAGATGACCCTTCCCTTTATAACAGTTGCCCAGGCAGGATCCTTCAGGTCAAGAGGTATATCCCTTCAGGACCCACCTGGGGTTAATTGATATATTGATTTGGGCTCTTTAGCTAGGATAATGACTTGTATTCTGACTGCGTTTTCTCCCTTCCCAAACAAGCTTTGAAACTGCTTTAGGAAGGTACTTTAAACTTTATATATTAAACAGGAAGGATAAGGGTAAAGGACTGTGGTATAGGAGACCCTACTCTAATTGTTACTAATGAAATCTCAACTGCTGGCAGATGAAGAATCAAGGTAGCTTCCCTCTGATTCAGCCTGGCCAGGACTAAACCAGAGTAGGTAAACTGCTGGGATATTTTGACTTCTTCTTCAATTGATCTTCAGCCTTACAATTGAGTTATTTCCACCCTTTTCCACCCTCTTCTTTGTCTCCTGCCCACTTCCCAGATCCCTCCAGGGCCCTGGGAAACCTAGATATCTAGATGATGAAACTCCTAATATCTAGGGGCAGTAGACACCAAGGTGGTGGTCAGGTACAGGTTGGAACGGTATCTCAAGTACAGGAAGAGTTTGCAGAGAGATGTTTGCACCCTCTCACTCCAAGACCAGGATCCACCGTTCTCCAGCCTCAGCACAGTTCAAAGACCCAGAATCTCTCCTCAGGATTCTCAACTGCCCCTCCTGTTTCTCGCATGCTTCCCTGGGAACATTCCATCCAACTGACTTAGTTGTCAATCAAAGGTGAACTTCAAGCTCCCAGAGATTCAATATAAGACTAGGCAGTATTTAGCAGATTCTGTTAATTTACCTTCCCTTCTCTTTCCTCAAACCTGGTTCCCTTATCCATGTTCCCTGTAATCATTAAATTCATTTGGTTTGTGAAAGATAGAGCTTATATCCAGTTAATTTGGGGTCATACTTACTACCTTCCTTTCACCAAGCCAAGTAATACATCTAGCTGGGGCTGAAGCTGCCTCTGTCCTAGAGCCTGTGGTCTGATCTGAAGAAGACCCAGCAAATCATATATTGCTATCCTGTGGGAGAATAATTTAGACTAAGAAAGTTATTATCACAAGGGAGTTCATCCCTATCCACTTACCATCTTGGCCCAGAATTTACCAAGCTTGAATAATCTCCATAACCAGCTCTGAGAGTATTCTGTTAACTGTTTCCAACTGCGTACAGAGTTGGGGAGGTGGAGGAGTACTCCACTTGCTCTTGTCCCTCCCTTCCAGTCAAGTTTTCCTGCTTCTCCTCTGATAAAGGACTGGGGAGGAACCATTGCCATCTGACCCTAATCTTGTGCTACTGATTTTTCATGACTAAAACAAAAAACAAAAAACACCATACACTTAGAGTACAGATTATTCACACTAAAAAACAAAACATAATATACATGTTTAGAAAATTAAGTAATTATTTCCTTAATGATATTTATAAACAACTATAGTTTTAATTACTCAAAATTGTTAAAATTGTCTCATCGTTATATAAAAAATTAAAAATCCAAAATTAAAAATAAATCTTTCCTCTTCTATCTTTCCCCAAATCCCACACTCCAATTTCTAAAACTATTAAAAAGTGCTTGCTTCCTAGTATAGTTGTATAGATATTGCTGCTGTTTTATATATGAGTTATCTGAGATTCTCCTTTTTGTTATTCCGTGGTTAAATATTTCTGAATTGAAAGTTATCTCTTTGTGCTCTCATTTGGCACAAAACTTTTCTTTTAGCTTCTTTTTAAGGTATTTTATTGAAATCCGTCTTAACAGATGGCATTTATTCCTGAGAGACCTTCAACTTAGGGGTAATTTAATGTCAATTCATTTTCAGCAGGTTCATAGTTCTAAGTGTGTGTATGTGTGGTTTGATAAGTAAAAAAAATTCATTTTGAAAAATTGAAATTGGCAAGCCCATTTTCTTTAATGGTGGCCTAATTATCTATTTAAACAACAAGATAGAAATTGTGAATTCCTGGCACCTTCCCAATTCAACATTTCCCAAATGTTTTTTTTTTTTCCTGATTGATAAATCCTGGGACCAAAACCCCTTTTCCCCTTTTCCCTTCCCTACCAAGACCATAGCCCTCATTTCCAATCCCAGCACTTGTCTAAACCGTGAGACAACATCCCAGTAAAACCTGGCAGAACATCAGGATTTTGCTGTCAAGTCTAGACAAATGACCTCCGGTATCACTGACCATCAAAGCCTGAGAACTTTACACTCCCAGAGACTGAGGTGCCCAACCCTCTCAGGGCCATCCAAAGAGCTACACACTAGAACCCCAATTTTGCCCAATAGTGACAACCCAAGTTACCTCATCCAAGACCACCACCCTATAAAAGATTGCCCTCTTCTCCACCCAGAAGAAGACCCCCTAGCCATCTACATGTTGCGGGCTCCTCCTTTGCACTCCTTTCCTCTACCCTCACCTTTCCCACAATAAAGACTTGCTACATGTCTCAATCTCTCTGTCTCATTTGCCTCAGGTCAGACCCCCTGTCAGCCAGGTCTGACACTATCCAAAAAGCTTGCATAATATATTGTTGTTCAGCCACATACTGCTCTTTTTAACTCCAAAGACTCCATACTGTCCGTGGGTTTTCTTTCCAAAGATACTGGAGTGGTTTACCTTTTTTTTTTCTCTAGTAGATTAAGGTAAATGGAGATTAAGTGACTTGACCAGGGTCACACAGCTAGTGTCTGAGGCTAGATTTGAGCTCAGGTCTTCCTGACTCCAGACCTGGCTTCCTCTTCACTGAGCCACCTAGTGGCCTCTTAGGTTGCCCAAGATGCCCAATCATAAACATAGTGGAAGGTAAGATTTCTCCATTGACACTCAAAAAGTACTCCATTTAACTTTTGTTATTGGATTCTGATAAAACTAAACAACCATCATCCACTTCATTCCTCTGCTTGCGATAAAATGCATTTAAGGAGTTTTTAAAATATAGTTTATAAAGAAATAGTACATTGTTTATAATAGGAATACAGAAATCATTCGCTTTCAGTCTCTATGTTTGGATCTGGGTAGGGCTGGAACTGACATTTAAAACTGACAATCATGCTGTACAGAAGTAGTTGATCTGATATTTATGAAATTGTTTCCTGCACCTCGAGCCAGAAGAACACCAATACTCATGCTTTTGCAAAACCTAACAATCTCCAGACAACATTTCCTGATGATAAGATTAAAGAAGAGGGTGCACAATCATTGCAGAAATGCAAGTGATAAGTCTTGCTGACATCCATTTTCCCCTTGCCCTTTAGAAATAAAAATCAAGGCTGATTAATAATTGGGCTTCATTAAAATGACAATGTGAATTATAGGACTTGGTCTGTGAAAACTTTATCATATTATTAGTCTCTTCTCTACATATAGTAACATCTTCACAAATGTACAGCCTGCCCTAAGAGAGCGAATGAACCCCTCTTGCCTACTCCCTTTTCTGCAGAGTAGTTTTTAAGAAATGGATAGTGATTTCTTATTCTGAAATAGTTTTTGCCTATGGGGCACTCAAGAAACATTCCAGTCTGACTTTTCATGACCTCATTTGGAGTTTTCATGGTAAAGATACTGGAGGAGTTTGCCATTTCTTTCTCTAGCTCATTTTACAAATGAGGAAACTGAGGCAAACAAGTTTAAATGGCTTTTCTAGGGTCACGTAGTAAGTATATGAGGTTAAATTTGAACTCAGGGAAGGTGAGTCTTCTTGATTCCAACCCTAGTACTCTATCCACTGCACCATCCAGCTGCCTCAAGCATTTATTAACTCCATACTGTTTGCCAGGCACTATATTAGGCAGTTCCTATAAGATAGAAATAAAGCTGAATAAGATCAATCGCATGTTCATCTCCTATCCTCATCCCAAAGTCTGGTCCCACTGCTTCTAAGATTATCATGATTGTCCACATGATCAAGAGAACTAGATCATTAACAGCACAGGCAGTGGGACCAATATATTAATGAATGGTCACATGCCTTCTAAAGTGTCAGTCCCCTCTTCTTCTCCTTCCCCTACCAATATCTTTTGTATACATTATCTTCTGACCCTTCTCACTCCTCTCCAGTCTACTACCACTCAGTGCAAGAAGAGAGCAAAATAAAAGAGATTAAACCAAATCTTGTAGGTTTACAGTTATAGACGGCCTTTCCTGTTTGACCAAATCTCCCAACTCAGAAATGTGACTTAGGTATATTGTGAGGTTTTTTTTTTTAATTTTTCCATTTGTCCTGCATGTCTCCAGGAGAGAATGCCAGGGACCTAGTACACTTGTTTACTTAGCCCTGATGTCTATTCCAAGGCACAAGGCTCCCAGACAGTCATGCATTCAATAAGCAAGCTGGAAAATCTTAATCAGTGATGTTGGTGATAAAAATTCCTCACACTTACAGCCAGTCCACATTTTGACAAATCCTATGCAAAAATGATTGGGTTTTGTTTGTTCTGTATTCTCAAATGAGGGACCTCTGCATTGTTTGGTTTTGTTTTGTTTTGTTTTGTTTTTTTGCACAGAGCAATCACCAAAGTATAGATACAGAAAAAGCATTTTTGCAAGAGGTATGGTAAACACACACAAAAAGTGTTGGAGTTAGAATCAGTAGACAAGACCTCAGACCTTTGCTCTGATATTTACCTCCTAAGTGGCCTGGACAAAGTCATTTAAACCTCAGTTACCTCCTCAATTTTAAGTGAAGGATAATACTTGATTGCCCACCAATCTCTAAATCTGTGATATTCTGATTAATAAATATAAAAAGTTCTCCTTCATCTACCTGTAAATCATCTAAAAGTATCCTGAGACAGCTGGGTGGAACAGTGAATAATGTACATGGTCTAGAAACAAGAAGAGAATTCAAATCCAGTCTCAGATACCTGTGTGACCTTAGATAAGTCACTTGACTTCTATTTGCCTCAACTTCCTCAATTGTAAAATATTGATGATGAAACTAGCACCTACATCACCTCTAGGGTTCTTGTGAGGATCAAATAAGATAATATTTGTAAATTGCTTAGAATAGTGCCTTCCACAGAGTTGACACTTTACATATATTAGCTGCTAGTAGTAGTAATAGTGTAATCGTAGATCTAGTAGTGAAATTTCCTGGCTACCTCTCACTTGCTTACTTGGTGTATGTTCCACAGAATGCACAGCAAACTTCAGTATTAACACAAGGGTAGTTTTATAAGGAAGGGAAATTTGCCCAGAGATAAAAACAGGAAATAACTGCAAAGTCAAATACAAATTAGACCTTCCCATTCTACTTAACCTCTCTGAAGTGCTGACACTATTGACTACAGCCTCCTATTTAATTACTTTCCTCCTCTCTTGGCTTGAGAGATATCACACCCTGAAATTCTCCTATTTTTCCTCCAATCTCCCCCATCACTTCTTTTTCTCTTTCATTCTTCTCAACCTCTTCATATTGGGTTGCTCTTTGGCTTCTTTCCCCACCTTCTCCCTTTCATTCTCAAATAGCTCCAACTACTTTTCACTGCAGACGAACCCTCTGTCTGTACACCTATAATATAAGGTGAATTGAATTTGGAGTCACAAGATCAGAGTTTAAAGCCCCAGGCCTATTTCAGGCAGTGTTCCATAATGGATAGAGCACTGGATCTTGGAATAAGGAATATCTGGTTTCAAATTCCACCTGACACATTTACTAGGGGTGTAACCATGGACAAGTTAACTAATTTCTCTCCATCTCAGTTTTCTTATTGATAAAATTGGTATGTATCTCATAGGGTTGCTTTGAGAATCAAATAATATAGACATTATCAATATACAGGATATCTGAAAAGTAATGGAATTGTTATAAACTATTAAAACTTAAAAGCACACTAAGATTTTGGGGTCATATTAGGCAATGTAGTAGACAGAGGGCTAGGCCTAGGGCTAGCTCAAATTTGTTCTCAGGTACTGTCTGTCTCAGTTTCCTCATCCGTAAAATGGGGATAATAATAGCACCTACGTACCTGTTATGAACCTATAAAGCTCTTTGAAAATATTAAAGTACTATCATACAAATGCTAGCTATTATTATCATTTATAAATCCCTTATAAAACTTGAAGAACTATATAAAATTTTTGTTGTTGAATTGTTTTTCAGTTGTGCTGACTCTTCTTAACCCCTTTTGGGGTTTTCTTTGTAAATATACTGTAGTGATTTGCCATTTTCTTCTCCAGATTTTTTTACAGATGAGGAAATTGAGACAAACAGGATAAAGTGACTTGCCTAGGATCACACAGCTAGTAAGTGTCTGAGACCAAATTTGAATTCAAGAACTATTTTCCATCAAGGTGTTTAATTGAGAATGAAATTTTTATATTCTTCACTTTATGCATAAGAAAAGCCAAAACCTTTAGTTGGCAATAGCAGAAATGAAATGAAATGAAATGAAATCCTTACTACATGAATGAAAACCATACAACTTACTCTCTCTAATTATCCTATAAATTGGATCAATCAGTAAACATTTTTAAAGTACATACTATGTCCCTAGTGCTGTGCTAGATCCTAGGGACCCACAAAGCCAAAAATAAAATAGTTCCTGCTCTCAAGAAATTTACATTCTTTCAGAGATGTTCTCTACACCTGACTTTTCTATAGATATCACTGCTACATTACAAGTTCCCCTTCCCCCACTTCTTTCTTAAGTTTTCTTATTTCAGGCAGTTTCTTAAATAGATGGAAAAAATAGATGGAAAAACTGAAATTCCCCAAATTCTTGCAACCTTCCTCCTCTGTTCATCTATCAACAATGCTTTACCCTTTATTTCAGTACCTCCAAATTGATGCCCATCTTTGAAGAGTTGTTATATCCAGTTATCAGAAAGGATAACAGCTGTCCATTCTAAAATGGATATTTACTTGATACTTTGGACTACTTTCATTTAAACAAACTGATCTCTGGCAAGGATGCTCTCACAGCCCTCCATCTATCTTTCTTTCCTTCCTTCCTCTATGGAGCAACATAGGAAACCATTCTGCTTACAAAGCTAAGTCAAAATTGAGAGGTCAAGAAAGAACAATTCCAACAATGTAGTAAAAAAGGATTTATCTTCTGTAAACTTAAGAACCAAAGGTTAGATTAAATTTTTCTATTTTCTGATTGAGGAATATAATTTCAGTGGTATGTGATAGCTCTTTTTATTCATCCATATACATACACTGCTGAGAAGAAAAGGGGAAGATATCTAGCTAAGTGGTTATGTAGGAATGTAACTAGAATGTCAAAAACCCAATAACCATCAGAATGTTTAAGGTAGTGTAATTCCAATTATATTTTGGTGAATAAATACATATTCTTCAGACAAAGACTTATATTGATAATCTATGGAGTTTTGTCCATCAGTAGATAGATATGAATATTGGACAGACCAGGTCCAAAAATTAAACAAGAAATAGACAATGCGCTAGAAATTGCAACTATTTTGATGATTTCATACTCCTCCCTAAAATGAAGTTCCATATTTTTGGCATCCATATTCTCACACTGTTGCATGGTTTCAAGTCATATAGCCTTCAAAGAATTGGACCATTCTAAGGCCAATGGAGAGTTTAAAGGTGGATAGAAGCAGGTTACAATGAATTAAAAATCCAGAATAACACATGAAGAGTAATATAAAGCAATGGTGTCAAATTAAAAAAGAAATAGATCCCTGTGACTTAGAAAACCAAAAATTAACATTATCTATGTTGCATTGTATTTTTATTGATTTTTGTTAAATATTTCCCAATTAGTTTTTAAACCCTAACCCAAGAGCAATAAGGGCTAGACAATGGGGGTTAAGTGATTTGCCTAGGGTGACACAGCTAGGAAATATTTGAGATTAGATGTGAACCCACACCCTCACAACTCCAGGCCTGGCACTCTTCCCACTTTACTACCTAGAAATCCCTCCCAATTATTTTTTTATGTTTAAGCAATAACGGAGAGTTTGGTAGGCCAAAATTTGACACATAGCTTATAAAAGAAGCCATCAGAGAAAATAAAAAGTCCCCAAAAAAGATGAGAAAGTCATGAGTCAAGAGTGAAGATCATTCAGTGGAAGCCCAGAGGCTCCATTGCTACTCACACCACATCAGAACTTGGAGCAGACATCCATTGGATTGAGTAAATTCCTTGTGATTAACATATGAGTAGATATCAGTGATAGCTACACAGAATGGACAGTTATAAATAAATTAGCATCTGCATTGGTGGAAAGCATATCCATATTGGATCCATTAGAATCGGAGAGTATTGGAATATAAACTGATGAATAAACTCAGTCTGGAGTATGCAAGTGGGTAAGTTCTAATATAGCAGACCATTCTAGAATGAAGGAAGCTTGAATGGAATTGCTGAACAATGATGAAGGTGGAATACCTGAACTATGAGATCAGGAAAGCAACACCTGCTGCTGATTGCCAATATGAGGACTTACAGCCTTTCTTCCACTCTAAAGCTTCTTGTAGATAGCTTGCAAACCCAGAGATTGCTCAGACCTCTGGGTTCTGTCCTTTAAGTTGGACCTCATACTATGTCAACAGACCTGAAGGTATTAATAAGAGAGATGAGAAGAGAACTAGGAAAGACCTCATTATTACATAGCTTTGGGGAATTCCAAACACCTGAGTAGCCTTCCTTATACACTTTTTGTGTTTTGTGTTTTGTGTAGAGACTGTTTTGAAAGCAAGGCTATACTATAAGCTGCTTGAAATCTTAGGCATAGAATAAAGCAGGGTACTACAAATCAATAACTCTGTGTCTCAAGTTCAGCAATTGTATCCTAGACAACACTAAATTCTTCCCTATTCTCTAGTACCTGGCTCAGAAAAATCTAGGTTCCTTCAAGAGCAAGAACTATCTTAATGTTTGTCTTTGTATACACTCAGGCACTCTCTAACACAGAGCTTGGAACCTACTGGATGATTAACAAATGTTGCCATATTTTAACTGATTTAGAGGACCCTGGCAGTCAGTAGCAGAAGGATCCTGACAGAAATCATGCCATCTGGCATCTTGTCCTTATGAATATTAGGCAGATAGATACAACCTAAAAGTCAACCCTTTGGGGTAAAATTATTTTGTACACAATTTTCATTCACTATAAAAATCTTCTCTTGATATATCTTTTTTTTTTTAACCCTTAATTTCGATATATTGTCTCATAGGTGGAAGAGTAGTAAGGGTGGGCAACGGGGGTCAAGTGACTTGCCCAGGGTCACACAGCTGGGAAGTGGCTGAGGCCGGGTTTGAACCTAGGACCTCCTGTCTCTAGGCCTGACTCTCACTCCACTGAGCTACCCAGCTGCCCCCACTTGATATATCTTTATATTATTCTTTTTTCCTTGGAAATAACCATTATAAGAATTATTCTGATTTCCTAGAATATATAGCCACAAGTATAAGATGGGAAAGAGTGAGTTATTAGACTATAGGCCAGGATTACACTAACAGCAGAAACAGCAGAGGGGATGAATATGGAGAAAGGGCGGAAGAAGGAGGGAAGATGATTTAAAGAATATGGTTTAGCAAATATTGAAATCTAGAGAGCCAAGCAGACCTGGGAACCAAGAAAGACAGAAAGCACACTTGAGTTGGGGGCTAAAGATAAGTGAAGGTTTAGAAATTAATGAAATTTAGGCCAAAAGCAAATTCACTTGACTACTTCCAAGAAAGACCTGATGCCCCAGGAAGTTGGAAAATTGACCATATCAGCTAAGATGCAGAAATCAATCTTTTGAAGACTCACAAACTAAAAACAGGGCTGGTTGAGCATTCCTGGGAGCCTTAAACAGATTGAATTTGGCTCCTTTTCTGCATTCTTCTTAATAGGCTTCACAGGTTAACTGCAGCATGACTGGGCAACATGTTTCTGAAGGATCTGGACAAAAACCCTTCTAAGAGTATTTCAACCATCTTGCTAAACTCAATAATGAGTCTAAAGTACCAGTGCCAAATAATAATACAGTAACTGCATCTTGGATTTCTTCCGTACTTTTCTTCTTTTAAGCTCAAAGACTCTTTTCATTTCAGTTTCAAAGAAAGACAAGGTCTAACCTTTTTAGGCTTCAGATGGATAGAAGTTGTCCTGATTGGGTTTCAGTTTTTTGGGGGGAAGCAGCCACCTGGAACTCTGCAGATATGGAAGAAAAGATTTTAGGTTCCCAGTTTATCTTTCACTTACAAAGCACTTTTCTTGAAAATTTTCACTAGGCTTTACAAATGCTATTAAGAGATTTTGACAAAGTACACACAAAAGAATGCCTTGGCCAGCTTCTGAAATGCAGCCCCTCTAGGATGAATCACAGCAGGGGCTTAATAGCCTACAGGTCTAGGAACTAGGTTTTAGGTTAGAAAGTGAAGATAATTGCATTCTATCTAAATTCCCTTTTACCTAATGGAAAGGGCCAAGGAAAATGCTATACAAATAGTCTTTTAAAACCTGGATTGAAATGCATATTAGAATTCCCAAAGGACTAAGGTATAAAGAGTAGAGCCCTAGCTTTTGACTTTTTTTTTTTTTTTTAAGTATCAGGCTTGCCTGAAGGTAGGAGGATGGGCGAGTTTGCCTCTTGGGGGCTGCCTCAGGGCTTTGTTTCTAGGAGATAGGGTAATCCTGTAAGCACTGGCAGGAATCTTCTCCTTGCCCCAGTGGCATATTATTTCTTAAGGCTTTAGATCACTTTGGCATGTGTTGAAGGATATATATTGGTCTGTCTCACATGAATTCAGAAAGTTTGGCAGATGAGGAGATAATGACAAGAAAAGTTGGTCCTGTTGAGCTCTAACCTTCATTGTCTCTGTGATAGAAAACCCACCTCTGAGTAATATACAGTGTGATGGCAATTCCTTTTCCAAGTGGGCCACCATATAATCTAGAGACAGGTTCAGAGGTTTATCTTGTTTACTTCAAGCCCTTAAAAAAGAGACCAAAAGCAAATTATGGCCAAAATGTTGAAACTAATTAGGCCTTTGGTAGAGGCAATATGGCCATTTCCATTAAAACTTTCTGCTTATTGCTGGAGCGGTTGTTGGGCTGAAGAGGGAATAATGTTCAGATGTACAGTCATTTTTTCAGTCATATTTGACTCTGTGTCTCCATTGGGTTTTTCTTGGCAAAGATGCTGCAGTGATTTGTATTTCCTTTTCCAGTTCATTTTATAGATGAGAAAACTAAGGCAAACAAAGTTAAGAGACTTACCCAGGGTCACACAGAATCTGTCTGAAGCCAGATTTTAACTGGGAAAGAGGAGTCTTCCTAACTTCCAGTCCACAGTGGCACTTAGCCTAAGGCCAACACTAGTTTCCAGTTCTTCAGATGAATTATGGGCCAAGTTTAACAGCATGAGCTACTTATAGCAACTCATCTTGTCAAGCAAACCAAAGTAAGAGTATTTTCTAGGAAACAGTGTGAGGAAACATAAATTTTCAGTAGTGGTTTATCAGGAAACACACACAAATGAACATGCCCATAAAGATGATATTCAAATCATGTTGAAGGATCTTGACTCACATATTGAAGATAAAGTCTATCTTACTAGTAATAACTTTATCTTGACAAGCATTTTATTATACTATGGACTTCATCATTTCATAATGAAGCCCTTTACTCCCCAGGCTATTTCTCAACATTGACCCCAGCAGTCCCCTCTTTACTGGCAAAGCCTACTGCTCCTCTCATTGGTTTGTTTGTCCCAAAATCTCCATTTGAGGAAGTGCCCACCCTAGTCATGCTCACTTCAAATCCACTTCAGCCCATGACTCTGCTCTTGCCCTCTTCCCAGCACTCTTTTCTCTACCCCCTAGTTTTTCAGTTTTCTTTTATGTCTTATCTTCTCGCATTAGTGTTCTAAGCTGCTCTTTTTCTTCTTTTGCTTGTATTTACATGTTTAGTGCTTAGCAAATGCTCTTTCTCTCTCTCTTTCAGTTAGATGGCCAACCCTGGATTTAAAAAGACATGATTTAAGTCCTGTCTCTGAGTCTCAGATGAATGCTAGCTTTGTGACCCTGGGTTTAGAATTTCAGAGCCAACAGTAACTTTCACATACTATAAATTTCATAGGAATTGTCTAAATGCATGGACAGAACAAAGTTAAAAGTTATTGAAGTCATATATCTGAATATTATATACAAGACTTTTGGAGATAAAGAAAGGAAACCACAATCTACAATTCACTGACTACTCATTTAATCAGTAAAACATGTTTCCAGGATCACAGGATTTCAACCAGAGAACACCTAGTTCAACCCCCGAATTGTAGAGATGGAATGCATCTATAAGTTAAATAACAACCCAAAGTCACACAATTCCTTGTTCTTAAAGTACTTAAAAACTTAATTTTTTGTGTGTTGGATATTGGGGGGGGGGGATGAAGAGAGGGTGAAGGGAAAAGTAAAAACAATAATCATGGAACCATGGAAAATTTTTCTAAAAAAATAAAATATTCAAATCTAAAAAAAATGAATAATAAACTACAAATGTTGAAGGGATTAAAGTAGACAATGGGGAGACTAAACTCTCTCTTTGCAGATGATATGATGGTCTACTTAAAGAACCCCAGAAAATCAACTAATAGGCTAGTGGAAATAATTAACAGCTTTAGTAAAGTTGCAGGGCACAAAACAAACCCACATAAATCATCAGCATTTCTATATATTTCTGACAAAACTCAACAGCAAGAGTTAGAGAGAGAAAAACTCCATTTAAAATCACTCTAGTGCATTAGGGATCTGATTAGGGTTTTGTAGTTAAAGGATCCCTCTACTACAAATATGAATAACATGAAATATGTTGTGAACAATAATACATGTATAACCCAGTGGAAATACTGGTAGGCTTTGGGAGTGGGGGAGGACAGAGTAGGGGAGGGGGGATTACAAATCATGTAACCATAGAAAAATACTATAAATAAAAATTTAAAAATAAAAAAACACATAACTTTTCCCCCCTAGAAGATAGGACTACTTGCATAAATCTAATTAATCTCTTCTGAACTTGGGTGCCATTAACTTTTGCACTTAAGGGTATTATAATATAACCGTTCAAATAGTATATTGATTTTAAGTCCACTTTACACAGTTTTATGTCATTGAAAATCCAACCATAATCATTTCTACCTAAAATCATAGAACTAGAACTGACAGAGACTACAGAGACCATCCAGTCCAATCTCCTCATTTTACAATTTAAGACATGGAGAACCAGGGAGTTTAGTTATCTCGCCCAGTGTCACATAGATAGTAAGTGTTGTAGACAAGTCTTATACCTGGGTCCTCTATCACCAGAGGCAGAGCTCATTCTACTGTACCATGCTGGTTCCACTAGCTGTGTATTTTTATTACCTGGTTATCTACTCCCCCAAACCCCTTTCAAATTTGCCTGCATGGTTTTCACATTTGGTTCATCTCCAGAATGAAGTTTTCTTTTGTGAAAGTTCTTACTATAAAGTCTCAACCTCAGCAGCCAATAGCCAGGTATACCATCTACTATCTTAGAGCAAGCACTCTGCCTGCCATTCTTGCTCCTCGTGTTTCTGATATGGACTGAAAGTCAAGGGGATGTCCACCAATTGGAGAATGGCTAAACAAATCGTGGTGTATAATTATAATGGAATACTACTATAATATAAGAAATTATAAGAGGTATGTATTATATTCCTCATTGCTAGAGAATAAAGATTTAACATTTTTCCCCAGAATAAAAAAGGTACCCTAGCTGACTGAAATTGCAATCCCAGATCAAGTCCTGGAAAGACTATCAATATATCCCATTTAAATGAATTATGAGTTTCTAAGAAGAATAATTTTGTCTACTCATTCAAAATAGTGGAGAAGTTTCTATTTTTTAGAGAAAACAGTGATGGAAATGAATCAAGATGTAAGAAAATCTCATTCCCTTTCTTTTTTCTTCTCTCTATGAACTTTAAAGATTGTTGATAGAAATGAGAAGCAAAGTGTCATTTGGTTTTATAATTTCTTCAGTATCTCTGTTCCCAAAATGACTTTTTTGCCTCTAAAAGGTCTTCAAGCCCACATGGGCACTCAGAAAATTCCACTGACTAGTCATTAAAATGCCCAATCTCCTCAATAATTTGGGCAGCTTCTAGAGTTGCCTGAATAATAGCTCTGGCTTATTTAGTGTTTTCCAAAACACTTTATTCATAGTAATCTCATGAAATTGGTAGTTTTATTATAATAATTTTATGAATAAGTAAACTGAGGCTCAGAAGAAAAAAAACCCAGCCAGTAAACAGATGTGGTAGTCAATGAAGACTACTTCTTGGGAACTTAGCCATGGGGAAAAGGGCTGAATATTTTATAAAAATGGACAGTGTCCTTCTCTGTTATGGACCTGAGTGATTTCCTATCTTCATTGTTTCAGTCAGTGAAATAGAGGTCAATTAACTAAGAAGTTGGAAGTTTCCAACAAGAAAGACTTTCAAAATGAGAGGTTTCTGGGAAGGGACAGGTCAAGGAAATGAAGGAAAAGAGGGAATCACATCTCCTCAAAGCAAAGACACCTTGGGACACCAGGCTAGGTTCAAACAAGATTTTCACATTACCAAAGTAGCAGATCTAAAAACTCAAACTGAACCATTTTGACTTCAAATCCATCACTCTTTCTGCTGTTTATTATAGACATTTATTGTGACCTTTAATTCCATTCAGAATCAGACTGAAAAACTGTCATACTATAATTTGAATCACTCCCAGCTCTATCAGTGCCTTTTCTAATATATTCCCTGCATCAATCATTTCAAACTACACTTTTATTGAGCAGTTTATAGAGGGAGTGACTTTGAGGGAAAGGGTTCAGAAAAATACAAAAGATTTTTAGAAATGCGGCTGATTGATGCCACTGATATAAAAACCTCTCTAGTTTTATTTACCATTATTATTTAGACATATTTAAAGTGGTGTGGCTTAGGACATAAAATTCTGAGTTTTAAGTCAGAAAAAACTTGGTTCAAATTCTGCCTGCAGCATTTACTAGCTATATGCCACATAAAAAAACCACTTCAACTCTTTACCTTCAGGAAAACGCTTTTTAAGACCATTAGGTTAGCAAAAAACTGAAAACAAAGCAAGTGTTCTATGCTTGGAGAACAGCTAGACAAATTGCAAAATATGTATGTAATGGAATGTTGTACCATTTCTTTTCTCTGAAAAGACTTCAAAGAAACATGGGAAGACTTATATGAACTGATGCAGAGTCAAGTAAATAGCCAAGAAAATAATTTAAATGATTCCCACAGTTTGGATTTAAAGAACAATAAAAAAAAACCTGAAAATTCCAATGATTACCATAATTTCTAAAACATAGTAGTCACTAAATGAATGCGCATAGCCTGACTCGGTGACATTGTTTAATTATACTGACCAAGCTTGGCCCTAAAGAAGAATTGATAAAATCTACTTCCCTGCTATAGAGAATTGGAAGATTATAGGTATGAAATATTTCATATACTGTCAAAAAGAGCTGATGTGTTGTCTGATTTCACTGAGCTGTTTTTTAAATTCATTTTTATCTTTTTTATAAGGGAAGGGGAGTGATATAAAAGAAACTGAATGTGACATAAAAAATCGAAAGCATTGGGAAGGAGGGAAGAAAGAAGGAAGATTATAGATGAGAAGTGACCTGGATTGTTTGGGAAGACAGCTCTTTTATTGATGAAATAACAGATTTTTCAGTATGAGCAATAATGATAGATAATACCTGACATTAATAGAGCACTTTTTTTTACAAATATTTATCATTTGCAATTTAATTTGATCCTGATGGTCATCCAGTAAGAGAGATAATGCAAATGTGATTGTCTGTACATTTAGCCAATAGGAAAACTGAGAAGTGAAATGATTTTGCATTTAAATAGCAAATCTGCAACTTAAACCTAGCTCTTCTGACTGACAATCTAGTATGGTTTTCATTTTATTGCATGCACAATTAGGTAAAGGATAAAACAATATCAAATAAAAATAATTCATCATAGAAAAAGATACCCAGAATTTAGAAAATTAATGTATAGAAAATTCACAAAAGGAAATTCCAAGAGAAATGAATGTGGTCACTGAAGTATTAATTTTTTTAAAAAGGAAAACATTTTGTTTAAATACTACCTGCTATTCTCAAAATACATTTCATGCTTCCCTTTTTTGTGTGTCTGCTCATACATACCTTACATGGGGAAACTACTTCTCCCACATGGCTGCTAAGTGAAATTTAGTAGGTAGTATTTAGTAGGAGAGATATAAGGTCAAATATTCAAGAAACAGGAAGTGGTATGAAACCTGTATTGTGAGTAAATAAATCTATATAAGGCACTATGTCTGCATAATCACTTTAATCCAAAAGCATCATTAAATAGATTTAATTAACATGCCTACCATTTTAGGCACTTCAAGGGGGAACACACATAAAACAGAGTTCCTAATTTGGCATCTCACCCATTCTTAGATATCTGAAAGTGACAAATCTACACAGATATATTTCAATTCATATGGTCTCAAAACTATTAAAATTTAAATATATATCCTTGAATAACAGGATTACAAATTCAGTCAGCGTACTACCCAATGACCATGAGACTTCAGATTTTATTCTAGAACAGAAAGGTTTCAGCAACTTAGATCTGGAAGCTAGAAGTCACCTAGTCCAGTCTTCTCATTTGTTGAATGAGAAAACCAAGATTCCACAAAGTTGAGAGACCTGCCAAAGACCACACAGGCAAGAAGTAATAGGCAAGACTTCAATTCAGGTCCTTTGACTCCAATTCTAAAAATCTTTCTACTGTACCACGCTGCCTCATACTGTTTCATTCTATAAATAATAATTATTCTGTTTAGATAAAATGATCTTGAACAGCTTTCTCAACAGCAAAATTCTATGTTATTAAGTCATTTAGCTTCTCTGGGTCTTAGTTTACTTATTTAAAATGGGGACAAATGAGGTTCTGCCTTAGTGAAATGACTGCCACTCTCAGGACCATCTATGGCTTTGGTGAGGAATTCTTCTGCTTCTTCACTATCTTAAGACCATCACTCAACATCTTTACAAAAACTTGAAAGGAAGCCTTGAACCCCCAAGAAATTAGAATAAGCCCCAAATCTATATTTCCTTCTCATCATTCCATGACTGTACAATCTTCTTTATAGAACTTTGTATCAATCAACTTTGTAATAATAAAAGTATCAATAAATTAATAAATGAAGGACTTCCTTTGTAATAAAGGCATTTTTGTTTGTTTTCCCAGCATGCTTTTACTTGCTAGTTGAGTTGAACAAAAGATTCAACCGGACATGTGCAACTAGCCTTTAAACAAACATTTTAGAATGGTAACATAATATTATCTTTTTTTTCTGCCATGTTTGTGCATAATAGTATAATAAGCTTTTTACCTTCCCCTTAATTCTAGAGTCAATGACCATATTCACTATTTTTAAAGTACTTTAAGAGTATCAGCTTTAAGGCCAACCAATTAAAACTTGAGTTTTAGAAGAAATAGTAGTTCCTTAGTAGGAAATCTCTTTCATTTTTCCTCTGGGTTGTTTCATTGAATTGCATTTGTTGACCAAGGAGATAGGGTAAAGACCACTAACAAGACTACAAAGGTAGGCAGGAGGAGAACGTGTGAGAGACTACTAGCCATTAAGTTCTTGGAAGGCAGACATTGTGCTAATGACCTTTATATTACCTAAAGCTCTTCATATGTAATCAACACTTAAGGGAAAAAAAGGAAGAAAATTAAAATATGTTTATTTAGCAAAGGTGCCTCTAAAATATCCCTTTAGAACACCTTGCCCTTGTTTTATTTCTTGTTCTGAATATTTCATTTTGTCAAAATTATTGGTCTGTGAGCCTGAATATTATAGATTTTCTAAATAGAAAGGTTCAAGGTCTTGAGTCATCAAGACAGGAACAAGACATTAACAGGAAAAATAAAATTATCATAAGGTCAACCTGATCAATTATTATAGGCATTATTAACATAAAGTTAAGTATTATTGATATTTTTTGAGACTGGATCTCCCTTTCTCACCCATGCTGGCAGTATGATACATACATGCACAGAATATTTCAATATAATTCTTTTCCTTTGCAAACATATATATGTATATATTTATGTAATTTTAAGCATTTAATTCAATCTATAAGTTTACAAGAATACCAAAGAAAAAGTCCATGACCACTAGAAAGGTTTTTTAAAATACATAATTAAATATAAAAATATGAATGCAATAAAACTAAAAACACAAGTTTTCTGGAATTGTAAACACACACCACACACACTTCCACTAAAGTCCTTTTCTTATCTGGGCATAAAAGTTATCTTTAGCTCTTGAAGGAAAGTTCTAGCAAAAAAAAATTTTTTCTAGCCAATCCTGCCAAGCTGGAAAGCCTTCTCTCATGTAATGACAATGGAATAATGGTTATTGTCAGAAGACGAGCCTAATTAAACACAGAGAGATTCAAAGACAGAAAGTTGACTACTAAGTGATGAGTTTTTCTGACCAGGTGGTTTGTGATCTGCACTAAAGAAGAGAGTAGAGTAGCCACATTGGTGGAATCACTCACGTGCTAAATTGTCTGAAATAGTAATAAAAGAAACATTAAACTCACACTTATGTAGTGTTTTATGAAAAGAGAGAAAAAGAAATGAAATAAAAAGAAAAATCTATTTAGAAACACAAGAAATGTTTCCTTGCAAGAAAATGAGTTTTTAAAATTTACATATAAAGTCCTAAAGGCAGAGAATCTAATATGATATAATAGAAAAGGAAAAGCAAATGGTAAATATCAAAGATGCCACTTCTATTGCTATTTAAATTCTAAGGTAGACAAATAATGTGAAGAGAATATGAATACATATAAATAAACCTAGGGGAGAAATGATAATATTAAAGAAAGTATTTGAAAATTCTTTGGAAATTTGAATCTTAAAAATATGAAATCACAACCGAGTTGAAGATGCAATAGTATTTACCCTGAAATATTCAAGCTCAAAACAAATGGCTCAATAATTATTTAATTTTCTAAAGAAAATGTGTATTTTTAAGAACAAATGTTTAGAATTGACGAAAATCATAGAAAGACTAAACCATAGTTATATAAGGAATAATAGCAGGGTTGTGATTAGATTTTTTCCCTCTAAGTAGAATTGCAATTTTTCTACTTTTTTCCTTTCATTCTTTTTAACATTCAGTTTTTTATTGTGAGTTCCAAATTCTCTCCCTCCAACCACCCTTCCCCCACCTACTAAGGAAACAAGCAATGGGATTTCATTCATACATGTAGAGTCATGCAAAACATATTTCCATATTAGACATGTAGAAAAAAGTAAGAAACAAATTGAAAAAAATTATGCTTTCATTTGCATTCAAAGTTCATCAGTTCTTTCTCTTAAGATAGATAATATTTTTTAATCATACAGTCATTGAAACTGTCTTGGATCATTGTCTTGATCAGAGTAGCTAAGGTTTTGGCATTTGATTGTCATTATATTATTACCATTATTGTATACACTGTTCTGGTTCTGCTCACTTCACTTTGCTTCGTGTTTTTTTTTCATTATTTCCCAAAATATTCTTGACCTTTTGTTCTTTGGGATAAATTTTGTTACCATTTTTCTAGATCTCTAAAAGATTTTTATTTGTTGGGTTTGGTACTGAATAAGTAAATTAATTTAAGTAGAATTATTTAATTATATTGGCTAAGGCAACTCAAGCACAATTAATATTTATCTAATTGTTTATATCAGATTTTATTTGTGTGAAAACTATTTTATAATTGTGTTCTTATGATTTCTGGGTCTTATCTCTCCTCAGTCTATTTTCCAAGTCACTTCTTTTTCTTTTTTTTTCTTTAGAATATTTTTCCATAGTTATATGATTCATGATACTCCCTCCCTACTCTTTTCTCCCCCATCCTGAAGCTAAAAAGTAGTTTCACTGAGTTATACACGTATCATTGTTCAAACCCTTTTTCCATGTTATTCATATCTGTAGTAGAGCGATCCTTTAACATCAAAACCTCAGTCATATCCCCATCACAATACATGATCAATCACATATTTTTCTAATGCATTTCCATTCCCACAGTTCTTTCTCTGGTTGTGGATAGCATTCTTTCTCCCAAGTTCCTCTGGATTGTCCTGGATCATTGCATTGTTGCTAGTAGAAAAGTGTATTACATTCAATTATGCCATAATGTATTTGTCTCTGTGTACAATGTTCTCCTTGTTCTGCTCCTTTCACTCTGCATCAATTCCTGGACATCATTCCAGTTCACATGGAATTCCTCCAGTTCTTTATTCCTTTGAGCACAATAATATTCCATCACCAATGTATATCACAATTTATTCAGCCATACCACAATCGATGGACACCTCATTTTCCAATTTTTTTGCCATCACAAAGAGTGCAGCTATATTTTTGTACATGTATTTTCCCTTATTATCTCTTTGGGGTACAAATCCAGCAGTAGTATGGCTGGATCAAAGGATAGCCAATCTTTTAAAGCCCTTTGGGAATAGTTCCAAATTGCCCTCCAGAATGGTTGGATTGATTCACAACTCCACCAACAGTGTATTAGTGTCCCAATTTTGCCACAATCCCTCCAACATTTATCACTTTCCTTTGTTGTCATATTGGCCAGTCTGCTAGGTGGAAGGTGGTACCTTAGAGGTGTTTTAATTTGCATTTCTCTAAGCAGGAAGGGAAGGATGTAGAACACTTTTTCATGTGCTTATTGATAGTTTTGATTTCAACATGTGAAAACTGCCTATTCATGTCCCTTGACCAATTTTTCAATTGGGGAATGGCTTTATTTTTTTTTTAGATTTGACTTAGTTCCTTATATATTTGGGAAATTAAACTTTTGTCAGAGAGTTTTGTTATAAAAATATTCTCCCAGTTTGTTGTTTTCCTTCTAACTTTGTTTGCATTGGTTTTTTTGTACAAACCCTTTTTAATTTGATATAATCAAAGTCATTCATTTTACCTTTTACAATATTCTTTCTCTTCCTTTGTCCCAAGTCACTTCTTTTTCATGAGATATTTCATATTTCTTTTTTTCATTCTTTTGATTTTGTTGTGCTCTTTTTTCTTGAAAATTCATGGAATCATTAACTTCAATTTATCAAATTCTAATTTTTAGAAGTTTTTTTCTTCAGGAAACTGTTATACCCTTTTTCCCCTTTGGCCAATTCTTCTTTTTAGAAAATTCTTCTCCAATTATTTTTGGGCATCTTTTATCATTTGGGCAATTCTGTTTTGGAAAGAGTTATTTTCCTTAATACTTGTTTGTTTGTCTTTTTCCAAACTGTTGACTGTCTTTTCACAATTTCCTTGCATGTCTCATTTCTTTATCAAATTTTTTCTTTACTTCTCTTATTTTATTTTTTAAAAATCTCTTTTGAGCTCTTCCAGTAATTCTTGTAGGGCTTATACTCAATTCACATTTTTCTTTAAGGTTTTACTTATATTTGTTTTGACATTGTTATCTTCTTCTGAGTTTGTATCTTGATCTTTCATTTCATAATAGAAAATTTTTATAGATATGTTCTTTTTTTGTTCTTTGTTCATTTTTCCAGACTATTTTTTTAAATTTGAACTTTATGTTAAAATTGGCCTCTGCACCCAAGGCGGAGGTGGTACTATCAGAAGCGTCATGATTTTGGGGCTGCTGTTTTCAGAGCTGGTTCTGGGCTTCTGTAGTTTTTTGGTGTTTCTAAAATACTATGATCTAAGGCCTAGACGGCAAACCTATGACACACGTGTCAGCATTGAAAGAGCCATTTTCTTTTTTTTTTTTTAACACTTAATTTCTGTGTATTGTCTCATAAGTGGAAGAGTGGCAAGGGTAGGCAATGGGGGTCAAGTGACTTACCCAGGGTCACACAGCTGGGAAGTGTTGAGGCTGGATTTGAACCTAGGACCTCCTGTCTCTAGGCCTGGCTCTCAATCCACTGAGCTACCCAGCTGCCCCCACATAGCCATTTTCGATGACATGCAGCCACATACAGCCACATACAGAGAAGTATGGGGCCGCATGCTGAGGACGAAACATTTGCCATAGTGTAGTGTAAACACTCTGTGTCGGAGGTCTGCAGGCCAAAATAACAGAACTCTGGCACAGAACGTCTAGTTCTTAGACTTCTGGTTAGGCCATTGGGGACCTTTGACCTTATTTCCAGCCTGCAGAGCAGGGAGCAGCAGAATGCCATGGTGGGACACATCTCTGGGGACCCTGTGATCACCATTGACAGCAACCACATAACCACAGCAACCATCATACACGTAACCACAGCAACCATCATCTAATCTACTGTTCTGGAGTGTCATGGATTTCTAATTGACCATCATTACATATAAGTGAGGCAGAGGCTGGGAGAGGCAAGGATCTGTGCTATGGGTGCCATTTCCTGCCATTAGAAATAGTGGCAGCCATCTTAATTTACACAAGGAATGCCATCTTGCTGCGTAGTGCAGACTCCATTGCACCACTATTACTGTTGTGTATCCTTATTAACCCCTATTTCTGCTTATTAACCCTGTCCTTTCCTAAAAGACAGTTACATGGGCCATCTTGTGGTCAGTCAGGCTACTTAACCCCTAGTTGCCTGAAGGGCTAACAGGCTATCTATAATTCTATCTTCTGACAGTCCCTCCCTCATGGAGAACCCAAAAATAAAAAATCAAGGTTAAGTAAAGGAAGTGGTAGTAGCAGTAGCCGACCCTTTCAAGAGACGTGGACCAAGATATATGGCATTATAGAAAAAAATGGCAGATCATTTTGCATTCCATGTACTGAAATGGTAGTAAGCAGAATGTGGAATATAAATAGACATTTTGAAACTAATCATTCCCAACTCTTGAAAAAAAGTGAGGATGAAAGGAAGGAATACATTTCCAGGCAGCTACACCTTTATCAGAGCCAATCAAATTCCATCTTTAAATTTGTAAAAGGCTCTACAAATTTAACATCTGCAAGTTTGAGCATCACCCACTCTATAGCTCAGCATGGAAAAGCACTCAGGGAGGAAAAATTAATTAAAGAAACTCTCCTAAGATGTGTACCAGTTCTATTTCATAATATGCAGAATAAAGATGCAGTTATTAAGAGAATATTTGAGCTACCTCTCAGTAGAAATATCATAAAAGACCAAAAAATGAGTTTGAACACAAACATATAACATCAATTAAAGAGAGACATAAGTAATTGTAAATATTTTTCGATCTCTCTTGATGAAACTACTGATGTCACATCACATGCTCATTTGGTCATTATTGGTTGATATTCTGATGGTTTCACAATGAGAGAAGAGTTGATAAAGTTAATATCAGTGCCAACAAGTACATCAGGAAGCAAAATATATAAAGTTGTTCTACAAACATTCTGAGACCTAAGCATTGATATCTCTAAAGCTGTGTCAGTGATGACAGATGGGACACCAAACATGTTAGGGAAAAAAGTCAGATTTATCAAATTGTTTACAAAAGCTTTTGCACATCCACTTTCGCCTTTTCATTGTATTATCCATAAAGAGGCTTTATGTGCCAAGGCAGGATTCACCGACTTAAATGACTTAATGTCAGTTGTTACAAAAATAGTTAATTTAATAGCTGCTTGCCCCCTTCACAAGCAAAAATTTTCTGCACCTTTACTGGAGTTAGATTCCACCTACAGTGGACTGCTGATGTACAATAATGTAAGATGGCTGAGCCAAGGCAATGTTCTTGAGTGCTTTGTGGAGTGCTTTGAAGAAATAAAGATCTGGGAAATTTTCCTCAGCTCAATGATGATAAGTGGGTCAACACCCTGATGTTTTTCACAGATCCCTCTGTTCATATTAATGAACTGAATTTAAACTTACAAGATTTTGACAAAAGTATTGACGTTATGTTTGAATACATAAAAGTTTTTGAAAGTAAACTTAAAATTTTCAAGCAAAATGTAGAAACTGAAACTTATAGGTATTTTCCTCAAGTAACAAAGTATTTTGAGAAGGCCACACCAGCTGTACAAAATGAAATGGATCCCCTTGCATATAAAGTACCAGTATGTTTTAGACTCATTACTTGACCAGTTCATTGATAGATTTAATCAATTTAGAAGCCTAGAACAGACCAAGAAAATAATTAAGTATCCTGATGTAGTAGTCTACAGTAGTTTGAAATTAAATGGTTTCCAATGGATGCAAATTGATGATTTGGAGATGCAAATTGCAGAATTTCAAGACAGCATCTGGATGCAGGTGTTTGTCAACTTGAGGCCAAAGCTTGAGAATCTGGAAAGGTGCTGCTTGGAGAATCAAAAGGAGTGCCACTACGAACAGTAAATTTGGAGTACCTCGAACGAGTTACCAGACACTTTTAGTACCCTGAAAAATATAGCAATGGCTTCACTCACAATTTTTCCCTCTATGTACATTTGTGAAACCTTATTCTCAGTGTTAAATGATATCAAAACCAACAAAAGAAGCAGATTGACAGGTGAAGTTAGTAGCAGTTGCTTGGGCTTGAAATATACAAAATATCAACCTTTGATTGAAGATTTAGCCAATGAAATTCAGCAGCAAAAAAGTCACTAATAGGAAGGTTAGTTAAAGAACTCCCCCTCCCCCTCACTTATCTTAGTTCACGGCACCCCACACAAGTTAAATAATATCAAGACCAACAAAAGAAACCAAATGACAGATGAACAAAGAAGTCACTAAGCAAGTAAGTTAAATAATTAGTTTTAGGTCTATTAAATACAGTTATATATTATAATTATACATTCTTGTTATTTAAACTATAAATATCATGAGATTATGGTGTTTTTTTTTTCTCAAAGTGACACACCACTCAAGTTATGCTCGGTTTTTTGGCGAATTCTGACACACCAAACTCAAAAGATTACCCATCACCAATCTAAGGAGAGGCATGGTCACTACTTTTCTGGTCTGTATTCTAGTATTAACCCAGGAAGGGACTTTATTCCCCTATAGCCACAAGTGTTAAGTATTCCTTTTAGCCCTGGAACTGTGACTTGTTCCTCTGCTCTCCTGCACTACAATGACAGTTGCTCTTTTTTGCCTTGAAATTGAGACCAGGGTCCCTACTTCTTGTAATTCACCACAAGTACTCTTCTCCACTCTAAAACTGTGACCAAGAACCCTGTTACTTTTCAGCTATTCCTCTTTATCCTGGAACTTCAACCTGGTACTATGTATGAGCAATTCAACAGGGTCCATAACCCAGGACCATCAAAGAGTATCCTGTAATCTCTCTCTGACCAGTTGTCCCTTTATTGTCTGTGGGCTAAACATAACTATCGTTTCCACTGATATAGTCACATCCAAAACCTATACTTGGCACTGCAGCACTATTTCCTCTGAACTTAAGGCCAACTACCACCCTAGTAAGACAGACCTTTCTTGGCAATCTCCTAAATTGTCTTGGGCAGGAAAAAAATTGCTTCAGTTCACCTTTGTTGTTTCTAATATCACAGAATTTCAATTTAAGTAATTATTTCAAAGTTATTTGAAAGGAAATTTGAGAGAATTCAAATGACTTCCTGTTCCTGCTCTGCCATCTTGTCTCCTTACTTTTCTTTTATAAGTTTTTTATATCATTCTCATTTCTTTTCTCAAGTTTTCCTCTAACACTCTTATTTTATATTGAAAATCATTTTTAGCTCTTCCAAGAATTTTTATTGGGTTTGTGTTTAATTCACATTATTATTTGGGGTTTTATATATAATTATTTTAAAATCATTCCTGTATTCTGAGTTTGTCTCTTGATCTTCCCTGTCACCATAATAGATTTTTATGTACAGGTACTTTTTTCATTGTTTGCTCAATTTTTCAGGCTACTTTTTTATCCTTGACTTTAACTTAATATCAGGCTCTGTTCCTGGAGTGGAGGCAGAACACCATTCTAAGTTTCAGGTATTTTTTGCACTACTCTTTTCAGAGCTAGTTGTAGAGTTATAGAAGTTTTCAGTGCTTTTGGAAGCTTCAGTGCACCCTTGTGATGGGAAGCAAAACTGCTTCTCAGGGCCTCTGCTCCCTTTGGACAGCAAGTGCTGCTCTCCATCATGAAACTACAACCTGGAAGTGGATAAAAGTAATAGAATTACAAGAGAAACTCCATTTAAAATCACTCTAGACAAGATAAAATACCTGGGAATCCATCTGCCAAGACAAATTCAGGAATTATATGAAGATTACTACTCCACTACTCTATTACTACATTCCACATAAACAAAACTAGATCTAAATAATTGGAAAAACATCAATTGCTCAAGGGTAGGATGAGCTAATATAATAAAAATGACAATCCCGCCTAAATTAATTTACTTATTCAGTGCTATACCTATCAAACTACCAAAATACTTTTTCATAGAATTACAAATTTCATAGAATTAGAAAAAAAATATACAAAATTCATCTGGAAGAACAAAAGATCAAGAATATTAAGAAAACTAATGGGGAAAAATGTGAGGGAGGGAGACCTAGCATTACCAGAGCTCTAACTAAACTATAAAGCAGTGATCTTAAAAACTATATGGTTTTGGCATAGAGATAGAAGGGTGGATCAATGGAATAGACTTGGGGTAAAAAATAAAGCAAGATAGTATTAAATAAACCCAAAGATCTCAACTTTTGGGACAAGAATCCACTATTCGACAAAAACTTCTGGGAGAATTAGAAAACAGTATGGGAGAAATTAGGCTTAGATCAGCATCTTATACCCTACACCAAGATTAATTAAGAGTGGGTAAATGACTTAAATATAAAGAGGGAAATCATAAACAAATTGGGTAAACATAGAATAGTATAACTGTCAGACTGATGAGAAAGAAAGGAATTTAAGAAAAAGCAGGAGATAGAGAACACTACAAAGTGTAAAATGAATAATTTTGATTATATTAAATTAAAAAGTTTCTGCACAGACAAAACCAATGGAACCAAAATTAGAATGGAAGCAACAAATTGGGAAAAAATTATTTATAACAAAAAATTCAGCAAAAGTCTCATTTCTCCAGTTTATAAGGAGCTAAGTCAGTTGTACAAAAATCAATCCATTCCCCAATTGTTCAAAGGACATGAATAGGTGGTTTTCAGATAAAGAAATCAAAACTATCAATAAACACATGAGTTCTAAATCTCTCATAATTAGAGAAATGCAAATCAAAACAACTCTGAGGCACCACCTCACACCTAGCAGATTGCCCAATATGACAGTAAAGGAAAATAATAAATGTTGGAGGGGTTGTGGCAAAATTGGGATACTAATGCGTTGCTGGTACAGTTGTGAATTAATCCAGTCATTCTGGAAGGCAATATAGAATTATGAGCAAAGGACTTTAAAAAAATATATACCTTTTTTGGGACTTCCAGTTAAGATGGCGGCAGAGTACGGAGCAGCTGCTCAATCTCTCCTAACCGAAGCATACAGGACTCCTCAAGGGGACATAAAAACGAATCCAGACGAACGAAGGAACCCCACAACAGGGTGCAGCATTGAAGGTACGTGGAATTGGGGCATCTCCACGTTATAAAGGGGTGAAACAGCTCTCACTAAAACACAAGAGGAAGAAGCCCTTCCACCACCCCCCACACCATGCACAGCGCCAAGGCCAATGCACAAGAGTGAAAGCAGGATTGGGGCAACCAGTAATCACTAGCAGCTCCAGGGCTTGTACCTGCATGGGTGAAGGCAGTGCCCTAGGCAAGGACAAAGATCTCAAGCTCAGGCTTGGACCTCGAGTGGGGACCCGGTGCAGACAGGAGCACAGCTGTGGAAGCAGCCCTTGAGACTGCTGAAGGAGCCTCGGGCAGAGGAGCAGACCAGAGACGACCAGGAGGCTTGACCCCGAGGACAAGGAGACCAGAGCCCTTGGGAGCTTAGAAAGTGCAGGCAGACCCTGAGTGTGAAGACAAAGCTGAAAAGGGGCAGGGCTAACAATGGTAAGCCGAGAACCCCAGAAGAAAAAGATTATCAAGAAAAACTCTAGAATACTCGACAACTTTTACACAGAGAAAATCCAGACAACAGAGGAGGACAAACAAGTATCCAAATCTTCCCAAAACAATGAAAACTGGTCACAAGCTATGGAAGAGTTCGAAAATGAGATGTTGAGGAAGATGGAAGAGATCTGGCAAGAAAATAACAGTTTAAAAGGCAGAATATCACAATTGGAAAGTGAGGCAAGTCAACTGAAGACCAGAAATGACCAGATTGAAAAGGAAAACCAGTCCCTAAAGGCTAGAATTGAGTAATTAGGAGCCAATGATCTCTCAAGACAACAAGAACAAATAAAACAAAGTCAAAAGACTGATAAAATAGAAGGAAGCATGAAATATCTCAATGAGAAGGTGACAGACCAAGAAAACCAGTCCAGAAGAGACAATTTAAGAAACATTGGTCTTCCAGAAAAAGCAGAAATTAATAGAAACTTGGACTCCATACTTAAAGAAATTATTCAGCAAAATTTCCCTGAAGTCCTAAAACAAGAGGGCAATATAAACATTGAAAGGATCCCTAGATCACCATCTACACTGGACCCAGATAAGTCAACACCCAGGAATATAATAGCGAAATTCAAGAGCTTTCAAGTAAAAGAAAAAAATCTTACAAGAAGCCAGAAAGAAACAATTCAAATATCAAGAAGCATCAATCGGGATCACACAGGATCTGGCAGCCTCCACACTAAAAGACTGCAAGGCTTGGAATACGATATTCAGAAAAGGAAGAGAGCTGGGCCTTCAGCCACAGATCAACTACCCATCGAAACTGACTATATACTTCCAGGAGAAAGTATGGGCATTCAACAAAATCGAAGATTTCCAAGTTTTTGCACAAAAGAGAAAAGGACTAAATGGAAAGTTTGATATCCAACCACAAAAATCAAGAGAAATGTGAAAAGGTAAATAAGAAACAGAGGGAAAAGAAAGAAAACTCATAATTTTTAAAATCTGACTCTTTAAGGGCTTAAATAAGATCTAATTATTTGTATTCCTATGTGGAGAAATGCTATGTATAATTCTCTGTAGTGAACTCTATTCACTATTATAATATTCACTATTATAGCAACCAGAAGAATAATTGATAGGGAGAGGACAGGATACTAAATGGTGTAAGATGACATGGGGGGTGGGAAAGAGGGGGGAATAGTAGGGGACACCAAGAGAAATCTGAGTAAATAAGAAAAATAGGATATTCTATTATACACAAAGAGGGCATGGGAAGGGGAGTGGATAAATACTATTATAAGAAGGAGAGGAAGAGAACATTAAGAGGTAATAATCAAACCTTACTCTCAGTGTAATTAACCCAGAGAGGGAAGAGTAGCTTTATTATCCACTGGGATAAAAAACTCTATCTAACCCTACTGAGAACATCAGAGGGGATAAACCAAAGGGAGCAGGGGAATGGGGAGGTCAAAAAAGGGAGGGGAGAAGAAGGGGGAGGGAATTCATAAGGCCTTTAAAAACAAAAAGAGGGGAATAACAAGGGAAGGGGCAGAAAGGGAAGTCAATCAAGGGAGGGGATAAGGGATACAGGCTCAAAGCAAACCACTGATTTAAAAGAAAATAGTGTAAGAAGAAGTGGTGGGTCTAGGGGAGGACACAAAAATGTCAGTGAATGCACAACTAACAATTCTAACTCTGAATGTGAATGGGATGAACTCGCACATAAAACGAAAGCAAATAGCAGAGTAGATCAGAAACCAAAATCCTACCACATGTTGTCTACAAGAAACACATATGAGGCGGGTAGACATACACAAGTTTAAGATTAAGGGCTTGAGCAAAATCTTTTGGGCATCAAATAAGAAAAAGAAGGCAGGAGTGGCTATTATGATTTCTGACAAAGCCAAAGTAAAAATAGATATAATTTAAAAAGACATGGGAGGTCATTACATCCTAATTAAAGGCAGTATAAACAATAGGAAATAACACTGCTCAATATATATGCACCAAGTGGTATAGCATCCAAATTCATAAAGGAGAAACTGGCAGAGCTCAAGAAGGAAATAGATAGTAAAACCATAATAGTGGGAGATCTAAATATTCCTCTTTCAGATCTAGATAAATCAAACCAAAAAATAAATAAGAAAGAGGTAAGAGAGGTGAATGAAGTCCTAGAAAAATTAGATTTAATTGATATGTGGAGAAAAATAAATAGAGACAAAATGGAATACACCTTCTTTTCAGCTACACATGGTACCTTCACAAAGATTGATCATGTATTAGGACATAGAATCATTGCAAACAAATGCAAAAGAGCAGATATAATAAATGTAACCTTCTCACATCATAATGCAATAAAAATAATAATTAGTAAGGGCACCTGTACAGGCAAATCAAAAATCAATTGGAAATTAAACAATATGATTCTCCAAAACCAATTTGTCAAAGAAGAAATCATAGAAACAATCAACAATTTCATTGAAGAGAATGACAATGATGAGACATCCTAACAAACTCTGTGGGATGCAGCTAAGGCAGTACTCAGGGGGAAATTTATATCCTTGAGTGCATATACTAACAAATTAAGGAGGGCAGAGATTAATGAATTGGGCATGCAACTCAAAAAATTAGAAAGTGAGCAAATTAAAAACCCCCAGATGAAAACTAAATTAGAAATACTAAAAATTAAGGGAGAAATTAATAAAATTGAAAGTAAAAGAACTATTGAATTAATAAATAAGACTAGAAGCTGGTATTTTGAAAAAAACAGATAAAATAGACAAAGTACTGGTCAATCTAATAAGAAAAAGGAAAGAAGAAAACCAAATTGACAGTATTAAAGATGAAAAGGGAAACCTCACCTCTAATGAAGGGGAAATTAAGGCAATCATTAAAAACTATTTCGCCCAATTATATGGCAACAAATATAACAATTTAGGAGATATGGATGAATATTTACAAAAATATAAATTGCCTAGATTAACAGCAGAAGAAATAGAATACCTAAATAATCCCATATCAGAAATAGAAATTGAACAAGTCATCAAAGAACTCCCTAAGAAAAAATCGCCAGGACCTGATGGATTCACAAGTGAATTCTATCAGACATTCAAAGAGCAACTAATCCCAATACTATACAAATTATTTGATATGATAAGCAAAGAAGGAGTCCTACCAAATTCCTTTTATGACACAAATATGGTACTGATTCCAAAGCCAGGGAGACCAAAAACAGAGAAAGAAAACTATAGACCAATCTCCCTAATGAACATAGATGCAAAAATCTTAAATAGAATACTAGCAAAGAGACTCCAGGAAGTAATTAAGATCATCCACCATGATCAGGTGGGATTTATACCAGGAATGCAAGGTTGGTTCAACATTAGGAAAACCATCCACATAATTGACCATATCAACAGTCTAACAAACAAAAATCACATCATTATCTCAATAGATGCTGAAAAAGCCTTTGACAAAATACAGCATCCATTCCTATTGAAAACATTGAAAAGTATAGTAATTGAAGGACCTTTCCTAAAAATAATAAACAGTATATACCTAAAACCATCAACAAGCATTATATGCAATGGGGATAAATTAGAAGCCTTCCCAATAAGATCAGGAGTGAAACAAGGATGTCCATTATCACCTCTATTACTCAACATAGTACTAGAAACACTAGCAGTAGCAATTAGAGAAAAAAAAAAAAGAAATTGAAGGTATCAAAATAGGCAATGAGGAGACTAAGCTATCACTCTTTGCAGATGATATGATGGTATACTTAAAAAATCCTAGAAAATCAACTAAGAAGCTGGTAGAAATAATCAACAACTTTAGCAAAGTTGCAGGATACAAAATAAATGCACATAAATCATCAGCATTTCTATATATTTCCAACACATCACAACAGCAAGAGGTAGAAAGAGAAACACCATTTAAAAATCGCCCTAGACAATATAAAATACTTGGGAATCAATCTACCAAAACAAACACAGCAATTATACAAAAACAACTACAAAACACTTTCCAAACAAATAAAACTGGAGCTCAACAATTGGAAAGCCATTAACTGTTCATGGGTAGGATGAGCTAACATAATAAAAATGACCATTCTACCCAAATTAATTAATCTATTTAGCACCATACCTATCAAACTACCTAAAAACTTCTTTACTGAATTAGGAAAAACTATAACAAACTTCATATGGAATAACAAAAGATCAAGAATATCAAGGGAAATAATGGGAAAAAATGCGAAGGAAGGGGGACTAGCAGTACCAGATATTAAACTATACTATAAAGCAGCAGTCATTAAAACAATATGGTACTGGCTAAGAGATAGAAGGGAGGATCAGTGGAATAGACTTGGGGTTAATGACATCAGCAAGACAGCAATTGTATAAAAAAATCAAGCCATTCCCCAATTGATAAATGGGCAAGAGACATGAATAGGCAATTTTCAGGTAAAGAAATCAAAAGTATCAATAAGCCCATGAGAAAGTGTTCTAAATCTCTAATAATTAGAGAAATGCAAATCAAAACAACTCTTAGGTACCACCTCACACCTAGCAGGTTGGTTAAAATGAAAGAAGGGGGGAGTAATGAATGCTGGAGGTGATGTGGCAAAATTGGGACATTAATGCATTGCTGGTGGAGTTGTGAACTGATCCAACCATTCTGGCTGGCAATTTGGAACTATGCTCAAAGGGCTATAAAAGAATGCCTACCCTTTGATCCAACCATACCATTGCTGGGTTTGTACCCCAAAGAGATCATAGATAAACAGACTTGTACGAAAATATTTATAGCTGTGCTTTTTGTGGTGACAAAGAACTGGAAAAGGAGGGTATGTCCTTCAATTGGAGAACGGTTGAACAAACTGTGGTATATGCTGGTGATGGAATACTATTGTGCTAAAAGGAATAATGAACTGGAGGAGTTCCAGGTGAACTGGAAACACCTCCAGGAACTGATGCAGAGTGAAAGGAGCAGAGCCAGAAGAACACTGTACACAGAGACTGATATACTATGGTAAAATTCAAATACAATGGACTTCTGTACTAGCAGAAAGCAATGACAAAGGACAGCTCTGAGGGATTTATGGTAAAGAACGCTACCCACATTCAGAGGAAGAACTACAGGAGAGGAAACATATAAGAAAAGCAAATGCTTGAAAGCATGGGCTGAGGAGGACATGACTGGGGATGTGGACTCAAAACTAGCACACCAATGCAAATATCAACACTTTGGAAATAGGTCTTGAACAACGACACATGTTAAAACCAGTTGAAATGTGCATCGGCTATGGTTGGGGGGATAGCGGGGGGTGAAGGGGAAAGTAGAAGCTTGAATCATGTAACCATGTTAAAAATGAATATTAATAAATGATTTTTTAAAAAAAGAATATATACCTTTTCATCCAGCATTACTACTACTATGTTCATACCACAAAGAGATAATAAGAGAAAAATACTTGTACAAAAATATTCATAGCTGCACTCTTTGTGGTGGCAAAAAACTGGAAAACGAAGGGCTGTCCCTCATTGGGGAGTGGCTGAACAAATTATGGTATATAATGGTGATGGAATACTATTGTGCTGTAAGGAATGATAATCTGGAGGATTTCTATATGAATTGGGAGAACCTCAATGAACTGATGCAGCATGAAATGAGCAGAACCAGGAGAATATTGTACACAGAAAGTAAAACGTTGTGGAACAATCAAATGTAATGGAGTTTGCTACTAGTAGCAATACAACAAGCCAGGACACTTCTGAAGGACTTATATGAAAGAATGATATCCACATTGAGAGAAAGAACTATGGGAGTAGAAATGCAAAAGCAAAACATATGACATCACTTATCACATATATATGTGTGTGTATGTATGTATGTATGTATGTATGTATGTATTTTGGGGTTTAGGCCTTAAAAATTGCTCTATAGCAAAAATGAA
>NC_058132.1:557059813-557115775 GCF_016433145.1 Gracilinanus agilis | reverse complement strand
TGAACTCACAGATGAATTTTTTTTTCAGTAATATAAAAAGTGAATAGAAAGCTGGCTTTAGAAACAAAGAAAACCTGAGTTCAAGATCTACCTTTGCTATATGCTGACTGTGTAACCCTGTGTGACTTCCAATTCTCAATGTCCCACTTACTCCAAAGCAAGACTTTAAGACTACCAATATCAAAACAATGGCCAATGAATGCTATGGAATTCTCCCCCCAAATAATGAAAAATGTATCTATATATACATATGAACTTATATATATATTCAGTAGTATCCAACTCTTGGTGACTTCATTTGGAATTTCCTTGGCAAAAATACTAGAGTTTCCTTCTCCCGTTCATTTTACAGATAAGAAAATGGAGACAAACAGGCTTAATTGACTTGACCAGGTTCACCCAGCTAGTTAAGTGTCAGAGGACAGATTGGAACTCATGAAGATGTGTCTTCCTCATCTAGGTCCAGCACTGCATCCATTGCACCATCTAACTGTCCCTTAAATTACATATGTGTGTATATGTATGTATGTATGTATGTATATACACACATATTTATAGTTATATGTATGTATATGTGTATGTATAGAGAAAAAATTTCTCCATTTTCATACAAAACACATCTTCTTGTGAATGTAACACAATTTTCCAACAGTGTTTCACAATTAATATGCTTCAACATTCCTGGAAAGAATTGGTTTGAGTCAGCAAAGCCAAAAGAAGCCTGGAAATGGAAAGTTGGCAAAATGTAGCTGAGATGTAAGGAAGTAGAAAGAACCCATGGAATTCACTGTATGAGACATCAGAGGGAAACCCGGGTGAATGTGGTTAAATAGTCAGAGCCAAAATTTCAAAAAATAACTGTCAGGGTTATGTGACATAAATTTGAACTGAGATCTATGAACACAATCAGTTTTCAAGTAAGGAATAAAGCCAGTCTTGTTCTTCCCTGTTCCCCTTATTGCTGTTACACAACAGATCTGATAAGAGTCCACTTTTTTTAATGTCCCCAAAGCAGTCACTCAAAAAAAGGTAATAAATGAGTGAGCAAAAAAATTTAATCAATTAATAAATGTATGATGCTCCTTCAGCAACTGCCACTCTACTTGCCTCAAGTGTATACCATTTCCATTTGAAGACTAGAAAAGGACACTAATTTATGTGTTCAGAAATGAGAATTAAGTGCAGATCTACCTAGATCCTCAACTAGCCCTCTACCCAGTTGACTATATGAAATTATTTTAAAACATCCCCAGCCATGCAACAGTGTATGCCTTCATAATACTATGCATTGGCTATAATGAATAGAATATCCACTGTATCCCACCCATTAGGAGAAGATGAGCTATATTAGCATGTTTATATATGTATGTAAATGTTTGTAATGTGTTTCTATATATGTAAAATATATATGTGTATATGTAAAAATGTGTTTATATATATATATATATATATATATATATATATATATATATATATATATAAATGTTACTTTCGAGATACAATTTACCAACTAACAAAATGAAAATTCCTCTCTTTCCCCATTCTGTAAGAAGCCTCACTTGGGGAGGAAGATTTTTTTTTCTCTAGACTTTTTTTGCCTTGTATTGTATTGTATGGTGTTTTTCACAGGATAACATCTGTCCAATACAGATATTCAAAAATGGAAAGAAAAACACTGCAAAATATTACTCTGGGTTTGGGCATAGACCACATGAACAGCTTTCTTTCCTAAATCACAATAAAAAGAGATTAAAAAGAGAAGAGAACTTAAAGGTCATCTCAGTGCCAGCATTGTGTTTTGAGTGTTCCTTTGTCTCCTTAGCTACTACAACCCATTCAGTGTACATGTTGTCTATTTGTCTTGCCTTAAACAAAAGCAGAAAAACATTTTACTAGCTTTGGGATAACCTGCCTAGCTTAATGGTCATTACTGGCCTTGCCAATAGGTAGATAGATTAGCTTAAGTTTTATAATACCACTTTTCATCCCAGCCATTACAATCATGACTGACTTTATGAATTTCCTCTCTAATTTTCTGTTCCTGCTATACTTTTGGCTTTCAAATAAATTTCCATTACCGCTGCCAACATTTTTTACTATTTGTCTAAATATGCCCAATTTATGCTACCTGAGTTCCCTAGCATTAACACAGAAGTAAAACATGGGAAGAACTTATAAGAATAATTATCAAAGACATTGTATTAAAAAGTGAAGGAGAGATGGAAGACTGCAAATCAGTCCATCTTTCTGATTTAAAAAAAGAAGATTAATGTTCAATTAATGTACAAGTAGCTATTGAACATCTATTATATGCCTAGCATTGTACTCAGTTCTTTGGAGGATAGCTAACATTTATATATCACTTATTATATTCGAGATAGTGTGCTAAGTGCTTTATGATTATTATCCCATTTGACCCTCACAACTACCTTGGAAAATAGAAGCTATTATTGTCCCCATTTTACAGATGAGGAAACTGAGGTAAACAGAGGTTAAGTGACTTGCCCAGAGTCACACAGCCAGTAGATATCTCAGGCTGGATTTTAACTCATGCCTTCCTGACTCCAGGCCCAGCACTCTATCTCCTGCTCCACCAAGCTACCCTTAAAAAAGAAGTATGAATATACATTATTCGGTGAGCTTGAATTCTAAATTTTTTGGTTGTTTGATCATTTCATTCATGACCCCCATTTCTTTATGACCCCATTTCAGGCCTTCCTGAAAAAGATACTGGAGTGATTTTCCATTTCTTTCTCCATCTCATTTTATAGAGAAAGAAACAGAGGCAGATAAAGTCAAAATGGCTTGCTCTGGGTCACAAAACTACTAAGATTCTGAGGCCAGATTTGAATTCAGGAAGATGAGTCTTCCTGACTCCAGGCCCAGTGTGCCACGGAGATGCCTGGAACTCAAGTACTGTGGCTCAAAGTTCAACACTTTTTCTATTTCATCATGTTGAAATGTACATTCTCTACTTTGAAACAGAATATGCCTTGGGATAAAAATAAATCACTTGAACAGGATCCTTTCTATAGGTATTATAAAGTCAATTATACTTAGCATTTTCCAGAGGAATGATTCTATTATCTTTCTGCAGCAAGAATTTCCTTGAATATAAATGGGCATTTCCCTCCTGTATGGGAATTAACCATAAAAGAAAGCTACTTCAAGAATTTATCTTTTACAATAATGATTTTTTAGATGTTCTAGGTATACCAAAAGACTATATTGTTTGGAACTGGTCAATAACAGGAACTATTTTGCCACTTTCATCTTTCTTAAAGTTTTGCTATGGTATACTACAATGCATGCTGGAAAACAAATTTTGACTCATTTGGCAATTTGTATTGTAAGAATGGAAGAGTCAGGCTACTGACCAATGAAGATTTTGAGAAAGGACCACACACAATGCTAATCCTGCTCCATTGCGGGGGGAGGGGGAGAAAAGGTATTGAGATTACATCATTAATATACCACCATTTTGCCAACTTTTTTCTCTGAGTCTAGCAGATGAGAACCCCAATCTCATATGCCAAAAAGTCCTTTTCAATTCACACCCAGTCAACTACCCTTATTGCCCTTTCCTTTCTTTATGTTTAATTAAATCTTTGGTTTACTTTATATATATGTATATCTATATCTATCTATATATATATATGTATATCTATATATATTTTTTTCTTCAAAAAAGGTTAGACTAAATGGTCAGTAAAAAAGAGAATTATAGATTTGTTTATTTACTTCCCATTAGATTGCTGAAGGAATAAATAAACAATAAAGAAATACTCTAACCCAGTGATGCGCAAACTACAGCCAAAGGGCTAGATGTGGCCCCCTGAAATGTTCTATCCACTGCACGACATTATTCCTAATCTGACAAATACAATGAGTAGGATACAATACAATGAAACTTTGAAAGAGTTGCCTTAGAAACAGACTGACAGATGAGCATTTCCTTTTCCTTTGGCCCCTTCTTTAAAAAGTTTGCCCATCACTGCTCTAACCAATTTTTGAAATCATACAGCAATGTCTGGAGTAAGGTAGTAACTGCATACAACTGAATTTTAGCTGAACATAAATTTCATGTTGAGCTTCAATGTAAATCTCCGATGTCTATGAAAAATCTGTTTTTCAATTCTGTAGTTACTAAGTTTTAAAATTCTCATGTTAAGTTACTTGGTTATGAGGCTGCATGACAGACATACCCCAATGACCTCAAAATTATTTGGACAAATTTTCATTTCCAGAGTTACTTCATGGGTAGCTAAAATTTCTCTAAGGTAAACTATTATCTGGAGTGGCATGATGCAAGCTAAAATCCCTCCCTTCTCAATCCCAGGATAGAGAACTAGGTGGTTTGTGTCAACAGAACTAGTAAATCATAAGATATGATGACTAGACCACAGATTACACAGCAGCTTGACTACGCATTCCCAACGTTTTTACTTAGGGAACACATTTTATATATGGAATTCAGATTTTCTGTTTAAGTCTAGTCTTTCCTTCAGGAATGCTTGGAAATCTTCTATTTTATTAAATAACTATACTTTCCCTAAAAGTAGTCACTTTTGATGGGTAGATTCTTGCTTGTAATCCAATTCACTTCTCTTCCAAAGTATCATCTTCCAAGCCTTGTGGTCCTTTGATGTGGAAGGTGACAGATCCTGCTTAATCCTGATCATGATTCCATGATTTCTGAATTGTTTCTTCTTGGCAACTTATAGTATTTTCTCCTTGGCCTGGGAGCTCTTGAACTTGGCTATAACATTCCTAGGGGTTGTCATTTGGGGATTTATTGCAGGAAGTGATCTATGAATTCTTTCAATGTCTATTTTGTCCCATTTTCCAAGAATATTAGGGTAGTTTTATTGGATAATTTCTTATAATATGAGGTCAAGATTTTTTGGGGTTCACGATTTTCAGGTAGTCCAATAATTCTCAGATTGTCTCTCTGGATCTATTTTCCATGTCAGTTGTTTTTTCAATGAGATATTTTATATTTTCTTCTATTGTTTCATCCTTTAGATTTTGTTTTATTGTTTCTTGATGTCTGGTGAAATCATTAGTTTCTATTTGCCCAATTCTAATTTTTGACGACTGAGTTTCTTCCATGACTTTTTCATTCTCCTTTTCCATTTGGTCCACTCTACTTTTCTTGACACTCTTTTCTTCATTTGATTTTTTTGTCACTTTTTTTTGGTCATTTCTTCTAGTAGGTAAATTCTGATTTTAAAGTTGCTTATTTTTAATTGGTTATTTGTGCCTCTTTTTCCATTTGACCAATTGTGCTTTTTAAGCTGTTATTTTCTTTTTGCATTACTTTCACTTCTTTTCCCCATTTTTCTTTTCATTTTCCTTCAACCTGTCTTATTTGATTTTTTTAATTCCTTTTTGAGTTCTTCCAAAGCTTGTTACCAATTCACATTCTTCGGAATATTTTGCATATGTTTGCTTGGATTTCATCATCTCAAGTTGCTTCTGTTCTTTACTCTTTTTCCCCATAGAAATTTTTGAGGGTCAAGGATTTTATTTTTGGCTGCTGTTTGCTCATTTTTCCTTCAGTGGACTGGGAAATCTTCGTGTTGCTCGCCATTTGTGTCTTAGCTTCTGGTTCACAGGGCCTGGGGCCGTCTTCACTGCTGCTGAGGAAGCTTGAGAGTGCTGAGTGCTATTGACCTCCAGACTTCATTGCCAAGGTCTGGGATTTCCAGGGGTAGGTCTGTGGTGCTCTTTTGTTGGTGCGGCCCTCAACCCAGTGTCCCAAAGTTCCCTATTTCCTGGTTCAGAGTTTGGCAAGGTAGGTGGTGGGGTAGTTAGCCTGCCCTTTTTCCGTTTTCAGTTTTGCTTCTGGTTCCCCCTTATATTGTGGAAATCTACTCTCTCTCTCTCTGCCTACCTTTCATGTTGTGCTCATTGGGAGAGCCCTTTCACTTGTCTTTCTTTGACTCCTGTCCTTTAGAGGTGCCTTTTAAAGATTGGTTTGGAAGGATATCCAGAGTGGTTTGGGGTTTTCATTGCTACTAAGCCACCATCTTGGCTCTGCCCCCTAAAGCTCTTTTAAAAATAAATTTTATTGATATCATTAGTTTCTCCCACATGATTTCCTCTTTCCTCCAAGAGCAATGTCTTACAGCAAAACTTTTTTAAAAAAAGAAGAGATCTGAAAAACAATAAACAATAAAATCTGTCAAAGCAATGTGTCACACTCATAAACCTCTCATCTCTGTGTGTGTGTGTCTCTGAAAAATTGGTGGGAAGGCTGAGAGGGATAATCATAACCCTTCTTTGGAGCCAAATTTGTTCTTTATAATTTTTCAACATTTATTTCTGACTGTTATGTAGTGGCTTTTTCCCAGTTCCATTATTATTGTCATGATAGTGTGTATTATTTTCTTGGCTCTTCTTACTTTACATCAGTTCATATAAGTTTTTCCATGCTATTCTGTATTCTTCAAATTCCTCTTTTATTTCAGCAGAGCAATATTTCCTTAGGTTCAGGTACCACAATTTGCTTACCCATTCCTCTTGGAGTTATTTTTGGTGACAGTTTATCTCATCTGGCTTATTTGTTCTCATCAAGTTTAGAAGTGAAGTTTAAAATGGTTCTAGAAATTCAGCTGTCTAGGTACTAGCAGGGATCTAGGCAAAAGACAGTGGTGAAACTTAACATAAACAGTGTACTCCATTACAGTGACAAAAAAAACACAAAACAACAACATCCTTTCTTTTGCCCTTTAGAAGTAAAAAACAAGTCCCTCTATGAAGCATGATCTGAATATCTATCTATAGGAAGAGATATAAGCCATTAATAGAGTTAGTCTTTCAATCACTGATATGTCCCTATATACAAATATCTTTACCTACTTCCTCCTTCTGTCTTAGAATTGATACGAAGTATCTGTTCCAAAGCAAAGAACAATAAAGTCTAGGCAATTATAGTTAAGTGATTTTCCCAGGGTCATATAACTAATGTTTCTGAGGGGCATTTGAAACCCAGACCTCTCATCTACAGACCCTTCTCTCTAACCACAGATCCTCCTACTTGCCCTCCATTCTCTCAGTCTTTATTTCCACCTAGTTCTTAGTAAGCATTGTCTGAAACCCTGGTCATGGTCATCTCTATGCTCCCCTGACCATTCTGTTGTCCTCAGAATCATAAATTTTCAGAAGCAGTCATTACCATTTTTCTTTCCTAGGTGTCTTCTTTGTGATACAATCACCCAGTGCCAAAAGCATAGAGTCTTATGGGAATTTGAAACATCTAGGGAAATGTAGCTTGCATTTTAAAAAATCTATTAAATTTATTATTGGTATATCCATAGGTACATCTAATTTTCTTTCCCTAGTTTCTATTACAGTTGGAAAATATGCCTGAGTAAATTGTATATTTTCCAGTGTAAAAGAGTACACTGCCAAGAAAGCAGTAGGTCACTACAGTAAATTCTGGGCAAAATTAGTAAGTTTCTGGTTGGCTGTGTATCAGCATATTCCAGGACTAGGATAAGCTAAGACTTAGGCAGCTACATTTCCTGAAATGCATATGTATCATCTCTATATTTTGTGCCTATTTTTAAAAATTGTATTTATGTGAAATCTCTGAGTGAATAGCATCTCTCTATTGATTTGGAAATTAAACTGGAACATCACAGCAATTGAAAAAAATCAAATAAATTGCGAACATGGAAATCTGTAAAAGTTAATTTTTTTTAATCTCCTTACATGGAAAATTTATAAGAATAAATAGGATTCAAGTAATACTATTTAAGGAACACAAAATTTAAGTCCCTATAGCACTTGGTGTATATGAAAAGAACCACTACTACCACTAGAGATGGGGGAATCTTCAGTCTTTGGGTCAATATACTGGTCAACAAGTCAAGTTAATAAACATTTTTTAGGTGTCTGTTATGTGCCAGACACTATATTAAGTGCTGGGGATGCAAAGAAAAGCAAAAAAAAAAAAAAATAGTCCCTGCAGTCAAGGAGCTCACACTCTAGCAGTGACTAAAGGTTTTAAATAACTGTACACCAATTGCTAATAGGATCATTTGAAGGTCCAGAGACTAAGCTACAGGAAGCATTTGACCCACAGCCTATATTCAAAAGGTAAGTGTGGGTGAGAAGAGTTATTAGGCTACCTTCCAAAGGTCTACAGAGCCCCTGTGCTGTCCTCATTGTTATATGCCTATGAAACCTGGAGAGTATACAAGTACCATGCTAAGAAACTGAATCACTTCCATATAAATTGTCTTAGGAAGGTTCTAAAGATCACCTGGTAAGATAAGATACAAGCCAATGAAGTCCTTTCTTGAGCTGAACTGCCTAATATTCAAACTCTATTGCAGAGAGTTCAACTCTGATGAGATGGGCATGTTTTTAGAATTCCAGACACATTTGCTAAAAAGACTTTTATGGAGCACTCATACAAGGCAAGTATTCACACAAAGGTAAAAAAATGAAGAACACATTTGAAGTCTCTGTGGAGAACTTTGGTACTGATTGTAAGATATGAGAGATGCTAACACAGGACCATCCAGCATGGCACACTTGCATAAAAGGTGCTTTGATCTATGAACAAAGCAGAATTACAATAGGTCAAAAGAAACACGAGATCTGAAAGTTTAGAGACATCTCCATCCCAAATGTTCCAATAGTGCATTTGTGCCCAACTTGTGGTAGAGTTCTATAAGATCATATTGGTCTGATAAGCCACCGTCAGACACATTATACATTAACCCCAACAAATGATGTCATTTTGGCCTCCTTTGAGTATGAAAGATGACAACCAACCAACCATATTCAAAAGTTAACTTGAGTAGTATAAATATACTCCCATTATCACTATGTAGGTACAATTAAACTTGTGGGCCATTCCTCTTAAGGCCCATAGTTCCAGATCTGGAGAACAGTGGAGTGGGAATAGAACTGTAGTGGTAGGAATAAATGAATGGAATAAATGAATGAAAACCATTTATTAAATACTTTAGTATGTTCCAATCATTCTGTAAAGCTTTGGTGATACAGCAAAAGCAAATATAGTCCCTGTCCTCAAGACACTTATATCCTGAAATAAGACCACAGATATAAGAAAGTAGAAACCAGGAATGGCAAAAGTTACATGGATGGTAAGTGGGTCCATAGAGGAAACACTGACATACTCCTTCCAGAACTATTGGCGGTGTTGATTTGATCATGATTTCAAAATAGGAAATTTAAGTCAAGTCAATAAACATTTAATTGCCTACTATTTGCCAAGTTCTGTGTTTAATCTAGACAACACAAATCCAAGAGCTTTAGCTACAGTAACATATTGAATAACCAGGGATTCAAAAGAGAAGACTTGGGACTATGATAATCAGCTTTAAGTGTTGGAAAGTTGCTATATAGAATAGAGACTATAAAGTTCCGCTTGGCCTTAAAGGGAAATAGACGTAATAAGTATAACAACTAAGAAGCCTAGGGATACAAAGAAAGGTGGGGAAATAGTTTCTGATCCTAAGGAACTCAAAGTCTAATGGGGAGGAATGGGGTTAAGTGGAAGAGGGAGCATCATGTAGCATCAGACAGGTAACAAGGCAGCTGGTTAAAAGATGACTGGGAAGTAGAGAGTAAAATAAAGCTTGACTGGGGCCCACCTGAAATAGAGGGACAGATGAAAACCAAATAGGACATGAGGGACCCAGGGTGAGAGTTCTGAAAATGAAAAAGTTAAAGTCTCCAGGGCATTAAATGAAATAAGATTGAAAGAATGTTTAAAAACTTATATAAATATTGGTTATTATTAGTAGTATTATTATTACTATTACTATCACCAGTTCCAAACTTTCCCCCAAAGAATTCCAAGAAAACCTAGGAAGATCCTTTACAATTCAGAAAAGTTCTAGGGATTCATCATAAAAGTTTCAGAGATAACTGGAATTCTGCTGGCAGATTCTAAAATATAGAAAACTCTCCTGGTTCAAAAAGGATCCATGACTGAAAGGAAGACAATTATCAAATGCAATATGCAGATGACACAAATCCAAGAGCTTTAGCTACAGTAACATATTGAATAGTCAGGGATGCAAAAGGTCTCAGCTGGAAGGATAAGGCTAAATATGATAAGATGAAATTTAAGAAAGTTATTTCTGAAATCCGGCGCTTGAGTTCAAAAAGTCAACTACATCAGTACAAGAACATTAGACCAGAAAAAATGTGAAGAGGACTTTGCAAGGCCAATTAAATTGTGAGCTATTTGAAGGCAAGAACTTTCTTTTACATCTTTTTGTATCCTCACTGCTTACCCTAGTGCTTGGCACAGAGTAGACAATAAATATTTGATTAACTGATAACTCAATATTTATCATAGAAGTTTAAAACAAGGCAAGTTTTAGGTACATTAATAAAAGCACAGAGTTCAGAATAAGAGAAGTGATACATCCATGGAGTATTTGTTCAGTTCTAGATGCCATTTTTAAAAAGAAAATTTTTAAATTAAATTAATTTTAAATTTAAATTAAAAAAAATTAATTTACAAAATTAAATTTAAAAAGAAATTCTCCTCCAAAGAAAACTAACCAGAATAATGTAGACCCATAAAGATCATCAGGAAAATCTGGAGAAGACCTAGGAGAACTGTGATCATCACCCTGAAATATTTGAATGGTTGTCATGTAGAAGGAGCATTCTGCTTGGTTCCAGAAGGAAGAACTAGAGGCTCTGGGTAGAAGTTCCATAAGCATGTTTAAACTTGATGAAAGGAAAAAATTAATAAGAATTATCTAAAAGCAGAACGAGTTGCCCTAAGAAACAGTGATTTCTTGGTACCAACCATCTTCAAGTAGGCTGGATCATCACTGGACAAAGATGCTCTAGAAAGGATGCCTTTTCAAGAATAGGTTACGTGAAAATCCTTTGAGCAAAGCTATAACTAGGACTTTGTGATAGGGTTTTTGCCCACATCACCAAAGGGACAGAAAATTGGAGAGGTCTACCCTACTTTCTATCCCAATAGTAACTGGACCTCTACTAGCCCTGAACCAAGAAAAATCACAGAAGTCCCATATCTTTACTAGAACTTATCTTCTGCTAGCATAGTCCTACCACTGCCTCATGATCATTGCCTTGGTCCCTGACTCCTTATGCAGAATGACTATACCCAACTATCATCTGCCTCTTAATTGCTGGCTGTTGCTTTCCCTCAAGGTTTCCCAGAAGAACACCAACACTCTCTTTTAACCTCATCCAAGTATTTCCTGATATAATAATACCATGAAAGTCCTGTCTCTCTCCCATCCTAAATCTGAGCCTCCTTGTCTTCAACCTCTCCATTTTCTCCCAGGTATTAGCTGGAAGACTGTACTGAAAATGGTAAATTGTCATCCTGGATATCCTTTCTCCAACTTCGTTCTCCATTGACAGGAGTTGTTGCCAGGTGTGACTGCATTGTATTTCTTTCTACCACAATTGTTTTCTTCCTTCTCAACTTACTGCCATGATCCATGCCTGCCATTACCTATCTTCTTTGCCCTCTCCCTATGGCTTATCCAGTGTAAATGAACTATGAAAGGCAAGCCTCTCCCCTGCTCTACCCCATTGCCTTCTAGAGATTTTTCTGGTGACAACACATGACCAGAAAGGGTCTCTTTCCCAATGGCTGCCTTATACACATGCACATAATCCAACTTTTCCTTGGGGTCATAATTTTGAGTTATGAATATGAGTTTTAAATTCTGAGTTATGGCTCTGCCTCTGAGGTCTCTTCCAACTGAAAGACTCCATGAATAAATAGGCCTACTACAACTCCAGAAAAATCCTCAATAGCACCCTAGAAGCTCCCAAATATTTCTAACTTTCTAAGTACCTGAGGGGGGAACCTTCTTAAGATCAATATCAATCTGGACATCATCCTTCTCTGTATGGAAATGGTGGGGAGACATTAACATCCCTACTAGGGATCCTGAAGAGTTATAGTAACCTATTCCCCATCATCACACATATATGCATTTACTGACTTAGACAAAAGAATGGACCTGCATGAGCTACAAAGAGGTCAAATAGTCTCTGGTGGAGCAATAAGTATATAATCTTGACATGCTGGTTTAGATTACAGTTCCCTTTACCGTACAAGAAATTCCTGACTATTTCTTTACAGATCACTTAGGACCCCTGAGTGGAAAAGATGCCAGATTGTCTCCTTTCCACTTGAACATCAATGTGCTTTGATAAGGCACTTTTAGCATTTCAAATTTCACACATTCCAGGAAGTGTGTTCATTTCATCTATATGTATGTATGGGTAGTGCTGGAATCAGAAATAAAGCCTTTCCCCCTACTGTTTTTGCTTACAGAGATAACAGCAGTCAGGAAATGAAGACAAGATGATGCATTCCAGGCTGAAATATACAGTAAAATGGGTGACTAAATTCACCTTTATTCTAAGCCAGAAGGCAAAGGCCACCTGAAACAAAAGAGGATAATATATGGAAGACTCATTTCCCCATAGTTTGCCTTGTTTTTACATAGCATGGCACTGCAAGCATTTGGGGGAACTGGTATGTTGTTTAGGATGAGCAATATCATTCAGCAGAGCTGAAAACCTAATACACATAGAACTGCCCTACCACATGGGATTACATTTTCCAAATACTTATTCATGCTCAAGCAAGACAACTGCAGACAACTGTATCTTCTTAAAAATGATTTACTGCAGATCCCAGCAGCATTGTAGAAATTAAATTAGTTCCTCTATTCTTAGTTGAATGGATTATTCAGATAGGAATGGACAGCTCCAGACAGCTCAGAAGGGGCCCTGAATTAAATAGGGAAGTGGCCACCATTTCTGTTTCATGCTGGTCTGATACCACCCATTAAAAGGAAGCTCAGCAGCATGAATTAGCTGAGTTTCTCAGTATTATTTCCATCCCTAACAATTCACATTCACTATCCTGTCAATGGTATAGCTAAGTGATGGACTAAGTAAGTAGTCAGCATAGCAGCCGATGCCCACCCAGTGGGCTCCCACTTCAAGTTAACCCCGGGAACCCCAACAAATGCACCATCCAGTCAGTGCTGCCTCAGACTTAGCAGCAGGATTGCAGCAGAGGGCTGAGCACAGGCTGATTGCACAACAGGAAAAAGAAGTGGCCAAAAAAGAGCTCTGAAACAGGAAAGTAGATTTTTTTTGAAGTCTGTCTTTTGTTTCCTTAAGCTCATCCATCTCTAACCGTTGGAGAGTTTTATGATTCTTTTAGGAGAGTAACTAGACAAAGTGGATGGTTCCTTTGTGTTCCTCATTCAGCTAGAGAGAGTGGGGGGGAAAAAAGGCACACATCAACACTTTTGGAGAGTTCCTGTTGGAAAAATGCAAAGTTTCAGTTTGTCATGAAAAAGAAAGGGAACTTTTAGTTTTTGTGTTGTAGTGCTAATTAAAGAAATCCAATGAGATCCTTTGTGATTTCTTATGAGTGGAATATCAAAAAAAGAAAAGAAAAGCTTCTTTCTTCCTGCCTCAAGCCAAGATGGTCTTGAACTTTACATGCCAGGGTCAAAGTCATCTCAGTACCATGAAAAGGAATCCTCATTCATGTTCTCTATTGTAACTCATATCATCAGTGACTATGAACTGGATTTGCAAAAATGACCAGAGAAAGTTAATGAAAAAAAAAACAAATAGACCCATACCACAAGACTGAATGAGTTTAAGTCTACCAGCTCTAGCTTGGGAGAACATGTGAAGAAAAACCTTTTTGAGCTAGAAGAAAAGGGAGAAAAAGCAAGCCTCCTCCTACCTTTTTGGAAGAAGAAGCTTATGGCCCTCTAACCCATTAGTCAGGCTCTTGACTATACAATAGTTGGGGGCAGTCAGTTCCGGGAGGCAAGAAGCTAAAATTGTAAGGCAGGAAGGGAACTTTCTAGAAAAGCTCTATGTTAGGTCTATGAACAGTCTCCAGATACCTTCCTTTTCACCACTTTACTTCCTATCCTTCATCTATATTCCCATATAAGGCAATATCATCCTACACAGAACTGATATGCCTGAGCCCTCCCCAAAGGGTATACACCTATGTGTGTTTTTCAATAGTAATCAATGACATTGAAAGAAAATAAAAGGAAAGGAAAAATGAAGATGGGTTCACAATACACTGTACCAGAAATAGGATTTTAAAGGGTTTTCAGGAGCAAAATGGGGGAGGGGGAAACTCCCTTTTTAGACTTGAAACTCCTTGAGGTCATGGGTTGTTTTGGCCTTTCTTAGATCCCCATTACTTAGCACAGTGCTAGGCATATAGTAAGTGCTAAATAAATGGTGGTTGATTGACTGAATAAAGTCTCAAAAGGCAAATTTTACATGTTGCTAGAAAGAATGGGGAGGACATAATCATGCATTGATGAGGTAATTAAGGGTTGACTCAGAATCAGAGAATTTCAGATTTAAAGGAATAGTTCTTCAATAACATTATTTTCCTTTTACTTTGTAGATTTGACCCAGAGAAGATAAGTGGAATGGGCAATGTCACCATCAAGTTAGCCGGAGGAAGAATTATTACCCAGACGTACTAATTCCCAGTAAAGTAATCTTTCTACTCACAATACTCTACTGCCTTGTTTTTCTAGCTATGTATGAAAGTTGGGGGTGGAAAAAAGTAGATACAAAAAAGTGACAGATGTCTTTAACATGTCAACTCAACACCCATCTTCCCTTTGACGTGATTACCCAACTTGCCAGGAATTCTATCTTATTCTTTCTCCTTCCCTCAATTTATTTACTCTATTCTCTTTTTTCTTCTTCCCTTCCCTAGGATTCTGACAACCTTGCTAAAATTCATCATCCTTATCTTATCCTACCTAGAACCAAAGTGAGCCTATCAATTGCAGCAGCAGCAATAGCAAAACTTTATCAATGAACACAAACAATGCTTGAAATCAGACCTGGAAGGTGTAAGGCCTGAATGTAAGTGGTAAAATTAAAAGGGTTCATTATACTAAATTTATAAGAGTGTGGTCACCAGGAATTATTACTCCTGTCCAAAATGATTTTTTATGGTAGTTTATTTACAAAGGAGAAAGAGTGGAAGAAAATCAGAGAGAGGAGATATTTACTTCAGCCTGATATGAACCAGGCAGGGCTTAAGAGGCCCCAGCAAAGGAGGTCCAGAGGTAAATTAAACAAAGGTTTTAGCCACGAGTCCTCCTTTAAGATGAGGGACCTCTCCAGAGGCTGGTACTTCTAGAACAAGCCAAGGAAAAAAATCAGCCTTTTTCACTCACCCATGTGGTAGTCGTAATAGAAAGCAGTCCTCAGCTGGAGCTCTTCCAAGGTCAAGTTGAATGGGAAAAGAACTCCTCATAGGAAGTTCTCGCCACTCTTAAAGACCATTCCTTTTGTCACTTCCTGTGCCTTCCTTCCACGTTACATGGACCAATTATAGCTAAAGCTTTGCTTTGATTCTGATTTGTCACCTACTATTTCACACATGGGTCACAGACCTCCCCATTCTTAAGGATAAATGGGATGTATATGCTTCTGGTGATTAAATCTAAAAATGGGCAGGGGAGAGTTAATCCCATCTTCACAAAGGAATTACCAGCTAGTTGGTTTCTCTACTTCCTTCCAATTTCCTTACCCTATCCTCTACTCTTACCACAACCCATTAGAAGTCTACCTTCTTCTTTTTCCACTATTAATATTATTTTCCCCACCTTACTCCTTCATTTTACTTTCTCCCAACTATCCATCAGCTCCAGTAATAGGAAAATATCCAAAACTAGGTAATTAGCAAAACTGCCTGTATTTTGTCTATAAGTAACTCAATTACCAGCTCTTAATTTTTGCAAAAAGGGAAAATAAATGTTTCCATTTTCTGCTGACTTGCCCACATTATCTCCCCTTCCCTTTCCTCTTTCCCCTTCCTCTACTCACAGTATCAAATTTAGCTTAACATATGGCAAACTAGACTCTAAAACTAAAGTTCTAAACTTTTTGAGCAGTGGGTAATATTGGACTTTGAAGAAATCATAGACATTCTATCAGCATTCTTACAAGGAGGTGCCAGGTTGAATACAATAGGACTATTCAATATAAATTATCACACCAAAAATGGCAACTAAATAGATGGACCTAAGAAAGCCAATAGCAGATAGTTCAGATGCCTTTACATTAAAAAAATTTTACTTTAAATATAAAAGAATGAACTTGGTTATGAAAGAAGAGGCGGAATAGGAACTGGAATAAATTATTACCCCAGCCTAAAAGCTTCTCATTTATTCATGCATCCCATGTTTCTAATAAGACTATTGTAATACACAATAATAGAGACCAGCCAAGTACCAGGTCTGCTTAAAACAGATCCCCAGAGAAAGCTAGGTCAAGTATAAGTGTGAATATCAATTGTCCATGAGTAGTATCATCATCCTAACTGGAGCACGAATATTTCAGTATCATTGGGAAGAAAACCTGAATTCTGTTCTACTCATTTGTAAAGCACTAAATCAGAAAAATCTCTACCACTGGCAGCTAGGAAAATAGAATAGAAATCCATGGGCTAAAAACTTGATAAATTTTATCAGTAAGGTATATTAGCATCCATGCTTTGACTTTGGGTGTCAGTCCCAATACAAAAAAGAGAATTGTCCTAATGCCAATAACTTCTTCCAAGAGGCTGTCAAGAGATATACAATCTCATTATTTGTGCCTATATATTATATATTTATTTCATTGTATTTTATATCACATGTTATTAAATATTTATATTATACTTATATGTTTATAAATACATGATTTATTCCAAATTGGAAGGTTTTTCAGCTACTGGCTAAAAAATTAATATTTTTAAATGGTACTGTAATAGAAAATTGAATAATAACTGAGGAACAGTTTGGTTATAAGTGATTTATTGGCTTGGCAGTTAATAAGTAATAGTCATTGGACTCACCCCCTAATCCAAAGACCCAAAAGACTAAAAATCCATAGTAAATCAAAATATTATGCCCAAAAAAATCAAATACATCCCAAAAAATCAATTAATTATTTTATTTTAACCAGGATATAATTGTGGATATAAAATTATGCAATATAATTTCCTATTGGAGGAAATTTTAGGGGCTTTCCCAGCTGGAAAGGTGAAGGAATATGTTTCAGTACAGTTAGAAGGAAGATGAATAAGTTTCAGAGTCCTCTATTTTTAAAATGAAAATATGTTGGCTAATTAAAACCACCTGTACCTGTGGAACAATAGATGTTTAATATAGTCCAGTTCCTCAAAGGTGAAAAACAAAAAAACAATGAAATGAAGGAGAGTACATGTGGCAGTATAAAATGGAGTCTGCTCTTAAGTTAAAATCTGGTTTGTCCATGAGGAAGCCAGCTAGCACAATGAATAGAGAACCAGAACTGTAGTTGAGTGGACCTGGATTCAAATCTCACCTCAAAAATTTCCTAACTGTGTGACCCTTGGCAAGTCATTTAAACTCCATTTACCTTGTCCTTTCCCTTTCATATTAGAGTTGTTACTAAGACAGAAAATAAAGGTTTTTTTAAATCTGATTGGTCCTTCTGATTCTTGCACTAAAGTAACTACATTTTATTCATGATCTTTATCTTCTCTTAACAGTATGGCATGGAAACAAGGACCTCTGAGATCCCTTTGGACACTGAGATTGTCATCCTATAAACTGATGAGGGCTGGAATATCTCATAAACTCTTCCAAGTAGCTGCAAACAATCAAAAGAACATGGAAACAATAGTTCGTTAGTTTTGGGACTAGACACATGAGTCGCTTAGATTCACAATTATGAGAAAACTCTTCACATAAATCTTTAGACATAAACTAGGTCCTTGGTTGGGGTCTCTGGACAGCAAATACAGGAGACACAGAACTATAGTCAAACAATGCTCAATTTCCACAATTATCACCTTTCTCAGAGATTGTGAAGAGAAGAGCAAAACTTGACCAAAAGGAGACTTAACATATCATTAGATTTCCATTTATACTGAGGTCTGCTCCCATGAGTGGACAAACAAAGTGAACCATGAGGAAAGCCATGCAGACCAAAGTGGACCATGGATAAAAATGGCATCAGTTCTCTGGAGACACAGGGCAACAACTATCCAAACAAACAGCCCTTTCCTTAGTAACTAATCAAGATAAAAAGCATTCCTGAAAATCCCTACCCACTTTGCTTACCTTACTTTTACTTTTAACTTTGCTTACCACCTTTATTTTTATTTACCTACTTTATCTTACTATACTAGCTACTCTGTTACTATATTTTCTCGTAATAAGCTTGTTTCCTTGAAATGAGTCAGTTTGAGCCATCAATCAATTCCTTGGATGAGGCCCCAGTCAGCATTGCCCATATCAAAACTGTCAATGATGGTGTAAAGAGCCTCCTTCAAGTGGAGTTATGTCAACATGATAATACCAGAGTATGATGCTATGCAAAGACAGGGCTGAACTAGGCAAAACTTTTAAGTTCTCTCTCACCTCATCTTATCTGTAGTCTGTAGGTATGAGGGCCCTTCATATTAATTTCTCTCCAACAAATTCCCAATTTAATTAAACCCTTCCTGAGGGAAGGACCTATAGTAATGCTTGACACTTTATACAGTCCTGTGTTTACCCTCTTAAGCCCTGACAGCCCCAAGAACCCATACAAAGTTCAATGAGGTTTAGGAGGAACACCAAAAGATTGGATTAATTCATATTTAAATTATATTTGTGGCTCAGCGGATAGGCTGTCAGGTCCAGTCAGGGGGGGAAAAAAGCACCTTCTTAAATTAAAAAAATCTGGTCTCAGATCCTTGACTTATGTGAACCTGGACATTAATGTTCACTTAATGAACTTAATCCCATTTACCTCAGTTCCATATCTGTAATATGAGCTTGAGAAAGAAATAACAAAACCTCCAATACCTTTTCTAAGAAAACTCCAAATGGGGTCAAGAAGAATCATGACCAAAAATATCGAAACAAATGATTCTTTATTAGTTATTTTTTATTTAAATATTTTATTTTTTTAAGAAAAATTTTCCATGGTTACATGATTCATGTGTTTACTTTCCCCATCACCTCCCTTTCACTCCCCCCCCCCCCATATCCAATGCACATTTCCACTGGTTTTAACATGTGTCATTAATCAAGACTTATTTCCATGTTATTGATAGTTGCATTGGTGTGGTAGTTTTGAGTCTTCATCCCCAACTATGTCCGCATCAACCCATGTGTTCAAGAAGTTGTTTTTCTTCTGTGTTTCCACTCTTGTAGTTCTTCCTCTGAATGTGGGTAGCATTCTTTTCCATAAGTCCCTCCAGATTGTCCTGGGTCATTGCATTACTACTGCTAGTACAGAAGTCCATTACATTTGATTTTACCACAGTGTATTCTTTATTAATTATTAACTATTCTGATTTTATATTTATTCTCTCTCTCATATGTGTGTATAGATATAGATATAGATGCTTATCAATAAAAATTCATCTCTAACTGAAATAATCTCCAACATTGAAGGAGCAGAGTTGTTTTTTTTCCGGGGGGGGGGGGGGAAGACCTTTAGATCTATATCTTTAGGCTAGTATTTTCATCTACAATAAAAGGCCCTGGGCACTACACCCTTGTGGGTGAGGAGGGAGACATTCATCCCTATAAATCTGTATATATTCCCTTGCCTTTCCCTCATTTCCTATTAGTTTGTTTTCTGCCTGATTTGAATAGAGAATTCAATAATTCTTTTGATTTATGTAGCTTCTTTCTTCCTGAAATGGCCAGTCTGCCACCAAAATTCCCAACACGATACATAAAGAGACTATTGCATTTAAATGAAAAACCTGAGGAAATTGCAGATAGGTGTTGTTCTCAGGAATAGTCAGCTTAATGTAAGAGAGAGATTATATAAGGTACCCCAAGTCAACCTTCAGACCAAGGAGCACATTTTGTTTAAACATAAATAAGAGTTCTTGCAATTGTAGACCTTGGGTAACCCTTAAATTTGCCACCCTCAAATTGTAATATTTTAGAAATTATGAGCTCCTATTCCTCATTCAAAAAAAAATGAAGAGTGGGGGAAAAAAGGAGTAAGTACAACCTGCTCTAGAATAACTTTGTTTCCTACCCTTTAAAGATGGGGGGATGTTAAAAAACGCTGCTTAACATTAGAGTAGCACTATATATTTCAAAGCAGTTACCTGACTTTTTCCTATTTTATTTGAGTGATATTCAAAGAAACTTCTTTCTCCATTCTGACTTTTTAACTCATTAATCTTCATCAATTAAAAAAAAATCTAGCCCTTTAAAATTACTAGCCAAATGAAAAAATTTTAATTTTTTTAACCACTAAGTTGTTGTTTTTCAGTTACTTCTACTGGAGGAGAAAGGTCTTAAACTTATTTATGGAAAGGAAACATATCTTCCTCCTCTTCAAATTTAAAAATAGCTGGATATATTTTTTCTCATTTTCCATGGTAGTTCACTGCTCATTCTGTAATAGGTTTTGAGATTTCAGCCAAAAGGATAATTACCAAAAAAAAATTACAAGAAAAATCAGAGAAATGCTTAGATTTTAATCATCTGCATAGTCAGAGATGATCAGGTCTCTGTTAAGGTAAGAGAAGCCTGTATATCCAATACATTCCCCCTATTTTTGAAGATATGAGAAGGACCAGTGTAAGATGAGGTAAGGAAAATGAATCTGGCACTGTGAGTTGTTGATTAATATTTCAATAATATCCTAAATCTCTTTTGCTGCCTCCAGTCTCTCAGCACTCTATTCTAATGTTCCTATTTGTATGATACTAATTTCCTCCTGTGAAGATCTGATTATTTCACTTTTTAGAAATTTTCAATAGTTCCCTAATGCTTAACAAATAAAATACATACTCTTTAATCTCATTGTAAAGGCAAGCTATAATCTGATGCCACTGGAACTTTCCAGTCTTATCTCAAATGCTTCCCTCCCTAAATCCTGCAGTCCAATCACACTAGATTCATTTCTATTCTCCAAAACGCCCACTGTTCCATTGTTTCCCTGCCTTTATAGTTCACTATGACCAGAATGCCTCCCTCTCCTATTTAATTCCAAATTTCTACCACTTGGCATCTTCAAAATTCAACTCAAATGCTGACTTTCCCATGAAGCCTTCCATGATGCCTATCAGTCAATGAGAATCATCTCCCATTCCCAACTGGACTTCTCATAATGTGTTCCTTCATGCTTCCCTTTACACTTATCATACTAACTTGTATCATACCAATTTGTATATGTGTCATACCCTTTAATAGACTGTAAGCTTTATTTGATCTCTGTCTCTCTCCTAGTGAGATGCAGCATGGTTCAGCAGGTAGAAAACTGGCCTCCAACCCAGAAAAGCCCAACATAATGCCCCGTGTCTAATACATATGAGCTATGTAACACTGGCGAGTCACTTAATCTCACCATGCACCAAGCAACTCTATAAGACTCTAAGTTGAAGAGGAAGTGCCAACCAGCACTGGTAGAAGTAGTGTGCTCATCCAGGAGTTTCTTACACTATTGCAATCAAAAGTACAGGTCCACATACCATTTCTTTATCCCTGCTAGCATCTGTATATAGTAAGCATTTAATAAAAGTTAGCTGATATTGAATTAATTTCTTATGTCTGTAATCTAAATAAAAAATAATAATTTTGAGCACTTATGTCTCCATCCTTCCAAATATCTGACCCCAAGGGAAAAAAGTCCTCATTTCTAAGACTATTTACAACTTAAACTCCATTCTGGACCTGTTGCTCTTCCTGGTTTCAGTTCCACTGTACAAGAACTCCTCCCTGATTAAGTATATCACCTCTAATCTCATCACCATTCTTCAAACTCAAGCCTTAAATGATACCAGCTCCCTCAGCCTTCTCACCTCTCTGATTAGAGGGCTGTATAGAGAACCACCAAATTCTTCCCAATGCCTTCCATTATGGAGGACAGAAACTCGACATTTTCATTCACTGTCCTTTGTTTCTGCTGCTCTACCTTCTTTGGAGCCCACAGAACAAGATTTCCCTCCCTCTTTCCCCCTGTTGGATACTCTTTGTTGAGTCACTCTTCCCCAACTTTTCTGCTTCTTTTTGAACATTGTCTCCTTTCATTAGATTATAAGCAACTTGAGAGCAGTGACTGTCTTTTTATTAATTGTATCCCCAGCATTTAGCTCAGTGCCTGGCACACAGTAAATGCTTAATAAATGTTCATTGTATTACAATGGATTGGAATTTGGAGTTCTGACATTTTGCCTCACTAGGAAAGGGTATTTTCCTATGAACTGAACAACTGTCAGACTGCCTATCTGTGTCTATTTCTAAATTAGTCAATAAGTCTTTATTAGGCTTTTATTATGTACCAGCACTATGCTTAACGATGAGGATTCAAAGAAAGGTAGAAGCATAGTCTCTCCACTAAAGGAGCTCACATTCTAAAGGGGTAAACAATATGCAAAAAATTGCACATCCCAGAAATATGTAGTCACTTTCCAATTACTCCATGATAATGTTCTAACACCTTAAATTGTGCCTTCCTTTCCTTGGATCTTCCCTTTTGCACACATGGCTACTTCAGCTCACCATGCACCAATTGTTTTGACATCCCGTTATGACACATCCTTTTGGTACAAGCAGATAAGTGAAGCCACATTCTAATGAGTGTGATACCCTTGCAAGCAAGCCTCCTGACAAAGCTGGTGATTAAGTTAAGTAATTGTGGCTGTCCTCAGGCCCTCAATAACGACTTACATACTATAGGGCAGGGCTGGGTGAGTCTAGATCGTAAAAAAATAATAAATTTGAAGCTTCTTCCCCTCCCCAGTTGATCAACTTGTTGCCAGGAAGAGCTCTCAAAGGTCACTGCTTGTTAAGGTTTAGTACACAGCATCAAAGACATTGGCTTAATTCCCATACATGCCTGTTGCTTTCCTGGGTTCCATAACCATAGACTATACCAGCTGCTAGATAAATTGATATTGTTACCAAGGACACAAGGCTCAGAGAATATGGACAGAGTAGCACAACTATTTCATCATTACTGCTGAAGGGAGGAAAAACTCAAAAGCTTTTCCATGTTCGGGAGAGAGTAGTAGTAGCATCATTTTCAAGCATGATAGCAGTATATGAAATTCCAACCATCAAAAATTTATTTAAGTGTCTTAATAAGCCAAGATTTAGAAAGCCCAAAGGTCTCACATGATTTCATTTTAAAAGCTCCTGTATGTGATAACCCAACAACCTCCACTGAATACCTTTTGAGGAAAGGCAGTGTGGTACAATGGAAAAAGAAACTGGTCTTGGGGTCAGATGGTCTCCATTTGAAATGTGATTCTGCTAGAGACAGCTTGTAGCACCATGAATGGAGTACCTGGCTCTGAGACAAGATTATCTGAGTTCAAATTTTACTTCAGACCCTTACTATCAGTGTGATCCCTATCAAGTTACTTAATCCCTGTTTTTCTTAGTTTCACCAATTGTAAAACAGGGATAATAATAGTACCTACCACCCAGGGTTTGTTATGCAACTCAAATGAAAAGAAAAAAAAAAGCTTCACAAGTAGTAAGTGCCAGATACTTATTCCCTTCTCTTTCCTACTTACTATTTGACTTCAGTCAAAGTCTCTTTAACATCCTTCTGGTCTCAATTTCTTCATCTGTAAATTAAGGGGCCTGGCCTGGATGACTTCCGAGGTTCATTTTCACTCAAATCTTTCATCTTATGATTCTGTAAATAAGACGTGATCATAGTGGTGTTTTGCAAGAGATGTTATTAACACTGGCCTGACATACCAATTCCTAGAAGTTGGACAAGGTAGCTTTTAGATGTCCTAAAAGTGATTGTCAGCCCTGTTAACTGAAAGAGGGCAGGAGGGGACAAAAAGGACTCCCTGGATCTCAGTGAATCCTGGAGGATTTACAGGAAAAAAATCAAATTTTTATGTATGAAAAAGCAAAGAATGGGCTTGATCAAGAAATCCCTGATTAATGCCCCAACCCATATGGTGAAATTATAGGATATAAGAAACAGTGAAGAGATAATGAGATGTGAGAGTTTGCCCTTTATATTCTATAATTTCATGAAATGGATTGGGGGACACATGGTTAGGAGACTTCTAAACCCAGGAGAGGGGGAGAGAGAGAGAGAGAGAGAGAGAGAGAGAGAGAGAGAGAGAGAGAGAGAGAGAGAGAGAGAGAGAGAGAAGTTACACATATGCATACACACATATGAGCATGCAAGTAGATAGTTCATGATAGTCTAATCAGTGAAGAAAGGAGAGATAAAGGAAGAGGCAGCTGGAACCTAGGTTTCTTCAGAAGCTCTCACAGGTAACAACAAAAAGCAGATAAGCAGTCCACCCATTGCAGTTCAAACACACCTGGGCAAATAATGCGTGGAAGCAAGAAAAGGCAGTCATTTACTTCAGGTCATGTCAACAAACATTTTTTAGGTACCTGCTACACATATGGCTCTAATGTAGGCAAAAAAAAAACACATAGAGATAGATATAGATATAGATATAGATATAGATATAGATATAGATATAGATATAGATATATCTTCACTCAGTTCTTCTCCTCAAGAAGTTATAATCAATTACAGGAAAGCTTAAGAAAGGAGGAAAGGTTAGGTCGAAGAACCTATTGCCCCAACAACAAAAACTGACATATAGCAAACAGATTTGGAGGTCATATATTCTTTCAAGGCAGCAAGCATCCATGGATAATGGAAAAAGCAAGAGAGACAGAGGAAAGGGACTACATGTCCGAAAACATTAGGTGATATTAGCCAGAGACCTAGGAAGGGCAGATTTCAAACAATTTGGAGAACATTTTACCTACGTTCCTAAAATCTCCAATTGTACAAGGAAGTTGACTTAAGAGGTATCAGATATTCTCAAGTCTCCTAACATAAGATTAAGTCAGAGAAGGCCACAGGAAGCAATCCATAAAGACTACAGATACTCAGGAAACTTCAGAGTGAGTAACTTCAGAGTGAGTAAAACCTAGATTCAAGATCTGCTTCTGAAACATAGTGACTGGGCAAGTTATTTCACATCTCACTGACCTAGGCAACTCTCTACAACTAATTTTCAGTGCAAGCTCTCATCTGCTTTGACAAGTAGAGTTTTTTCACAGGAACTCCCTATACTAATGAAATCATATATTTCATGTAAATGTACAGAAGATGGACTCAAGAATAAATAACTGTGTATGGATATAAAAGAATGGCATGACCCTTTTAAAATATCAGATATTCAGTATGTCATACTATACCATATTATATTATAATCTGAATTGAATGACATATAATAAATTTAGTTACATAAAAAAATAAAATAAAATGAGGAATTTAAGTAACAAAATTTGATAGGGATTGTGAAGACTTATTAAAGACAAAAAAGTGGCTTTTTAAGGCTAGGTTGTGGGAAAGAGGACAATCAAAAAAAGAAATAACACTGCTTAGGATGAATGGGACAGTAACAACAGACAAAAGAGTAAAAGCAGCTACTTATATGAATTTTTTCTATTTTTCTCTTCCAATGTGTGTTATTTACAGACAGAGCATGATACAACAAAAACTATTTAATGGGGAATTGAATTTCAAGAGGACTGAGAAGGTCCATGAGCATTGAACTGTTCTTAATAAATTCAGATCTCCAGGCCTAGAATGATGACATTCCAAGATATTTGCAGAGGTGATTGCTGGTCACAATCATCTGCAAAAAATCATGGAAAGAAAAGGTAAGGCACCAAAGGATTTTAGAAGGATAAATGTCCCAATTTCTAAAAGAGAGATAGACTCTTCAAACTACATCCTTGTGACCTTTAAATTCAGTTTATGGGAAAATTCTACACAGTCGTTTACTCTTGAATCCATCTTCTGTACATTTACATAGTAGTAAAGGGAAGACTGGTAAGCAAAGAGAAAGCAAATTGGTTAGCAATGTGAACTAGAATGTATGTGTGATTCGAGCAGGATGTGGGATTGATTAGGAGAAACTTGACTGTGTGTGCCAACCCATCTGATGAAATTACATGACATAAAAGGCAATTAACAGTGAGATGTAAGTTGCAAACTGCCTTAATGTCTTACAATTTCATCAAGTGGGTTAGGAGACTTATATGGTCCACAATGTCCTAATCAACCTTATCCCACCACTACCCCAAATACATTTTTACATATGTATTAAAATATATTTTTTATAAAATAAAATATATATGTGTGTGTAAGAGGAGGATGTTCCAAATGGTCATCTAAAATGACTTCTGTGTTTTTCTTTTCTGTGTTATGACATTAAATGGTTTATTAAAATCCTTACTTCTCTGATCCTAAGTATGAGTTCCAAGGCAGAAGAGAAGTAAAGGGTAGGCAGTTGGGGTTAAGCAATTTGTTTAAGACCACACAGCTAAGAGGCCAGGACCTCACAGCTCCAGCCCTCTCTCTCTATCCACTGAGCCACCTTGCTTCCCCTGTGACATCATTAAACTTTAGTGGCCAATGGACAGATGTAGCCTTGGAGTAGAGATGAAACACTAGTGATTTTTCCCCAAGATTCTGCAGGTTAATGGAAGATGACTGGGTTGGACAGGATGCCCAATGCTCTGTCACCGCTAACTGAGTCAGGAAGTTCAGCCTAAAAGTTAGATGAGCCTAAAGGACTAACTGAGGCAGCTAAGATAACTCAATAGATACAGTGCTGAGCTACAGTCAGGAAGACCTGAGTTGAAATTGGTCCTCACATAATCATTAGCCTTGTGACCCTGATTAATTCTGACTTAATCCATTGGAGAAAGAAATGGCAAATCATTCCAGTGTCTTTGTCAAGAAAACCCCATATGAGGTCATGAAGAGTTGAACAAGACTAAAAGGCCAAACAATGATACCAGCCTAACTGCTTTCTAATTCTAAATCCAATGTAGTCTCACATCAAGGATTAGGTAGACTAATCATTTAACTTACATTACATTTCCTGTCTTCCCAAATTATGAAACTATGAACCAGAAATGAATGACTTAATTGGGACTCAGTTAATAGCAATCTTATCCAGAACTTACCTTTTGCACTCATTTCACTTTCCCTTGCATCATAATTATTTATAATTATATCTTCCCCACAACCTTGTGAGAAATGGAAGGACAAATAATTCCTTGAGATCATAATCTTTACTATGATAATAACCTTTATTATAGATGTCCTGGTAGCCCGTAGTACCTCATAGTAGGTACATAACAAATATTTAACATATTGGATTGAATAGATGCCAAAAAACAATAAACAAACAATCCCTGGTTGCCATTATGTATTCTGATTATCTTTGGTAAGACAGAAACCCAGGTGGTGTTCATCTCTATTGGAAATATTTGATTTATTCCTAATCTCCTAAGCAACTGTCCCTGGCATCAGTGTCTCTGCCTAATGTGCTCTTTTTATTGCTTTGGTGATATCTACACCCATTAAGGGCACAGCATGACAAATACTTGGGAACTTGAATAAATAATGTTGAATTTATTTTTACTGTTTTCTCTTTTCTATCTCTGTGTACAGGTTTTGCCCCCACTCTAGCATAAAAACATTTTTCCCAGTAACTATAAGGTTGGTATGAAAAAGAAAAAGACAAATAATTATACAAAATAAAATAACTCCCACTTATATTAGTGCTTTCAAGTATGCCATGTGTATTCCTAAAAAGTAATTCTGTGAGATAACGAATGCAAATATTATTCTCTCCATTTTATAGATAAGGAAACTAAGCTTCAGGAGGGAAGAGCTAATAATTGTTAGAACTAGTGTTCAAATCCATTGATCTTTACTCTGTGCCTAAAAGGTTCTCCACTACACCAAATAACCTAGGATGGTCTTATTACCCTTATGCCAAACCTATAAAGGAGGTAGTAGAAGATTAATTATTCATTTTATGGATAGAGAATCAAAAGTTCAGAGAAAAAAACTTATCCTCAGGTCACCTAAGCTAGTAGGTAACAAAGCTGTAATTTTAATTCAGGTCTTCTGGCTACTCATCTAGTGTACTTTCTAGTGTGTCAAATCAAGGAGGGGAAATATATATATATATATATGCACAAATATATATATTATATATATATACACACAAATATATATATATATATATATATACTTAAGAAAAAGACCTAAAGAACTTAAGTATAAAGGTCAAAGGCTCTTAGAGTTTAGGAAATGAATTTAGGTTACTACTATAACATATCATTCCAGGAAAAATAGACTAAAAGGCTAATTAAAAGATTAAATGGTTAAAAAATGACAAATAGAAGAGAGAACATTGGGAGCACAAAAATGACACAGTAAACTCAACAATGTGGCTATATTTTTGAAACTTTATGATTGATTCAAAATAGTGATTCAAAACAAATTTTAAAAATCAGAGCTCTTCTACTTCTTTTGCCCATTAAAAGAAAATTTATATATCAGTTAATCTTGACCTTTTGACAGGTTTCTTTGAATGTCTTTTCTTCTTCATCTTTAAAAATAATTATTTGTTTAAAAAGGATGACTGCACACAAACTGGGAAATGAATGAATGTAAAAATAGGAGATATCCATAACAATATTTTTAACAAGATGTGAAATCCCAGGTTTTATGCTGGCAAAATAAAATCTAGGAACCATATCAACTCTGCACAAACACAGTCACCAATAAATAAAATGATGGTGTGACTAAGTAACCATATGAGAGTTTCATTTTTAGCTAAATTAGGAATCACTATCCATCCACATGTAGTTTAATTGAAGGAAGAAAGATCCTATACATATTTAAATTTAACACATAGTCACCTGACTAATATTAGGTCTTATGGCACAAAGACACTGCACAGAATTTAGAGTCGGACAACTAAGACTGTAATTCTAGTTCTGCTGCTTCCTATTTTCATGACAAAGTATCAGATCTCAAACTGTACTATAACGCAGTAATCATCAAAACAACCTGGTACTGGCTAAGAAATAGGGCAATAAATTGTTGTAATAGATTAGATACATAATATATAGGGGGAAATGATCTTAATAATATAGTATTTGATTAGCCCAAAGACCCCAGCTTTTTAGATAAGTACTCACTATTTGACAAAAACTGCTGGGAAAACTGGAAAACTGTATTGCAGAAACTAGGTATAGGCCAATATCTAACACTTTATACCAAGATGAGGTCTAAATGGGTATATGATTTAGACAGAAATGTTGATACCATAAACAAGATGGGGAACATAGAATAGTTTGCCTGTCAGATCTACAGAGAAGGGAAGAATTAATGGCTAAACAAGAGATAGAAATTATATTATGTAAAATGAATAATTTCAATTATATTAAATTTAAAAGGTTTTATACAAACAAAGCTAATGTAAACAAGATTAGAAGGGAAACAACAATTTGGGGGAAATATTTTGCCATAGATTTCTCTGAAAGAGGTCTCATTTCTCAAATATATAGCAAACCAAGTTAAATTTATAAGAATACAAGGTATTCCTCAATTGACAAATGGTCAAAAGATATGAACAAGTAGTTTTCAGATGAAGAAATGAAAGCTATAAATAATTATATAAAATATTATAAATCACTCTTTATTTAAAAAAAGTAAGTTAAAACAACTCTAATGTGCCACCTAAAAATCATCAGATTGACCAATATGATAGTAAAGGAAAATAATAAATATTGGAGAAGATATGGCAAAAATAGGGACATTAATGTGTTATTGGTGGAGTTGTGAACTGATCCAGCTATTCTGGAGGGTAATTTAGAAGTATGGTGGAAGGGCTATAAAACTGAGCATATCCTTTGATCCTCCCGTAATACCAGTACTAGGTCTGTATCCCAAAGACCTTTTTAAAGGGTAGAAAAGTATCTTTGTATAAAAAATATTTATAGAAGCTCTTTTTATGGTGCCATAAAATTGGAAATGGAGGGGATCTCCATCAATTGAGCATGGCTGAACAAATTATGGTATAGGATGGTGATGGAATACTATTGTGCTATAAGAAATGATGAATGGGATGATTTCAGAAAAAGCTAGAAGGCCTACTTGAACTGATACAAAGTGAAACAAGAAAAAATAAGAGAACATTGTACATAGTAACAACAATATTGTATGGTGATCAACTTTAAAAGACATCTAATTTCAGCAACAATTCTGAAGGATTCATACAAAGAATGCTGTCCACCTCCAGAGAAAGAATAGTTGGAGTCAGAATGCAGATCAAAGCATGCTATTTTTCTCCTTGTGTTTTTATTTTGGGGTTTTGGTTTATGAGTATTTTCTTATAATGATGACCAATATGGAAGTAAGTTTTACATGATAATACATGTATAACTCAGATCAAATTGCTTACTATCACCAGAAGAATGGAGGAAAGGATAGGAGGGACACAATTTGTATCTTATAATTTTGGAAAATGTATGATGAAAATTATTATCACATGTAGTTGGGAAAATAAAATATTAAAAAAATTTAAAAGGATATATGTATATTCATGCTTTCACTACCTATTTCACAGGCTTAGTATAAATATTTGTAAAATGTAAGACTACATAAATGTGAATTATTGTTTGTAGATGGCATTAGCCTAGAGCAGTGATATGAACCTTTTAGAGACTGAGTGCCCAAACTATAGCCCTCATGTCGCATATAAGTCCAACACCTTACCTGAGAAAGAAGGAGGGTGGAAGTCTTCCCATTGGGCTGTTGGACAAAGGGTAGGGTGATGAGAGAAATATCCTCAAGCAAGCATGGAAAGGAGGAGGGGACCAGCCCCCTCCAACACATATGCCATAGATTCACCAACATAGGCCTAGAGCATTGTAACCTTTATTGTAATGATGTCTAAGCTAATCATTCAAAGATTGTCATTTTTTATCACTTCTGTCCCATAAGTCATCAAAACATATTGATACCCCTTCAGATTCTCTTTTCACTCCGTTATCACCATACCTACTTCCACCATCCTATTAGTAGTGCTTATGACCTAGCATCTGTAATATTACAATAGCCCTAGTCTCCTTGATTCAATCATATGCTTTAATATACCCTTTTTTAAATGTATTTTTATTCCATGAGGTATTTCCCAATTACATGTCTGAGGTAGATAGCATTTTTCATCATAAATACTTTGGAATTGTCTTGGATCATTTTATGGAATAGAGTAAGTCCTTCACACTTGATCGTCCTTACAATATTTCTCTTACTGTGTACAATGTTCTACTGTTTCTGGTCACTTTGCTTTGCATGAGTTCATGTAATCTTTCCAAGTTTTTTCTAAAACCATCTTGCTCATCATTCTTACAATGATATTCCATCACAAGGGAGTTCCAGAAAAACATCTACTGACACATTTTGTTGCAATAAGATTATCATATTTGTCTCTTGAGGAACCCGTATATGGGTCAAGAAGCAATGTTTAGAACTGAACATGGAACATCTAATTGATTTAAGAGTTTGGCATGCAAAATATCAAGTTGAAAATGAAGGCTTCTGGGAGAAATATCAACAATCTCTCTTATTCAGATGATACCACTCTGATGGGAAAAAAGTGAAGAATTAAAAGAAGCCTCTTGATGAGGGTGAAAGTAGAGAGTGTAAAAGCTGTCTTGAGGCAGTATGTTTTTCTGGAACTCCCTTATTATGGAATATCATAAAAATGATGAGAAAGATGTGACTATGAACTGGACTAAAAGGAAAGCTGAATGCTGCATAATTAACTCTTTTGAATGTTATGCTTGAGAAGACTTTTGAGTGTCCCTTGGACAACAAAGAGATCCAATCATTCAATACTTAAGAAAATTAATCCAAACTACGCTTTGAAGAACAAATATTGAAGATGAAACTTAAATACTTTGGCCATGTGAGAAAACAGAACTCATTGGAAAAGACTGATGTTGGAAAAGATTGAAGGCAAAAGAAGGAGATGGCAGAGGATGAAATAAATAATGAACATAAATTTGGAGAGACTTTTGGAGATAGTAGATAATGGAGGAGCCTGACTTACTATGGTCATGGGGTCAAAAAGTGTTGGACATGACTGAACACATCAACAATAACAGAACAACATAATCACATACCACAACTCACTTAGCCATTCCCAAATTAATGGATATCCCCTATATTTTCAATTATTTTTCACCACAAAAAGAACTGCTATAAATATTTTTGTAGGGACATGGTTTTTTTGTCTCTTTGGGATGCAGACCTAAGAATGGTTTTGCTGAGTCAAAGAGAATGAACAATTTTATAGATTTTTGGGTATAGTTCTAAATCATTCTCCAGAATGGTTTTACTAGTTCCCAACTCCACCTACCATGCATTTGTATACCAATTTCTCTACATCTCCCCCAGCATTGGTCATTTTCCTTTTCTGTCATGTTACCCAATCTGACAGGTATAGAATGTCACTTCAGAGTTGTTTTTATTTAGATTACTCTTTTTCACATGACTTGATTTCAAATTTTATATTAAAGTTGTATTCTATTCTTGGCATGGAAAGAAAAGGCAAACTCTCAAATGGGAGGCCTTTATCACAATGCTATTTTTAATGATAGGTCTGAGTGGTTGGGAGTTGTTAGTACTTACAAGGATCTAGGAGAGTAGTGGCCTCTGTTCCTTATCCAGAAAGTGTCTCTGATCCCTTAGGATTGCAATTTATACTGTTCCTCAGGATCCTTCATTCCTTGTGACTGAAATCAGTACTTTTCTTCAGGGCTTCACCTCCTTTTTGACTGAAAGTGCTTCTCTCCACCCCTGAATTATGACCCAGAAATGGAGTTGCAAAACAGCATCTGGTTCTGCTTCCAGTGCTAGCACAAGGATATCCTTATAATATCTTTCCATGTGAGCTGTGGGCCAGCCTCCTCCTCTGTGCCACAGATATCACATTCTGACTCCTATGTTGTCTTAGGCTGGAAAGGTGTCTTGATCTCACTCTTTGTTGGCTCTCCAACTCCAGAATTTAAAGTTATTTGAAGGGGGATATTGAAAGATCATAGCTGAGTGCTTTTTCTATTCTGACATCTTAGCTTTGCTCCCTAGAAGCTATTTTTCTTTTTAATAAGGCATACCTATCAATACCTGTATTGATGTAATCCTAGGGTTAAGCCTAGAACATTTGAAAAAGACTCTCTTCTTTGACAGAGAGAATGATAACTGACATTGAGTGGCTAAATGAGGAAAAGATGTCAGAAGAGCTTGAGAGAGAAAAGGCATTCTTCCTTCCTGCTTACAGAGAGGAAACACATAGTTCTAGACCCTCTTTGGGGATAAATAAGAATGAAAGAAAAAAATTGTAAGAGAAATACATAGGAGAAAGATAACTCCTTGACATTTTCCTGATTTCTAGTCTATCTATCTAGAAACATTGGAGAATTTCCCCTTGGATGAAATCAGGTGGTATGACTTCCAGCCTCTGCTATCTGTCAGTTCTTCCTACATATCTCACTTTCATTTGAAGAGTTCATGTACTGGATTGTCTGAAATATTCTAAGTTGCATAACTTCTCTGATTTCTGTTTGATGACTGCTTAGATAAATGTACCTACACTGTCCATTATTCATGATAATCTTTTGTGTAATTAACATTTAAGGGAAAGAATTTGAGCTTTTGCTTATATATTTGGAGCATCCCTTTCTCTTTAAGAGATAGTTACAAGGAAATGAACTTGAACCTAAGGAAATAATCATTTCCCTTTATCTAAAAATATTTAGGGAAGCAGAAAGATATAATTATAGTTTAGTAATCCCTATCAGCAAAGAGTGACTTATTCCTCTTCTCCCTTCTATGCAGGAATAAAAATCTTCATTGGAGAAGCCAAGATTACCTAGATGCTTATCAAAGCTTCCTCAGGATCTATATTTATAGAAATACATAATTCACATAAGGAACACAAACTAGGCATGCTTCATTTTAATCCCTAGCCCTTATACCATTTCTAGACCAGTTTCCTACACTCCTTTCTTCAATACTGTTGCCTTGATCAAATCAATTCTAATACTGTGCCGGGAGGAAGTATACCAATCTATCCCCCTGTCTCACAACTATAACTTATAGGACCAATAACTTATGGGACCCAAAAATTCCTCCTTAGGAAAATATGTTGATTATCTATATTAGATTTGAAAGCTCTTTGAGGACAGAGATTGCTTTTGTATTTGTATTACCAATGCTCAGAACAATGCTTAACATATAGGATGCTTGGTAGGTGTTTAAATGTTTTTTTCTTTCATTGATTTATTTTGAAATTATGTGACCTGGTATTAAGATTCATACTTTTACAAAATTACTTTCTTTTTTCTTTTATAATTAAATTGTATTTAATTTCCCCCAATTAAATGTAAAAACAGTTGCCATCGTTTTTCAAAGAATATTATTGAGTCTCAAATTCTCTTCCCCATACACACACCTCACACCCCCCATTGAGATGGTAAACAATCTCACAGATTTTACATACACAATCATGTAAGATATTTTTCCATATAAAACCTTTTCGTGGAAGGAAACAAATCAAAAAAATTAAGAAAGTGAAAAAAATTTGCTTTGGTCTGAATTCAGAATCTATCAGTTCTTTTTTCTCTGGAAGCAGATGGTATTTTTTTTATTATGAGTTCTTTTGGATAGTACTATATTGCTGAGAATAGCTTTTATTCACAATTATTTATTGTACAATATTCCTGCCACTGTGTACAATGTTGTTCTGGTTCTACTCATTTCACTCTGCTTCAATTTCTGTCTTTTCAGGTTTATCTTAGCTACTCCTGTTTATTATATAGGACAGCTATACTGTACAGATACAACTGACAACTGTATAGATACAGCTTATAGCGCAATAGTATTCCATTACAATCATAAACTATAACTTATTAAGCCATTCTCCAATTGATGAGTATCTCCTCATTTTCCAAATATTTGCCCCTCCCCACAAAAAGGCTTGCTTTAAATATTTTCATACATACATGTCATCCCTTTTATTTTTTTTAATCTCTTTGGGATACAAACCTAATAATGGTATTGCTAGGTCAAAGCGTACGTACTGTGTTCTAGTCCTTTGAGTATAGATCCAAATTGCTCTCCTGAATAAATGAATCAATTTGCAACTTCCCCAATAGTGCATTCATGTCTCAACTTTCCTGTGTTGCCTCCAAATTTTGTTAGTTACCTTTTCTTTCATAATAGCCAATCTGCTAAGTCTGGGGTTGTACCTCAAAGTTGTTTAATTTTGCATCTCTTTAATTAATAGTGATTTAGAGGATATGTTTGCATAATTAGAGAATTTTAATTACTTTGTCTGAGAATTATCTGTTCATATCCTTTGACCATTTATCTATTGGGAAATGACTTTTATTCTTACATATTCAATTCATTTCTCTATTTTGAGAAATGAGGCCTTTATTAGAGAGACTTGTAAAAAATTCTTGAACCACTATGATTACTTTCCATCCAATTTACCCATTTAGTTTCTGACCTCCATGTTCCCTAATTTTCCCTCTTTTATATCAACACCATCCCCCTTTTCTTATCTCCTTCCCTCCTACTTTCATATATAGGGTGAAACAGCTTTCTGTACCAATTGATTATGTATGTTCTTCCATTATTGAGCCAATTCCAAAGAGAGTAAAGTTCACATCCTCCCTTCCCCACCTCCCTCATCTTCTCCTCCACTGTAAACATTTTTTGTACCTCTTTTATGTGCAATAATTTATCCCATTCTATTTTTCCCTTCCCCCACCTTCCAATGAATTCCTCTTTATCATGCCTTACTTTCATTTTATATCATTTAATCACATTCAACTTATTCCCTGGCTCTCTGTCTATGTAATCTCCTTCTAACTGATAAATAAGAATGATAAAGTTCTTTGTAGTTAACAAGAATCATCTCTCCAGGTAGCTATGTAAACAGTTTTACCTTATTTAATATCTTGATTTCTCCTGTTTACCTTTTTATTATTTTCTTGAGTCTTGTATCAAAGAATCAAATTTTCCACTCAGCTCTGGTCTTTTCATCACAAGTGTCCAAAAGTCCTCTATTTCATTGAATATCCATTTTTCCCTTGAAGGATTATGCTCAATTTTGCTGGGAATGGGATTATTGGTTGAAGTCCTAGTGTCTTTACCCTCTAGAATATCACATTCCAGGTCCTCCAATCTCTTAATGTAGAAACTGTGTTATCCTGACTGTGACTCCGCAATATTTGAATTGTTTCTTTTGGCAGTTTGCAACATTTTTTTCCTTGACCTGAGAGTTCTGGAATTTGGCTACAAAATTACTGGGAATTCTCCTTTTGAAATCTCTTTCATATGGTGATTAGTGGGTTCTTTCAATTTTTATTTTGCCCTTTGATTCTAGACTATCAGGGCAGTTTTCTCTGATAATTTCTTGAAAGATGACGTCAAAACTCTTTGTTTGATCATGGCTTTCAGGCTGTATCATAGCTTCCAGGCTGTCCAATAAGTCTTAAACTATCTCTCCTGGATTTATTTTCCAGGTCAGTTTTCCCCCATGAAATATTTCATATTTTCTTCTATCTTCATTTTTTTGATTGTGTTTGATTGTTTCTTGATGTCTCATAGAGTCATTAGCTTCCACTTTTCCAATTCTATTTTTTAAGACATGACTTTCTTAAGTGACCTTTTGTACCCACTTTTCCACTTGACCAATTCTACTTTGTAAAGAGTTCTTTTCCTCAACAGATTTTTATACCTCTTTTTCCATATTGTAAATTCTGCCTTACAAGACATTCTTCCCTTCAGTGCATTATGTATATCTTTTTTCCATCTGGCCAATATTGCTTTTTTTTTTTTTACATTTTTTAAACCCTTCTATGTATTGGCTTCTAGGTGGAAGAGTGGTAAGGGTAGGCAATGGGGGTCAAGTGACTTGCCCAGGGTCACACAGCTGGGAAGTGTTCGAGGCCAGATTTGATCCCAGGACCTCCCGTCTCTAGATCTGACTCTCAATCCACTGAGCTACCCAGCTGCCCCATCCAATATTGCTTTTAAAAGAGTTCCCTTCACTGGATTTTTGTGCCTCTTTTACCAGTTGCCTCTTCTGTTTTTTAAAGTATTAACTTCTTTAGTATTTTTTGAAACTGCTTTACTAAGCTGTTGACTCTTTTTCAAGATTTTCCTGCATCACTTTCATTTCTTTTTCCAACTTTTCTTCTACTTCTCATATTTGATTTTAAAGTCCTTTTTGAGCTCCTCCATTAATTCTTTTTTAGCTTAAGAGCAATTAATATTTTTCTTGGAGGTTTTGTATGCAGCACTATTGACTTTGCTGTCTTCTGAGTTAATGTTTTGGTTCTCCTTAAATCAAAATAACTTTCTATGCTGAGTTTCTTTTTTGTTTACTATTTGCTTATTTTCCTACCCTTTTCTTTTAATATAAAAAAACTTTTAAATTCGGGCTCTGTAACTGTAACTCAGAATTCCTCACTCTGAGATCAAGCCCCCAAACTGTGGCATATAGACAATGTGACAAGACACTTGCACCCAGTACCAGCAAAGGGGCATCTGTAATCCCCTTCTGACCAGAAGTCCTACCTCCCTTACTTGTCTGTGGCTGAGAGCACCAAAAGCCTTGCTGCTGCTTCAGCTGTGCCAAAGTTGGTAAGGACTTCCTTGGCACACTGCACATTACCTCTATCCCAGTGCAGTAGATTACTTATGCAGGCTGTATTCTAAGTTGTTTTGGGTTGGGAAACTATTTCACTTTATCTTTTTGCGTGTTATACTGCTCCACAATTCTTTTTGAGATGTCATCTCATGGTTTTTTGGAGGGTAACTTGGTAGAGATCAGTACCTTGTACCTTTTTCACCATCTTGGCTCCACCTCCCAAGATTAATTATTTTTTTAGGAAAATGGAATTTTTTTCTTAACATCTTCTATTCAGAGACTGACTAATTGAAACCTGTCGTTGTCATTGAAACCCTTGTCCAGAATGCTACTTCAACTTATGCAATGCTTTAGCATAAAGGCTTAATTTTAGATTTTTGCTAATGTCGAAAGTAATAGTAACCCTGAATTAATTTTTAAATATACAAAGTAATAAATAATTTTCCCTAGATCACCAATTTAAGGGTTTGCTTGTTTTTTTGTTTTTGTTTTGTTTTGTTTTGTTTTACATTGCTTTCTATCCAAAAAAAAAAAAAGGCCTGCAAAATTCACCTGGGCTTTGCAGATAACATTAATGGCAAGGTACCAAGCAATTGTGGGCATATAAAGAAATGCTATGCAACTCTTTTGCATTGAAGCTACAAAGTATGCATATTTTTGCCTGCCAAACATTCAAACTATTGAAAAGCTTTCCATGTGTCACAGTGTGACTTCTGTGGTGACCGAGGCATTCCACTATACAAACAAACAGTTAGCTAGGGCAAAAGATTAGCAGATCCTGCAGAACCCAAAGAACTAAAGCCATAAAAATAAAAAAATTGGCCCCCAGAACACTCCTAGGGTCTCTCTACAGGCTGATTAAACAGTACACTCAGATACTGGCAAACCTCTTTATTCTCAGAACCACAGGCCCAATTACAGCCTCCAAACAGTAACATTCTCTAGCAAAAAATGATTTACAGCCAATGTTTTCATTGCACAGTACCCGTTTCTCTTTGTTAAACAAAAGTTCACAGAGAAGAACTGCTACCAAGGAAGGAAAAACTGAACATGAATGCAAAGAGACTGAACTCAGAAAGCCAAATGCAAATTTAGGAAGAAAAAGCAGTCTTTAGACATTGTTCCCTATTTTTCCCCTTTCTGTGCCAATTGTTTATTTAGAATCACTCTTAAATTTCAGAGAAACTAAGAATTCCTTTTTTATATTTTGTGGTTTTTCACATGGTTTTACTCAATAACAAATTTGATTCAGTCATTAAGACAACAGAAATAACCAGCAATATATTTTGCAATTATCTTAATGGCCAAATCAGATGGATCACTTCCATTGTTTGACCCTCAACCATTAACGTGTTAGAGAAAGAAATAGACCTCAAAGAAATTATCCCAGCAAGTCACAGAATATGACCTTAACTCAAAAGAAAAGTTTCACGATAACTACATATGGGAAAAAGTAATTGCCACTAGAGTATTATTCCTTATATGCAATAGTTCACTACTACTGATATAATAAGTAGGAAGCTGAAAAGACCTCATGCCCCAACTCTCAAATTTCTCCCATAGGCCTGGTTCTGGCACCTGAAATTCTACCATTAACAGTGTCATTCCCTTGGAATAAAATTATTCTTATTAACATTTAAGTTTCTCTAGAAATTAGTCTATTAGTCAGTTGTATTTTTGTGTGAATTAGATCCACTTCACCTGTATAGCTAGCTATCTGAGTGCCTATAAGGAGAGAGGGCATAAGGGTTCCTGTAGGTACCTGATATAGGGTAAGGATACAAGAAATGAGAACTCTCAAAAGGAAAATGCTGAAGAAAATAATGACTTCACATTGTCTGTTCAGGACTGCTACTGTACACTAGAGACTCTTATCAGCAATGAGTTCAGTTCTCCCATTCTAACTTAGCAACAACAAATAGCTTCATCTTCCTTTTTCACCAGGAAGAAAACGATATTGCTCCTCCTTCTACTCTCTTTCATAAGTAATCTAAAACTTCTGTGACCATGTTTATGGTTCTCTTCCACCTTTTCCTTCTTTTCGTCCTTGAATCCCAATCCCAGACCAATCAAGATCCCATGAAGTAGCTTGAGAAGAGGTAGCATATCTGCTGACACTGTTTAAATAAGTTGGGAATCACTTTCAAGTGAGATGGAAGACCACCAGACCTTACTACTTGACCTGCATCAGAACTCTAAGATCTCTGCCCTGACTATGCTCTGCAGACCACTAAGAATTCTCATGTGTTCTGTTGATAGACCTTAAGAAACCCTGACCTTTGCCATATACCCTGACCCCAAACCCTTAGGAAATGAAAGTCTTTCATCCACCCTGAAACTGAACTCTCTTTTATGCATTCTCTCTCCCTATTAGAATGTGAACTCCAGGAGGACAGGGACCATCTCGTTTTCCCATTTGTATTCTCAGAACTTAGAACAGTGTTTGACACCATAGTAAGCACTTAACAAATCCTTTTTTATTCACTCATTCATTTAATCCAAAGGTGAAATTGTATCTACCATCTTAACACTTTCTGCTGTCTAAAGTACTAATTCCATGATGAGCAGAATGATATTCTAGAGAGTTAGAAAGACCTTTATGAACTGATTCAGAGAGAAATAAGCAGAACCAAGAAAACATTGCACACAGTGACAGCAAAATTATGGAATTCAACTGTGACAGACTTAGCTATAATCAACAATACAATGATCCAGGACAATTCTGAGAGACTTATGGCAAAGAATGCCATCTACCTTCAGAGAAAGAACTGTTAGAGACAGAATGCAGATGAAGGTATACAATTTTTCACTTGTTTACTTAAATTTATGTTTTGGAGCTTTGTTTTTATATGATTACTTATTTACAAAAATGAATTAAATAGTATGGAAATATGTTTATGTGATAATACATGTATAACCCATATCAAATCACCTGCCAGCACCAAGAGGCAGAAGGGAGGGAGATAAGTTCCATCAAATAACTTAGGAAAACATGTGTGGAAAATTTTTATTACATGTAATTAATAAAAATTGGGGTGTGGGAGCATGGCTAATATGGAAATGTATTTTGTACAACATCACATATGTATCTATATCAAAGTTGCTTGCCTTTTCACAGAGGAGGGAGGGTCAGGAGGGAAGGAGAGAATTTGGAACTCAACTATTTTTAAAAGGAATGTTAACATTTTTTTCATGCAATTGGGAAATATTTAATGAAATAAAAATATATTTTAAAAGAAAAAATAAAGTACTAATTCCAAAATGGTCAAAGTATTTTTACCTAGGCTATTTAATTTGACCATAAACCCTCTCTATGATGTAGAGATGGGTAGGCATTGCTATCCCATTATAGAGTGATTGAGCGGGGTATTCAACACTGGCACCTAGTCATCAAAATTCCAAGTCATGGCTCTTATCCAATATACTATATCAAGTATCCCCCACTCAAATGATCTAGTTTTTTAAAAAATAAGGTCTGGTAGTCATAATGGATAATAAATACTCACCAAATACTAAACAAAAGACCATAGAATCTCTGTGGGAAAAAAATCATGTGGGCCAGAAGGAGTATCCCCAGGCTCTTACTGGAAATATAAACTGAATAATTTTGAACACCACTCTCCTCCTTTTCTTCTTTTTTCCTATGTCCTATGGATATGAAACCACTAGTTTACACTGTTTACTTGGAATTCTCTTTACCTTCTTTCCTAATGAACAGCTGGAGTGTGTTAAAAAGTCATGTAAATATCTTTTTTTTTTTCTACCAGCACAGAGGAAGTTGAAGCAAACTGTCATGGGACTTTGAATTACTTACAAATTGGTCTGAATTAGGGACAGTTCGATCTTTTCTGAGATGGGTTAATAAAGGCCCAAAATGCAGTGTCACTGTTGAACAAATAAGGATGTTTCCATAATGAAGTTAACACTTTGACGTGTTCTACAAAACTTTCCTTGATTTTTTTTCTAAACCACATTGACTTGAGAATAGACTCAAGCATTGTGAAGCAGGCAAAAGGTAATGAGCATTTTATTCTCCAGGTCACATCTCCTTTAAAGAAGATGAGAGGGGAATTAGTCAGCAAAATAAAAACAGATGTGGATTAGATATAATTATACCATCCATTGCAATATAGGCCTCACTTTCAAATTCATATTTTCCTGGAATCAGCTGCACTACTCAGTTTCTTTCTCTTTTTTTCCCTTCTTCATTTAACTAGAACATCAATCTAACACTTGCCCAAAAAGATTTGCACAACAACCCTACCAGGGTTTTGGAAAAATCATTTGCATTTGAATGATGTAAATTATAATTTTAGGAGAATAATGTCTGTATGACAGAGAAAGACAAACAGGAATGACCTGACTACCAAAGTGTGGTTACCATCCTGTACAGTAAGCCTCTGCTTGTAATCCCACTATGCTGATTTACCAAGCTAATCCGTTTCTTCAGGGAAATGCACACAAAAAATAAATAAATAAAATTAGCTATTTCTAGCCTAGCCAATGACCATTTCAAATTTTCACAGCTCTAAGAGCTACAGATGTTTGTGGATGTTAGCCCTTTTGCCCACCAGGCTACTTTAAACATAAATCTTTTAATTAGGACTATTTTGATTGATCACCCAATAGACCAGTGATGGAGAATCTTTGAGAGGGGTGGGTGATGCGAGAAATGCCCTCAGGTGCATGTGGAGAGGGCAAAGGGATCAGCCAGGCCCTGCTTTCCTCTGGCTTTCTTATAAGGAACTCTAGAAAACTATGTGCTGGGGCAATAGCACACATGCCCACAGAGAAGGCTCTGAGTGCCCCTTCTGGCATGCATGCCATAATTTCATCACTACAGCTATAGACCATGGTAGCCTATGTTTGTAGGAGGTAGAAAGCAAAGCATAGATCTCAGTCAGAGCCTGAAGTAGGATGTTTAGTACCTGGAACCCATGAAATTTAACTGGCTTCAGGAGGGAGGGAGGAAAGGAATCCTATGCCCCATCCTAAGCTGACTATAAGGGAAGCTAATGAGTCATAGGAAATCCATGTTAGGTACAACCTAGCGAGGTCTTTCTCCACTACTCTGATATATACCAGTCAATCTGGTCCCAATTCCTCCATTCTCTTAAATTAACTTTCCCTCTTATCCTCCATGGGCTGTGGATCAGAGAAGAGCCATGAGACACAAGGCACAACAGACTCTTGTTTGAAATAGGGAACCTCAAGGGTTAATATGGAGTTCCACTAAAGTTATCTCCTAAAGTCTCATATCATGACGGTGATCTTCGGTTCTCAAAAGTACTCACAGACTCTCACAGTTCATACCAAATTGGAAAATATTCAAATATAAACCCATTGAAGATCTATTTGTCAGTCACCTGAAGACCAATGTAAACCAAATGTATGGAAGAATCCATACCAGAAAATAGTATTAGAGTGTCAATATTATGTCATTTACTAAGGTATAGAAGGATCAAAAACCTGTCACTGGAAGGACTATTCACTCTAATGAAATTCACAGATTCCTTAAATGACTGAGGGAAGATCTTATGGAAGCACAGAGAAAAAAAATGCCTTAAAACCAGGCCAATAGCAATAGCAAACCTATTCCCATGACTGTCAAGTCCAAAGAGAACTATGGACTTTCTATTATTGAAAAATCTTCTATTTCATAGGTTTTTGCCATGTCGATCTTTGAGCTTGGTTAAGGTACTACCATCATTTTTCCTTCTCATTTTAATTGATGAAATTTTGGTAGACATGGCCCTAAAACAAGTCATTATCCTGCTATTTTTCATTTCTATTTAATGTTTGGCACTCTATTAAACAAGTCAATGTAGCATATATTTGTTGTTCATTGAACAAGTGTTAGAATTAAGCTAATCTTTTGTAGGCCCATGACAGGAGATGGGGCAACTTTAATATCTGATAGAATGAGAAGGATATTCATTTTCTTCTCAGATGATGTTGAATTCTTCCCCTTGGCCTCCATTTTTGTGAGAACTTTTTATTCCACATAATTTAGAGATTATGAACATTCAATGTAATCAGTCACTACTAAAAATGTTCTTAATTTTTTTTTTATTGATCCATGTTTTGTCCAGGTCATTGAGGGAAACAATTTGGTCTGTGGCAGTGCTCTAATAAAGATCATATGTTGAATTCTCAAAATCATTTTGGCATTTATATTTTTCATACAGTCATTTATTGTCTCCTTTTATGAAGAACAGCAAATTTCTGGGGTATAGCTCTTGCCACATGGCTGAAAATTTCTAGGTATAGTGTTCAAAATCTTGCCATTCCATTTCTGCAATATCTTTGCAATATATGCATTTGTTGATACTTCTGGGTTCCTACCTTTCTGTAATTTCTAGTGGCAATAACATGATGTTATCATCCTTTTCCTTTTATGGTTACATATTTGGGTGATTCAGGTGTCTGTTGGATACTTCTATCAACATATTGGTGTTTCATTTCATGTGACTACCACCCATGGAGGATCTCATAATTTTATTCTAGGATCATAGCTGTTTCAAAAGCTTTTTCTGGAAATAAACTATTTTATGGTCCACATTTTTCTCTCTTGCTCACAAGAAAATAAGAAATTTTGTGTGATGCATCGCTAAAATCACAACACACTATATTTATGATATTATCCTTACTCCACTAATCCAGTAAATTGGCCATTGGAATTATTTGTTCATAATGAATCCATGTTAGGTTAATTTCTAAATGCATATAAACTACAATAGCTACCTGGCAATAGTTTCTAGAGTTTTTCAGGGGATTAAGTCTACTGGTCTTTGGTTTCCAGAATCTGCTTTTTCTTCCTTCATGACATTTGAGACATTTCTACCTATTTCCCTTAGTACCCTAAGATGCAATTCATCTGGGATTAAAGATTCTGATTTATTCAAAATAGGGGTTGTAAGGGAAGCCTTCTTTTTAGTCCCTAGACTTGCCTGGTGATCCATCTCATAGATGGCAAAACCCTCTAAATTCAAGATGTCCCAAAAGTTTTAGAGCTTTGATAGCTTAAAACTACACTGAGACTTTTGGGATAATATCCTTTCTATAAAATATTGAATAAAAGATCTAAGAGAAGATAAATACATCAATATACCAGAAGTTCAAATTTGGAGTTTGACTTAGAAGAGTTCAGTATGGAATTAAGTATTTAAGTTATGTAAAGACATAAGGGCATGGGAGGGTGGAGTGGGGGCTATTGGGTTGGTTTTGTTTGCTATTAGCAACTTTTGAATTCCTATGATAAATAATTCATGCAAAGATGTAGCTCCCTAGATTCTAGGAATGTTGAGATAAATCAGTCTCATAGATCCCAGCCCAAGAAGTAAAAACAGAAACCCCATTTTTATTCAGGATGTAGTAAACTTTAGAGAGGTCTTTCAAGGATAAGCCAAACGCCTGTCACTTCTTTTGTTCTATCCCTTTAAGTAATTATAGTGCTTAAGAATTTCAAAGCATAGATTTAGGAATGAAATCAAGTATTACTTTGCTTTTGTTTCTATTAAAATGCAAGAAAGTACAAAGCAAGATCACGAAATGAAGGAAACTGTTAAAAATGCCATAGCTCATTTGGGGAGCAGATGCACATAGTTCCAAAAGAATTCTCCCCAGTAATTCCAGAATCTCCCATTTCTGTACTAATGCTTTCTTTGTTTCTAGGTTTGCATTCCAACTGTTGGAACCAGTGATGCATCTTGAAGTCAGAGACTCCCACAAATCCAGTGGAATATTACCCCAGTTGAAGGATCTCAGACCCAATTTTAGAAAAAGCCTTGTTTCTATATTTTGACCAAAGGCCATAAACTTTGTCCCAATAAATTTGGTATCATATATGTAAATTTGGTATCATATATACATAGGCTATCTTTCATTTTTCTAGTCTGGTCAAACATACCAAAAAAATCACTTCTTTAGAAAGTATTTGCTGCTAAAATGATGGGGGGAAAGAACATGAAACCCTAATCCCCTTTCTAAATACACCTGTTTTCTTACTTTCTTCTTTTCTAAAATGGTCTTTAACTCCTTCCAAAATATTTATCATACTCTCTCTAGATTTCATTTTCCCTAGTAGAGAAATCAGAAGCAAAATAGGAGTTAATTTGCTGTTGTTTTTCAGTCATTTCAGTTATACCCAGTTCTTTACAACCCCATTTGGGGATATTGTTGGCAAAGACATTGTAATGGTTTACCATTTCCTCCTCCAGCTCATTTTTACAGATGAGGAACTGGGGCAATCTGAGATAAGTGACTTGCCCAGGGTCACATAGCTAGTAAGTGTCTAAGGCTGTATTTGAAGTCAGAAAGACAAGTCTTCCTATTTCCAAGCCCAGTGCTCTATAAACTGTGTCACCTAGTTGTCCAGGAATTGAATAATCTGCCACTTCTATGTTGTCCTTTTCTAACATTTTCTTTTTTAAAAAATCATTCTGTCTTTTCTTTATGTATCAAACACAGCAAAAGGGAACCTCATACTATATTTAGAACCTTTTTTCCCCCAAACTTCAGTTCAATTTGGGTCTGTCACTATCCTTTCAATGTTTTGATTTTTTTTTGTAATATTCATCATTAGACTTGACTATTCTTTCATCTTCTACATATGTGCTTTTGAATCTAAATTACTGTGAAAAATCCTCATTCAACTTCATCTGTTTCTTTAAATGTCCCTTTCTTTTCTTACACCCACAGTAATATAGTTATGTTTTCCTGAATTTTTTGGCATCTATTTCCCAAGGCTTATAGTACATATATTCCCAGAATTCCATTTCTTGACCATCACCAAGTTAAAGACATGATCACTTTTTTCTATAGTTTTCATGTTTGTTATTTTACCAACCAGTTCTCAATTTCCGTCACTGTTTCCTTTACTTTAAAGAGGCTAAAATTGCCAACAAAGCAAGTCAGAAAAATTTTAAGTTGCCCTGCTTTTAGCAGAATTGGATCTCCTCTAAAATGTGAAGCATCATGGTATATCAAAAAGAGCTCTCAATTTGTAGTCAGAGGATCCATTTTCTAATTCTGGCTCTGTCATTTACCACCTGCCTATGTGATCTTGAGCAAGTTATCCAAATCTCTGTGCCTCAATCTCCTTATCTATAATATTAGGTGATTAAACCAGATGAATATTTATGTCCCTTCCAAATCTAGATCTATGGTCCTATTTCCAATTGGTCAAATTCTCCCATCAGGACTACATATTGTCTGTACTAGTTTTGTACTTTGTATTAGAAATATATTTTTCATATCTTCCATATGGCAATCCTAATGCTTCTCTTTCTCTCTCCTTTTATCATTATTTTATTTCCACTGTTTAATGAATTTCCATATAGGTTTTTTAATGGTTTAATACCTCTTACTAAAATGGTTTCTTTTGAAGAAAGTATATCTCTCATTTGCATCTTTTGATTATGGATCCCATTCATGTCTTAGGGATATTCATTACATTCTTTCTTGGATCAGTCATTTCTATATATGTTCTTATCTCTTATAATAGCTTTGAAGTCAATTATCTCAGGAACCATTCCTTCTTCATCTTTATGCTTCCCTCAACTCATAGAATACTGCCTTAACACACAGCTGATGAGCAATTAAAATTTTAAATTTAAAATTAAATTAATAATTGAGACATTAATACTAACAGTAAGTTTTAAGCTCACTCTGATTATCATCCACAATCTGAACACTGACACATAGATATCTTAGCTAACAAATTATTCTTGAGTCCCTTTCTATTTCTTACTGCCTAAAAATTTTTGGAAAGCCCCTCTACTTCGTGTTTTAGCCCTCAATGTCATACATGTGGCCTTTTTTTTTTTAATTTCAGATATATGATTTCATCAGTATAACAAACTCCCTCATCTTTAACTCATCTGCTACTTATGGTCTTAGAGAGTTATCAGGGACATTGAGAGGTTAAATGACTTCTCCATGATGACACACCTCAAGCTGGTCAGAGACAAGACTCAAAACCACTGCTTCATGGTATCATAAATGTAGAACTAGAAGGGATGTGAAAGGTCATTTTAGTCCAACCTCCTCATTTTACAGATTAGAGAACTAACACCCAAGGAAGCTAAATGTCTCAGCCAACAATACACAGGTAGTAAATGGTGGAGCTAGAACGTGAGTCCAGGCCTTTCAATTACAAATCCAATACATTTTCCTCTATCCAATTCTAACCTCCTTCCCTCCAGGCCAGTACCATGTCCTTTATAACAAATGTTACCTCTGTTGTTGCTACTCAGTCATTCAGTCCTGTCCAATAGTTCATGATCCCATTTGGGTTTTTGTGGAAATTTTTTGGCAAAGATAATGGAGTGGTTTGCCATTTTCTTCTCCATCTCATTTTACAGATAAGGAAATTGAAGCAGCCAAAGTTAAGTGACTTGCCCAGGGAGACATGACTCATGTCTCATGTCTGAGGCTGGATTTGAACTCAGAAAGATGATTTTCCCTGTCTTCAGGCTAGGTACTATATCCATTGTGCCACCTAAATGCCCCCAAAAGAGACGAGGTCAAATGAAAGATCCAGAAGGAGATTAATTTTCTCTAGTCTGGATGCTTGTGTGCTACTGTTGAGTCAATTAGTAAAGCCTATTACAGTGATGTTAAACTTTTAGACCTTTTCAGAGACTATGTGCTGTCCGCCCCCTTGCAGACAGTGTGATGTACCCCACCCCTAACCCTGAGACTGAGTGCTTCCCTACCTTGTCCCAGACAGGGTTGGCCTGAGTGCTCTGCTCAGGGGAGGTAGTAAGCACAGAGGGAAGGGGAGGCACAGTGGGAGAGGAGGAAGCAAGTAGTTCCACAGAGGGGTCTATGTGTGCCATCTTTGGCACGTGTGCCATAGGATTACCATCATGGGCCTGTTATGTGCCAGGTACTATTCAAAACCCTGAGAATACAAAAAAGAGCAAAAGATCATCCCTACCCTCAATTAGCTCACAATCTAAGGAGAGTCTACTTCATTATGTCAAAGTCACATCACTAGTGGTCACTGAAATATATTCAGTTCATAAAAGAGGCAGGATTAGCCAGAGTTTGAACCTCTGGAGTTCATTTCTAATTTAGTAAGTCCACAAATCCTTATATGCTAAAATAAAGGGTCTGTGCTGCCCTACAAAGAGAGGCAGAACTGAGGGATAGAAGGTCACTCAGTCTTTAAGAACCCCAGGGAACTTGGGGCTCCTTCAATACTCCCACTCAGAAGGTTACATGTATATTGCTTCCAGGGTGAGCCTGAATATACCTAATACCTTTTTTGGTTGAACAGGAGAAAGTTAATCATGGATAACCATGCCACCTTTTATTTTTTGTTACCATTTTTAAAAAATACATACATAATATAATATGTAATGTAACAATAATGTGTGCAGTAATAATGTATACAAGTTATAATAAATATACTTATCGAAGAGAAGCAGTATCACTTTTTAGTTATACAACACAGAAGTAGTTAGTCACATATGTCTTCCAAGTTGGCTGCTGGCCCAGGGTCCTTCACCACCCTTCCTTCAGGGGTCATTCAGCCTGCCCTTCTCCTACTCAGTATTCACCCCATACATTCTGCTATTGCTGTGCTTGTGACATTCAAGTAGTCAGTCTGACCTAAGGGAAATCTCATCTTTGCATTTTCTCTGTTCTGCAAGATTGGCTGGGACTATAACCAAGCACTCGTTCAGCTGACTGACCAACATTGCCCTAATAAAAATATCTCACCATTATGGCATGAACTATGCCCCAAAAATGGCTAAAGTGCAATATTTGAAAAGACAAATTGGGAGTTTTCACAATTTCTAAAAAGACTATAAGAACTACCCAATGTCCCTGAGAAGCCTTATAGGAATACCTAGGTTCAAATCCCAATGATGACACTTAATAGCTGTATGACCTTGGGTAAGTCAATTTCTCTGAACATTAGGCAACTCTATAAAACTATTAACTAATTAACTTATATCAAACTTAATTAACTAAATAACTAATATAAAAATATTATAGATACTCAACTTCAGGTTAGGAAGATCTTCATTTGAATTCTGCCCCAAATTCATACTAACCATATAACATTGGGAAAGTCACAACCTTGCCATGTCTCATTATCTCATTTGTAAAATAAAGTGATTGTGCTCAATAATCTATAACTTCCCTCCCAGCTCTAAGTCAATGATCCTGTGATCCTATATGATTCTATGGGGGAAAATGTTCATGACATCTCAGCATATATATGTACTCAATATGTATGTCACTAGAGTCCACTTTCCATAGAGTCCATAGAGTATGTCACTTTCTTGGCAATTGGATCTCTATGTGTGGATGTATGCATTTTATATATAATGTGTGTGTATATGAGAGGTCACTAAGAGTTGTAGATAGAAAGAGAACCAGTTTTAATTCTGACCTCTAACACATCACTGGCTGTATGACCTTGGACAATTCATTTAACTTCTCATTATTCTAGAAAACCCTTAGTACTTTAAGAGGCAGAAAATGAGTTACCTTGCATGGTTTTTCATAATCTGGGAAATAGTAAACATATATTAAACACCTACTGTGTACCAGGTACTATGCCAAGAGCTGGGGATACAAATAAGAAAAAGAAAGATACTCCTTGCCCTTGAGGAGTTTATAATCTCAAAAACAAACTGAAAAAGATTAGAGAGTAATTACCAGGGAATATGATACCCATGATGTCAATGCTAAGCAGAGCAGCTGGTAGGAAATAAAGAAGAGATCCCAGATGATTAAATGATCGAAGGATAGCCTTAGGCCAGTTTCAGAGGAAGAGATCAAAGCTATCATTTAGCATATGGGGAAAGCTTTAAAGTACTAATAATTTTAGAAATGAAAATTAAAACAACTCTGGGTATGACTAATACCTCTTATATTGGTAACAAAAAGGGAAATAGCAAATGTTAGAGGGGATGTAGGGGGGAAATAGGCTCTTGGTAAACTGTGAACTAATCCAACTATTCTGGAAAGCAATTTGGAATTATGGCTAAAAAGCCATTAAATTGCATTTAGCCTTTGACTCAGTGATATTACTACTAGGTTCACACCCCAAAGAGGTCAAAGAGAGAGATAAAAAGGTCTATAAATATAAAAATATTGTGGTAGCCAAGAATTAGAAATGGAAGAGATGCCCCTCAATTGGGAAATGGCTAAGAAATTATAGTATATGAATGTGACGGAATAATTATTGTGCTATAAGAAATAATGAAAAGGATAGATGCAGAAAAACCTGGAAAGTTATACAAAATGATTTGAAATGAATAAGCAAAATAAGGAGAATGATTTATACATTAAAGCCAATATTGTAAAGATAATCAACTCTGAAAAACTTAATAACAGATCAACACAATGATCAACTACAATTGCAAAGGACTCTACCCATCTCCAGATGGAGAACTGAGGTACTTACAGTACAGAGTGAAACATATTCTTCTTTCTTTCTCTCTCTTTTTTTTTTGCTTTTTTTATTACTTGGAACCTGACTAATGTAGAAATGTATTTTTTATGTCCATAACATTTTAATGTGCTTTGTTTTTCTTGTCTTCTCAATTGCCTGGGAAGGGAGGAAAGGCAGAGAAAATTTGGAATGGAAAAAAAAATTTTTAAAAAGAGGTATTTTTTAAAGTGGTATGGTAAGAACAGTTAGAATAAAACATCCACTCAAAAGCCTGGTACACACTGCCCCATGAGTAAAAATAGGTTCCAGGGGAAAGTGGGTCCATGCTTAAAGCACATATGTGACAAAGGGGTAACTTACTGCTCCTAAATGGCTGAAGGTCTCTTTTTCCCTTAATGGAGACCCCAAGAAGTTCCCCTTAGGTTCATGTATCCCATCTTCAAGAGTTGGTGCCTTAGTGGAGCCCTGAGACTGCCTGTCTTCCATTTGTCTGGCTTATTCTTGGCTCCCCATGTAGATCCTGACATCAGTCACTGCTGTTTCAGTTAAAAACTGCTGCTGACATTAATGGACAGTCCAAATATTCTGACTTTTTAAAGTTCACAAGACCATCCTCTAGTCTTGGAGTTAGGGGATGAGAGAAGTTGTCTCTATCCTTTCCTTTCCCCACTCCCAAGCAGTTCCTGTATAAGGCTTTGCTGGAATCTCTCCACCACTGGACTAATCTGCTATCAGTGCTGGATTCCAAAATGACTTGCCACTTCATCTAAGTTTTATAGGATATGATCAGTTCTCTTCAACCATTCCCAAAACATTTCATCATCTGATTTCATCTAAAGACTACAAACACTTCACTTTTCCAAGCTGGTTATGAACTTATGAAATCCATTTATGCCTTATATTGATTCATTAATTCAATAAAGATGCCTAGGCTTTGCGCACACATAGTTTAAACTTTCCATTAATTGTTCTGAACTCAAAGTATGCTTACATGATAACGGTAGCAAGGCTTAGAGCATCTTGCTAATTACATTAATTGGGAATAAGAGATGTGCACCCACAAAATATGTATTATAATAATAAAAGATAACATTTATATAACATTTTAAGGCTTGGAAAACACCGTATATACAGTATCTTTTTTTGAATCTCACAATAACCCAGTAAGCTAGGTGCTATTATTATCTCTGTTTTATGGATGAGGAAATGTAAAGTGATAGAAGTTAAGTGACTTGCCTAGTGTCACTCAACTAGCAAATGTCTCAATCAAGATTTAAACTCAGTTCTTACGGAATTCAAGTCACTGTATCCACTATGCCATCTAGTTGCCTCTCATAATTTTTTCAGTATTTAGTTGTTTTCAGGCACGTCCAACTCTTCATGACCCTTTCGTGGGTTTTCTCAGTAAGAATAGCAGAATGGTTTGCCATATCCTTCTCAAGCTCAATTTATAGATAAGGAAACTGAGGCAAACAAGGTTAAGTCTCTTGCCTAAGGACATAGCTAGTATCTGAGGTCAAATTTGAACTCAACTCTTCCTCACTCCAGACCAGCATTCTATCCATTATATCACCTAGTTGCCCTCTACATAGTAATACATATACATATATATTGCATGCCAAGGAAATCACAGGTTTTATATGGCTTTGTATGCATATACATGTATGCACCCTAAGAAATGCTTTATGGGCTTGAAGACATGCTCATTACTTTTGACATCAATAACCTAAATAAAATTTAATGAACTAAAATATTAAATGAGGTAAAATTCAACACACTATGATAAGTCAAACTAAGTCAGGTTGAGATCTCCAATAAACTTAGTTTAATGTCATAATCTTCAATATGATTCAAGACTCCCTCCACTGCCCACATGTCATGAACAAATAGAACATGAGGATAATAGCAGATAGCCATCTCATCTTGTATTTGGAGGAGTTCGAGTTAAATCAAACAACAGTTGTCAAAAAGTAAGAACTACAACATGACAAAACATTTCCACACAGCTCATCAATTCTAATCTGTTAGCTGACAGTAAACATATGGAGGAAACTAATCTACAAGACAAATGAACCCAAGAAGATTTAAGAGTACCATAAAAATTCCCTATATTTAAACAAGAAATTGTTAACCAGAGTTTCATTCCTGAGTAAAATCAAGCCAGTCCTTGAGAATCCTTTTCATTTGAAGATATAAGCTAATCTCCCATTTTCCACTATCTTTATTCCCTGGAAAATATTGATATCTAGCATTTTTATAGCACCTTTGGATTGAGTATTTCTACTGGGCCAGATAAATTAACAGGGAAGATCAATTCAAAAAGAATTCAGTACAGAAATAAAAATAATGACACTTCCTTTCTTTGGTCTGGTCCCACAACCTTCTCCAGCATGGGACAGAACTCTGTCACATAGATTCCATCTAGCTCCTGACTGGCCCAAGACCAGATCCCTGCCATCTGTCTACAAGCTTCCCCAGCCCTGACCCAGAGCCTTCTTCAATGCTTTCTGACTGAGAACAAAACTATCCACTTCAAGCCCAGCCCTAATCTCCTGACCAGACTCCTTTATCTCTTACTGTTTCTTCCTGTTGAGAGATGAACTTTCTAGGGCTTCCTAGGATGCAATGGGTCACTATTACAAAGTTCAACTTTGAGGGATTTCTAATTATATACTTCCCTCAATAGATCTCTCTCTAATCACTGATGTTGTGTCTAGGTTAATTTGTAAATGTGCTTAGCAAAGTGATATAGGCACTATATAAATGTTTATATTTCCTTCCTCTTCCCCTTCCTCAACAATTAGCTTATTCCCATTTCCTACTCTTCTTATTGTGATTCTGAACCCCTCATTGCCAACATATACTGTTTCCCATACCCAACTACTTGATCCCTTACTCCCATCCACCTCTTTCCCATACCCTTCCCCCAATGGTCCTAATCCAGGTCACCTATATACAATGTTTGCACTGAAACATTTGCTCCATAATTAATATACTTCATTTCATCTTTAATCTCTTCTTTTCTCACTCCTTCATCTTTAGACACATACTGAGATCTCTCGCATTCATGGTGTACGGCTTCCTTTAACAACCTTTCCAGAACTGGCTAATCTTTCTGTATCCCACTCACCAGTCAAGGTGGTAAAGTCAGAGCTCCTGATTGCAGCTTTCAGACTAACCCTTTTCCAAAACTAGGCAACAATGTTTTAAAGGTGGTGCTATCCAAAGTTTTTGTACAAACAAAACCAATGCAAACAAAATTAGAAGGGAAGCAACAAATTAGGAAAAAATATTTATAACTGAAACCTCTGACAAAAGTCTAATTTTTCAACTTTATAAGGAGCAAAGTTAATTGTACAAAAAAATCAAACCATTCCCCAATTGATAAATGGGCCAGGGACATGAATAGACAGTTTTCAAATAAAGAAATCAAAACCATCAATAAACACATGGAAAAGTGTTCTAAATGTGTCATAAAGAAATGCAAATCAATACAACTCTGAGGTACCACCTCACACCTAGCAGATTGGCTAAAATGATAGCAGGGGAGAGTAATGAATGTTGGAGGGGATGTGGCAAAATTGGGACACTAATACATTGCTGGTGGAGTTGTGAATTGATCCAACCATTCCAGAGGGCATTTTGGAACTATGCCCAAAGGTTTTTAAATATTGTCTGCCCTTTGATCTAGCCATACCACTGATGGGTTTATACCCCAAAGAGATAATAAGGAAAAACAGATGTACAAAAATATTTATAGCTATGCTCTTTGATGTGGCAAAAAATTGAAAAATGAGGGTGTGTCAATCAATTGGGGAATGGCTGAACAAATTATGGTATCTGATGGTGATGGAATGCTATTTTTTAAACCCTTACCGTCTGTCTTAAAATCAATACTTGGTATTGGTTACAAGACAGAAGAGTGGTAAGGGCTTCTAGGCAATGGGGATTAAGTGACATGCCCAGGGTCACACAGCTAGAAAGTGTCTAGAAAGAGGCCAAATTTGAACCTATGACCTCCCATCTCTAGGCCTGGTTTTCAATCCACTGAGCCACCCAACTGCCCCCATGATGGAATACTATTTTGCTGAGAGGAATGATTAACTGGAGGAATTCCATGTGAACTGGAAAGACCTCCAGGAATTGATGCAGAGCAAAAGGAGCAAAACCAGGAAAACATTATACACAGAGACTGATACACTGTGCTACAATCAAATGTAATAGACTTCTCTCTCCTAGTAGCAATGCATGTTACAGTATAATCCAGAGGAACTTATGAGAAACAATGCTATCCACATATCCACATCCAGAGAAAGAACTGTGGGAGTAGAAACACAGAAGAAAATCATCTGATTGATCAGGTGGTTCAATGGGTATATGATCGGGTATTTTTACTTTAAATGATCACTCTATTGCAAATATTAATAACATGGAAACAAGTTTTGAACAATGATACATATATAATCCAGTGAAATTGTTTGTTATCTCAGGGAAGAGGGAAGGAAGATAGGAGGGAAAGAACGTGAACCATGGAAAAATATTTTTAATTAATTTTTTTAAAGAAAGGTAATGCTATCCAAAATTATTATTCGATCCATATCCTAGGGTAGGATATGGATTATATATATATATATATATACTATATATATAATAGGATATGTATGTATATATATATATACTCTCAGTTGTTCTGAATCTACTGTCTCTCTTTAAGCTTTCCATTGGACCCCTCCCCACCTTCTCAGTTAAAGACCATGCCACATACTTTACAAAAAAAATTGAGGCTATCCTCAGAGAGCTCCATCTCCTCCCTTCCTTATCATCTCACATCACTTAGACCTATTTCCATATTATCTCCCTTACTTCAATCTCAGAAGAAGAGATATCTCTTCTTACTAGTAAAAATCTCTAGATATGTACTTTTGGGCCTCTAATCTCCTGT
>NC_058132.1:557048741-557057107 GCF_016433145.1 Gracilinanus agilis | reverse complement strand
TGGATTATATATATATATATATATACAATATATATATAATAGGATATGTATGTATATATATATATACTCTCAGTTGTTCTGAATCTACTGTCTCTCTTTAAGCTTTCCATTGGACCCCTCCCCACCTTCTCAGTTAAAGACCATGCCACATACTTTACAAAAAAAATTGAGGCTATCCTCAGAGAGCTCCATCTCCTCCCTTCCTTATCATCTCACATCACTTAGACCTATTTCCATATTATCTCCCTTACTTCAATCTCAGAAGAAGAGATATCTCTTCTTACTAGTAAAAATCTCTAGATATGTACTTTTGGGCCTCTAATCTCCTGTCTTGTTGATCAGACTGACCCTTCTATCAAATCTACTATCTCTTATTTTCAGTATCTTTCAATCTATTGACTCCTTCCCCACTATCTACAAACATGTTCAATGTCTCCTCACCCTTAAAAAAAAACAATCCTTGATCCTACCATCCCCATTAATTACTGTTCTCTCCTCTACTTCAAAACTAAACTCCTTTAGAAGCCATCTATCTACATTTGGGGCTTTTAACTTTCTCATTTTTTTAGAATATTCTACAATCTGGTTTCCCACCTAGTCATTCAGTGGAAACTCTTCTCTTCAAAGTTATCAATGATATTTTCCTTTCTAAATCTAATAACCATTTCTCAGTTCTAATTCTCCTTGATTTCTCTGCAGAGTAATGATTGACCCTCGACAAACTCCTCCAGAATATTTTCCTCCCTGGGTTTTTGTAACACTGATCTCTCCTGGTTCTTCTCCTATCTGCCTGATCCTTCTTTCTCATTTTCTTTAGTGGATCTTCATCCAAGTCACTCCCTCTAATTGTGGGTGTACCCAAAAACTCTGTTATGGGCCCTCCTCTCTTTTCATTACATACTTTCTCAATCAGAGATCTAATCAACTCCCAAGGAGCTCTATCCAGATGATCCCCATAATATCAATCCCAAGTCCTTCCTAAATTATAATATCATATCATAACTGATTTAGGACATCTGGAGCTATATGTCGTATAAGTATCTCAAACTCAAAATGTCCAAATCAGAATCCATTATCTATTCCCCAAAACCAACCCTTTTCCCCAAATGCCTCATTACTGTTTATTTGTAGAAGACAAACACTAAAGTGTCTGAAATGTGTCTGCTAGCAGTCCTAGGATGAACTTATCTTGGTTTAGTATGCACTAAAAAATGTTTTTTTTTTATTTGAAAGAGTAAATTTCATGTAGGTTGGGTTATTATTTGACAATATTTAGATTTAAACTTGTTATCATGATGGAAAATCAGTGTACAAACATGACTAACCATACCACAACCTTTCCATATCCATCTGAGGGTGCATATGTACAGATTTACTATGTTGATGAGCAAGTGACAACCCTTTTTATCTAACCATACGAGGTGGTTTGGATCAAAATTACAGAACATTAAAGTGGCATTCTATCATTAAGGCTTCAATGAGAAATAATACACATATAAAGCTTTCATTCTGACCTCTAGACAGTATGAAGAAACAAAATAAGCACCTTAATATCTAAAAGACTTCCTTGAACTCCTCAAAAGCAAGGTACTGTATTTTGAAAAGCTAAAGGGGGTCAGTTAGTAAGAAATCTGTCAGTACTCTCATCCTAAAGGAATTGATTCTTACACAACAATTTGATAATCAGGTTTTCAATGAAAAATAATTGGCATAGTAAGGCTTCATTCCAATAGTGTATAAAAACAGACTAATAAACATGCTGCCTGAATGACTTATTGCAAGATCGTTGAGACAATTCCAGATGCTATTGATAATCTGAGATTACTAGAAATGAGGGGTGCAGGAGGTATCAGGTCATATTACATTTGAAAAGGATAGCTTCCTCTTTCCTAATGTAATCAAAATGATGTAAATATCTCTTCACAAAGGAACAAATACTAAAAAATAATATTTATGAATGAAATAAATACTGGGAATGCTAATAAGACTGATATTTAAATTAGACTCTAATTCTCCATACACTGGACTAAAGAGATAACAGTGTACTACATTTTTAGAGTGTTTATTTATGGCATGATACAAAATAAGTATGTAACCACTGCCACTTGAAAATTATACATAAGGTGAGTGTAGTAAATATATATATTTTAATAATTTTAATGCCATTAATTGCAGGTGCTGTTTTTAACCTTAAGTTCTCTAATACAAATTTCAAAAATGATTTCCATTTGGCAGACTCAATACATATTTCTTAAGCACCTACACTATCATTAGCAGGGCATTATGCTCATGATGATGGTATGTATTATGCTCAGTATTAAGGATACAAAAATGAAAAAAATGAAAGAGTGACTATCTTTAAGTAGATTACAGTCAAATAGAATAAGAAATACACAAATAACTATATAAAAATTGGTTTGGTATTGCCTTCAATATAGCAGGGGGGAAAAAAAGAACAAAATAGTCCAGTTCTCTCATAAGCATACCAATGAGGATATAGAATACAAGACCAAAAGATAATTGGAAAAATTCAAAAAATAACAATAAGAAGTGCATTTTGCCAGCATCAGTCCATATAGAGATAGCCAGAATACTGAGGGTTTCAGAAAAGGGAGGCCAGTTTATGAGCCTCTAGGTCAAGGTCCAGCCAAGTATGCCCAAAGCCTTCAGCTGTGTGGCTTTGACCTTAAAACAGGTCAGAGTCCTACAGAGTTAGGACCTAGAGGGCAATAAATCAGGTCACTCTCTTGCAGGTCACTCAGAATAGATCACCTCTGTGTAAATAATATAGACAATCTTCAGGACAATGCAATGTCTGTAATCTTTCTTAACACTCTTGTAGATCATAGAGTTCAATACCTAACCCCAAATAATACAGATCAGCACCAAAGAGGGTCTCACTATTCTTTCCTAACGTATCCAGAGTCTGACCTTGAGACAGTTTTAATTCAAGAAGTTGGGTTTGAAAAGTGAGTAAATACAAAAAAAATGTCAAAGTAAATTAATACTATGGAGCCAGGGAAACTCAAGGTACAAACACAGAAGAAACACTATATCATCTATAAGAAAACCCTCAAGGAAAACCATAGATTTTCCATAATTTCTATTAGAATTCCTGGAAGAAATGAAGAAAGAATTGTTTTTAATAATCCTATAAAATAAATGAGAGCTATAGATGAAAGAACAAGAAAGGAAAGGAAAGCAAGAACAGAAAAGGAAAGAAAATAGTTCTAGGAAAAGTAATTGGGAGGACAATAAGTAGGTAAGTACAAGAAGTACAGAAATGCATTCGAATAACATATTCCTTGAAAATTAGAGTGGGCTAGAGTTCTGTGTTGACTCCATTAGACAACAAGAAATGCTAGAATAAAGTCAAAATGCTGAAGGAAAGAACAAGAAAATGCAAGGTACCATCTTTCAAAAACAAGTGACCTGGAAAATAGATCAAAGAAAGATCATCTAAATATCATAAAAACACCTGAAAACTTCCACCATAAAAATGCCTAGATACTATGGTTCAAGAAAATTATGAATGAAAACTGCCCAGATATATTAAAAGAAAAAGAATCCAGTGGTCAATCCCTCAGATAAATACCAAAATAAAAACTCTAACATATATAATAGATAAAATCCAGACCATGAATTCAGATCAAAGGAAAAAATAACTACAAACAGGCAGAAAGAAAAATCAAATTCGATTTTATGACTGTCTCATCAAAATCCCTTGTAGTTCTTTTTTGACTACAAAAAGAACTGCTATAAATATTTTGGAATCTATGAATCTTTTTCTTCTACTATAAAATTCTTTCTGATGTATAGGCCTATTAATAGAATTATAGGTTCAAAGTAAGCACAGTTTAGGGACTTTCCAGAATGATTAGATCAATTCACAGCTCCACTAATAGTCTACCAGTTTTCCTGTAGTGTCTGTTTTCCTACAGCCCCTCCAACAATCATCATGCTGCTATTTTGTCATCTTTGGAAATCTGAGAAGTAAGAAATGGAACCTCAGGTTTGTCTAGGAGTTATATTGAGTATCTCTATTATTATAGTTTTACTATATATTTCTCCTTGTAATTAAATTAATTTTGCCCTAGTTATTTAGATGATTTGCCATTCAGTGTGTATATATTGAGTATTAATTCATTGCTTATGACACCTTTAAATATAAAATAGTTTCTCTGTTTAAATCTTCTAATCAAATTTATTTTTATTAATGCTTTGTCTGAAACCATGATTGTCAATTTTTTAGTTTATCTTAAGCATAAAAGATTGTGCTTTAGTCTCTATACTATTCTTGCTCTTTCAGATGTATCATTTAGTTAACATATCACTGAATTCTGCTTACTTATTCATTCTCCTTCCTTAGTTATATAAGTCAACTGATCTCATTCACATTAACACGTGGTGATTAATTTTCTATTCTCCCCTATCATATTCCTTCATTCTTTTTCCCTTTTTTTCTCAAGAAAGAAGATGATGTTAGAAAGGGAGTGAGTCCAACACTAGTGAAATATTTGATGTAACTTGATTCCTTTCCATTTCTCTTCTTCTTCGTCCCTCAACCAATTCCTTATTATAGGGCTTTCTTATGCCTTCTTTCCCTTTATGCCTTTATTCATACTTAGACCTCAAAAGATGGAGTTTGTTTTGCTCATGACTAGTTTGTTCCTGAATCTTCCTTCCTTAAAGGAATACCAAAATGAAAACTCCAAGTCACATAATAAATAAAATCCAGCGCACAAATTCAAGTCAAAGAAAAAAGAACTGCAAGCAAGCAGAAAGAAAAATACTAAGCATATTTTGCAATTTTTTTTTCAATAGGAAAGAGTGACAGAATGATTTCAAAGTAGTAAATATGAAAAAGACCTTGAGGTTCTACTGTACTACAAGCTCAATATGAATCAACAGTTTGATGTGACAATCAAAAAAATCTAATTTAAGCTTGGGCTACACTTACAGAAATATAATATTTTGAGAGGGGATGATGATAGTTCTACTGTACTATAGTCAGATCAGATCTAGAATGCCACATGTAGTTCTAACACCACATTATAGGAAGGAAATTTGGTAAGCTAGAGTATATTTAGAGCAAAATAATTAGTATATTGAGAGAGGCCTCAAAATCCTGTCACACAATAATAATCAATTTAAGTTAGCATATGGAAGAGAAATCTTAGGGGATGATGTAACCAAAGTTTTAAGATTGTGTAGAATTACCATGAAGGAAACTACACTGCTTCTTGTTGACCCTAAAGAACCAGACTAGATCTAATGGTGGACACCCAGGTGACTCAGTGGATTCAGAGCCAGGCCTAGAGATGGGAGGTCCTAGGTTCAAATCTGACCTCAGACACTGCCTAGCTGTGTGATCCTGAGCAAGTCACTTAACTCCCATTGCCTAGCCCTTACCACTCTTCTGCCTTGGAACCAATACACAGTATTGATTCTGAGATGGAAGGTAAGGGTTTTTTAAAAAAAGACTAGATCCAATAAATGGCTATGAATAAGAAGGCCTATTTCAATTCAAAATGTAAGGATAAGGGATAAGGGAAAGGAAAAAAGTAAAGTTGTCCTTAAGAGGAAAGGAGGAGAATTTAGACACAAACCCTGGGAGAAAATTCTGGAAGGAGAAGTATTGGAGAGGAGAATCTTGGGAGTTTACTAGGATTAAGGGTCACTCCTAATCTGGCTTGTCTCTGAGCTGAAAGGGAAGACATTTGCTCTATCATCTCTTGGGGAAAGACTAGTCTTGTGGAAAAATTGGGTTTAGAGAACTACCTTGGAGGAGATTTGTGTTTCCCTGAAGTGCTGAGACCAATCTGGCGGAGACAACTTGGTTAAGGTAAACTCAAAGGGTTTTCATCTGAGACTTTGGGTTTACCTAGGGAGCCAACCCCAGACTGGGAAAGGACTCAGTCCATCTGTGAGTCCTGTATCCTTAGCCTTTTAGAGATAATCTATAATATATGGGTTAAGTAAGGTAGTCAGATAGTTTTGGGTTCTAGATAGATCAGGGAGTGGGTAAGAAGGGTTTGGGAAGATCTGAAGAGCATTTCCCATTAGGGGAGTGTGTAAGGTTGGGTAGAGATTAGTTTTTAGAGACAGGGACCCTGTTAAGTTTATCTACCATTTCCCTAATCTTAATAAACTCTGTTTTCTACAACTTCAAGGGGTTGTGCTTTACTGGCCCTGGGGTGGTTCCTAGTTGAGTTTTTTTCCATTACCAATACTTCTAGGTCCTTCCCAATCAGTCTGTCTCCTGTCAGAGGTAGATTTCTTTTTCAAATGTAAGGAAAAATGAATTATCAATCCGAGTAATCAAAACATGGAATAGATTGGCTTGGAGGGCGTGTTCCCATTAGCAGAAGTGTTGGGGATACTGTAGATATGACTCATTGATTTTGATACAAATTGGATTATAAGATTCTCTGATTTTTGGAAGAGGCTGAGGATGAAAGGGAACTTGTTAAAAGTAGAGCAGAGGTTTCAAAGGGAACTACATACCACAGATCTAATATTCATTCTTGGATTTTATCTCTGCCTTAAATGTCCTACCTAGTATCATAGATTTATGAATTGCAAGGCTATTTGAAGCAATAATTAAAAACTCAAAAATACAAAAATAGGGGTGGAGGAGGAAGAATTCCTGGAAGGAAAACCTCCTACTTCTCAGTTTTTTTGAAAAGATGAAGGAAGAATTAGAGCCTTCTGTAAATTAACTATTATAAACAGGGAAGGCCTTACTCATATACCGAAAAAGACAGTTTCTTACTTGAAAAAAAGCCTCTCAAAGTCCCTCTATTAAAAAGTTCCCATTGATGTGTAAAGTTTCACTTCATTTCCTTATTTTAGGTCACTTTCTCAATGAAATCCCATTACCCTTCTAAAAACACTAGCCCAATAAACTCATATTGGTCATTGGAACTCTTCTGTGAATTAGTTACATCATTCAGAGAATCTCAAAGTAGAAATGGATCTCAAATGTGATCAAATAAAACCTATAACCCTCTAAAATATCTCTGATAATTACACATGTAGCCTCTACTTGCTAATCTTCAGTAAAAGTGAACCTACTACCTCACAAGGCAGCCCACTCTACTTTTGGAGAGCTCCAATTTGTTAGAAAATGTTTCCTTCTTTTAAGCTGAAATATGAATCTCTATGGTATTCTCTGTTTGTTCCATAGTTCTGGTCTCAAGGGTCAAGCAGAACAAATCAAATCCTTTTTCCAAATAGAAAAGTTTTATATGCTTGAGGAACATTGCCTTGAATAACTAAATCTTTTCTTTTTCACATTAAATATTCTCAATTGCTTCAAGTGGTCCTCTTGGAACATGATCTTGAGGCCCCAAACTATCCTGACTAGTCTTATTCAACCTGCTCCATTTTGTCAATGACTTTCCTGAAAGGTGGCACCCAGAAATGAGAATGCTCCAGAGACAATATGACCAGAATGTAACAGGACAATCATTTGTCTCACTTTGGATGCTATACCTCTAAATAAGTCTAATAGTTTTTTGGCATTTTGGGGTATCATTTTTTCATACTACTAATTCCTTTGAACTTGTGGTCTACCAAAACAACCCAGGTCTTTTCCATGAAAGTTATTTTCTAGCCATTACCTGCCATATATTGGTAAAGTTGATTTTTTTTAAGTCAAGTGTAGGACTTGTTGCATTTATTCCTATTAAATTTAGTTTGTCAAACAAAGTCTTCCTAGCTGACAAGTAACTGCTAATGCATATAAAGTGCTTTGGAAACTTTTTTAAAGTATCATGTAAATGTCAGCTATTAATATTATTAGCACAAAGAAAAGAAGAGTTTATCCTCTCAAGGAACACACATTCTAGTAGAGAAATTTAAAATTTACTATAAAGTACTATGGAAATATAAATTGTTATTATCTCTCTTTAAATTGGATTTTGTTTTTGTCTTTATCTCTTGTTCCTTAGGCTCCATTCAATCACCTTCTGAGACTGGATAAGTTCTAAAGAGTGTCAAAGTGATTAAATACATTTTTAAGTCATCTAAGCCAGAAATGTCAAATATGTGACTTGCAAAACTTCCTAGTGAGGCCTGAACTAAATTAAAATATAACTGGGAGATATTTTATTTAAAAAACAAAACTACAACAAAAACATTGAAAATATTAATTTGTGGTTTTCTAAGTCAATGTGTAGCCCTTGTGTATCCTTATGTAAAGTTTAGTTTTATTTGAGTTTGAAACGACTGGTTCTAGGTTGCATCCCAAATCTGGCTTTAACCTTGGATCCCAAGTCATTCTGTCCAGTCTCAAACAGAAACTTCTATACTACTAACTATTTCGTTTGTACTTCTATACAACCATGAGAATGGTTATTCAG
>NC_058132.1:556973314-557045935 GCF_016433145.1 Gracilinanus agilis | reverse complement strand
AAAACTACAACAAAAACATTGAAAATATTAATTTGTGGTTTTCTAAGTCAATGTGTAGCCCTTGTGTATCCTTATGTAAAGTTTAGTTTTATTTGAGTTTGAAACGACTGGTTCTAGGTTGCATCCCAAATCTGGCTTTAACCTTGGATCCCAAGTCATTCTGTCCAGTCTCAAACAGAAACTTCTATACTACTAACTATTTCGTTTGTACTTCTATACAACCATGAGAATGGTTATTCAGCCAGTGGAGTAGAACTGGGCAATGTCAATTCTGAGGGATTTATGGAAAAGAACGCTATCCACATTCAGAGGAAGAACTACAGGAGTGGAAACACAGAAGAAAAGCAATTGCTTGAACACATGGGTTGAGGCGGACATGATTGGGGATGTAGATTCGAAACTACCACACCAGTGCAACTATCAACAATTTGGAAATAGGTCTTGATCAATGACACATGTTAAAACCAGTGGAAATGCTCATAGGCTATTTGGGGGAGGGGGAAGTGGGGGTGAAGGGGAAAGTAAGAGCATGAATCATGTAACCATGTTAACTTTTCTAAAAATAAATATTATTAAATGTTTAAAAAAATAAAAAATAAAAATAAATAAATAAAAAGAATTGGGCAATGTCAGAAAATTGATTTAAGATCTGCCTTTATCAATTATCTACCACTTGTGTCCTCTTAAAGAGGTTGCAACCTCTCTGGGTCTCATTTTCTTCCTCTACGGAATGAAAGTGGCATACTTACCTCATACAAGTATTGTGGAAAACGAAAGGAATAATGTAGGTAAAGCACTTTCTCGACTCTCTCACATGAAGGTTGATCATTTGCATCTGATGATTATTACATTTTTATTCATCTTATATGTACTATGTAAACATTCACATAATATATAAATATTATTTAAATTGTGTTTTTTTATTAGCCTGCAGTTGAAATACAAGTTCTTATTTACCAAATCTAGGTTTTCTCAGAGATGTGGGTCGCAAAACCAAGTGGAATGTTCTAGGATATGAGATGTAGGGACAAAAATTTGCATCAGAGAGGTGATACTTGAAATTAATGGCACATGGAACCCCTATTCATAGAGCATCAGCTACAGTGGAAGGAAAGTGAGCTTATAGCAGAAGAGGGGTCTGTTAGCAATATCTTGTCAGGATGTTGTATTAAGATCCTGACACAGTATAGTCAGAACCTGCCAAAAATAGTAAAAATAAAAGCATACTTCACTGCTCTGTCATATGTGAGATATTCATTAGCATTTCATAAAGGCAGGCAGAAAATGAGCTAAAGGAAGGAAGAAACCAAATGTTACATCTCAACCAAACCATAATACCAGTCAGTGCTATTATCACTTTCTTCCCATGAAGATATTATTTCCTACTGGCAGGAGCCTCATCCACTACTCCACCCACTGGACAAATACCAAGGTAACTAAATAGGACTTGACCTTCATTGCTTTCTCCTCTCTAGTGAGAATCCATCAGATTTTTAATGTTCTCAATAATTTTTACACATAGTTCAATGAAAAGGAAGTTGAGCTACGAGGGAGAAGATATGAGAGTATTGTTACTAATTAGCTTGGCTAACTTCTAAAAACAATTTTTTCAAAACTCTTAGAACAGTGATGATGAACTTACGGCACAGATGCCAAAGATGGCACACACAGTGCTCTCTGCAGGCATACAGCCACTCTCCTCCCCCACCCCACCCCAAGTTCATTACTAGAAAGGCAGAAGGACTCAGGAGGAGCTGCTATCTTCTCCCTCTCCACCAGGCCAACAATATTTTTCATATCATCCGCCCCTCTACCTTAGCAATCTAAGGAGAGCACACAGTGGGTAAGGTGGGTGTCTCACAGGTGTCAGAGCTGGAGGGGAGCAGAGAGGGGATTGAAGGGCTTGGGCCACTTCTCTACCCTTTTTCACCTGTAATGAGGACATCCCTCACTTCACCTGCCCTCTGTCCAGCTACCCAATGGGAGTGCTTCCTCCCTTCCATGTGTGGGGTAAAGAGGGCAGGGAGGCCCAGCATGAGATATGAGGAGGTGGAATGGGGGCAGGGCCCAGCACTCCATCTCTAAAAGGCTCACCAACACTGTCCTATAACAACCAAGGTACTGGAAATACAATGATGAATAACATTCATTCATTTATTTGATCAGCAAAAATTTTTGAAGACCTACAAAGGAGCAGATTGGTGGTATAGTAGATAGAGTGCTGGGCCTGGAGTCAGGAAGATTCATTTTCCTAAGTTCAAATCTTGCCTCAGACAGGTTACTAGCTTTGTGACAGGGTAAATCACTTAACCCAATTTAACTCAGTTTCCTCATCTATAAAATGAACTGGAGAAGGAAATGGCAAACCAGTCTAGTATCTTTGCCAAAACATCCCCAAATAGAGTTATGAAGCAAATGACTGAACAATAACAACTAGGCACAGAGGCACTGGAGGTGAGATATAAAATTTATACTAAGACATGACATTTCTTACAATCTAGTAGTCAGTAGGGAAAAGAGGGAAGGATAAGACAGGCACAAATAACTATGAAGTAAAAGAGAATATGATGAGAGAGAGAGAAGAGAGAGAGAGAGAGAGAGAGAGAGAGAGAGAGAGAGAGAGAGAGAGAGAGAGAGAGAGAGAGAACTTTCAGATGGGGAGTTAGGATTCAGAGGGGAAGTGAGCCATGAATAGGGCATTAAAGTAAGGGGAGAGTTTCAGTAAGGGGAGATTGAAAAGGCAGAGGTGTGGCCAAGTCACTTCCTTTTTCTGAACCAGTTTCCTCATCTGTACAATGAGGGGGTTGGATTAGGGATGTTTTTTTTAATTGCCTTCTAGATCTAATCGTGTATGATTCTATCCTTTTTCCAGGTAGCTGGATTTTTAGAACATATATACCACAATTATGTCTTTAAGATACAATTGGCCTCATATCCCATTTTACTGGGGAAACCAAAGCCATCCCTGTGAGCAATATATTCACCTATTTTCTATTCTTTTTTTTTAAACCCTTACCTTCTGTGTTGGAATCAATACTGTGTATTGGTTCCAAGGTAGAATAGTGGTGAGGGCTTGGAAGTGTCTGAGGCCAGATTTCAACCTAGAACTTCCTGTCTCTAGGCCTGGCTCTAAATCCACTGAGCCACCCAGTTGCTCCCCACCTCTTTTCTATATATCAACCTCTTCCCCCTAAATTTTCTCCGCTTTCCCATAGTCACTAGGGGAAAAGTAATCCTTCACTTTGCCAACTCATTCCTTTATCTGTGACCTCCAGTCCATCCCCTGCTCTTTTCCTCCTACTGCCTTTTCTCTCTTCAATCTCTCCTTATAAACTGGTTATTTACTTACTGCCTACAAATTTACCTAGATCTCGCCTATCCTTAACCTGATGTCCTTGACTCTGACATCCTCTGAAGCTATCATTCTATCTCTTCTTCTTTTCTTAACCACTCTCCTAGGAAAGGTTGTCAATCCCAGAATGTCTCACTTACTTCTTAACGACTTATAATCTGACTTCCAATCGAACCACTTTCTTTCAACTGCAAAATTCTTGCCTTTTTTCAGTCATCATCTTCCTTGCAGTCCTCTTTGCAGAACATTCTCTCCTCCCTTAATTTCAATAACACTGTTCTCTCCTGGTTCTCTTTCTATTGTCCGACTCCTCAGTTTCTATTGCTGGATTATGATCCATTTTCTGTGAGGGTCATCCAAGAATCTGTCCTGGGCCTTTTGTTCTACTTCCTCTAAGCTTTGCTTTTTTTTTTTTTTTTTTTTTTTAGTATTTTTTTTTAAACCCTTGTACTTCGGTGTATTGTCTCATAGGTGGAAGATTGGTAAGGGTGGGCAATGGGAGTCAAGTGACTTGCCCAGGGTCACACAGCTGGGAAGTGGCTGAGGCCGGGTTTGAACCTAGGACCTCCTGTCTCTAGGCCTGACTCTCACTCCACTGAGCTACCCAGCTGCCCCTAAGCTTTGCTTTTGACATAGTTCATTAGCTCTCATGGGTTCAATTGTATTCTCTATACAGAGACTTCTCTCTCTCCCCTAAATTCTAGTCCTCTATTATCAGCTATTGGGTATTTAGAAATCACCTGTTTTTTCCATTAGCAACTCTAACTTAACATGTCCAAAATGACAATTTTTCTTCTTCCTTCCAAAACCCTCTCTTCCTTCAAACTTCCCTATTTTTGTTGAGAGTACTGCCATTCTTTGAGTCACATGAGTTCACCACCTCTGAGTCATCCCTAACTCTTCCTTCTCTTGCACCCCCGCCTTGTGGATTACACCCCCACAGTATCTCACATCTGTCCTCTTCTCCCTTCTCACACTAGAATTATATTAGTTCAGGTTCTCATGATCACACACTTGGCCTATTAAAATAGTCTCTTAATTGGTGTCTCTGTTTCTCTCTTTTCTCCAAGTCCAACTTCTATTAAACTGAAATTAATATTTCTGAAACATTGTCTGATCACATCACTCCCCTGCTCAAAAATCTTCAGTGGCTCTCTCTTTCTTCTAGGATAAAAGGAAAACTGTTTTAAAGGCCCTTAGATAATTCATATTATTTGCCTGCAAATAATTTACATTTCAGTAAATTAGAAATGGTTTATTAGCTGGGCCTAGAAATTGGCATTCAGTTTCCAATCTCTGAACCATCAGACAGGTTGTTCCCCAAGCCTGGAATTCCTTCAACACTCCTACTTCTTCTCAGCTCAGTTGCCACCTCCTACAAAAAATCTTTTTCTTATCTCCTGAGTTTTACCTCTTTCCCTCCTCCATTTAATTTATATTTATTTATCTGCATTTCCAGAGAGACAGCTGATTATTTGTGGAACTTTGTTTTCTGAAGAGGACCAAAAATGACATCACTGGTGATGTCTTTTCACTTCAATTGGATTTAAGTGAGACAAGAGTTACACAAAGTCATAGGCCTCACTCTCTCTTCAAGAATCACTGAAGTCTAGTGGTAAGACAAAAGGTCAATAAGACTAGTGATGCCTCAGGATGCCAACATCTAACCTCTAAGCACTCCACAGTGACTACTTCTGTAGCCTTCATGGTCATTGGAATAGATTGCTCTAATCCTCCCCTTTCACTGAAAAAAGCCTTTACATACCTGGGGTAGACAACCCCCTAAGTCACCAATGAGCTTGAAGCCTGTTGGTTATCCTCAACCTGGTTTAGTCCACCTGTGGAGATGGTTTGCCAAGTTATGGCTGCTGCCCCTGCTATAGTTTCTTTGGAATCACAAGTGAGATGTGGGTGGCAGGTGGACACCAGAGGAGGAAATCAGACATGAAAAGAGCTCAGCAAGCCCTCACATCTAACCTCTCTTGAATACTCATACACCCCCAGAGAGAGCCAGGAATAGTGATAGACCATAAGCTCGTTGACAATAAAGATTCTTTCTTTTTTATTTGTATTACCAGTGCCTAGCCCAGTGCCTCACTTATTATAGTTGCTTAAATGAATTAATAATCATTGAAATGAATACAGTTTGTTGAATTGAATTGTATTTAATTGTAAAGATTCAGGGTTTTTTTTTTCATTTTTAGATCCCTCTTTAGTCTCCAAATTCAATTCAACCAACAAAACACTATATTAAGTGCTTATCATATCCCTGCCTTATAAGATGCAGTTTACTATTGTACCTCAGATGAAGCCCATGCTAGGATGCTAAGTTTCACTTTGATCAAGATGATGATAGTAGCACTACACATAGGGTCTTCCCAAATGGCCTAATGCAGTTTTAAAACTTCAGAATTATAAAAAGCTTTTTAAGGACACTCATTCTTTTTCTCAGACTTCTATAGATTTACTAGATTAAGCACTAGTACTTTAAAAGGTCATTTGGGGCTGCTGGGTGACTCAATGGATTGAGAGCCAGGCCTAGAGACAAGAGATTGTGGGTTTCAATCTAGCCTCAGATACTTCCTAGCTGAGGTCCTTGAACAAGTCACTTTACCCCAAACCCCTAGCCCCTACTGCTCTTCTGCCTTGGAACCAATACTTAGTATTAATTCCAAAATGGAAGATCAGGGTTGTGTTTTTTTTTTTTAATGATAACTAAAGTTAATAGCTTCAGTCTCATTCTTGATCACATCTTTGAGCAGTACTGATAACTAGAGAAAGATCTGTTAGCTTGGAACCTCTTCTTCCTCAAATACAATCCATATTCTGGTGCGAGTTTAATGAGCAATGAAATTATCTAAAGATAGACAGGAGGAAGAAGGAGCAAATGGCCTACATTATTAGCTCCTCATTAAGAAAGCTGGTTGAACATTCCAATGGGTAATTGAGTACCCTACCTAAGCCTGAGATATGAGAGTTGGAAAGGAGCATTAGAGATAATAAAGGCCATGCTCTCCATTTATAGTTGAGGACCATTGGAAATAGAAAAATTAAATAATAAGCCTACCCACATAGCTCATAAATAGTAGAGATAGGTTTGAACTCAGGTTTGCTCAAATTCATGGCAAATCCAAATGGGAGGGAGGTAATAATGGGGAAGAGATGGGGAAGGTTTGTCTGCCCCATAACATTCTCATACTATCAAAAATAAGCCTTTCTTTGTTGTCACCTCTTCTACTCGGTGGAACCTGAAATCATTTCCTCTTAAGATTCTTACTTTCCCAAGGTGGACACCTTACCACTTCTATTGGACTTCTGGACAGGAAGGGATGAGAGTGGCACAAGCCTGCTGCTCACTTTGCTCCCAACTCAACCCAGGCTCTGTCCTGCTCCATTTCTGCTTCTCCTTCACATTTCTAGGTCTTCTTTATGTTCTAACTTCCTCTATTACCTGCCACAGTGGCTAGAGTGCTAGATCTAGAGTGAGGAAGTTCAAATCCATCCTTAAATACTAACCAGTTTTGTGATCGTGGGCGTTCCTTAACCTCTGCTTGCCTGTTTCATTTGTAAAACAGGGATAATAATAGCATCCATATCATAGGGGTGTTGTGAGGATCAAATTAGATCATAATTGTAAAGGGCTTAGCACAGTGACTGTACTTTATAAATGTTTATTCCCTTCTTATTATTCCTTTATTCCCTACTAACATGTAAGCTCTTTGAGAATAGGGACCATGTTATGGTTTCCTTATTTGTTTTTTTTTTTATTGTTTGGATTCGTATCGCTAACATTTTGTATCATGCCTGGCACAAAACTAGCAAGTACTTAATTAATGTTTTATCTGCCTATCTCTGTCCTTTAAATGTCAACTGACAAGAATTATGAAATATGATTTATCTCTGTCTCTGCCTCTTCACTCCCCCTCTCCACTGAAAAGAGATTCCCTCTTTTATCTAAAATGTATGGGAGGGGACAGCTGGATAGTTTAGTGGATTGAGAGTCAGGCCTAGAGACAGGATGTCCTGGATTCAAATCCGGCCTCAGACACTTCCTGGCTGTGTGACCCTAGGCAGGTCACTTCACCCCCATTGCCCACCCTTACCACTCTTCCACCAAGGAGCTGATACAATAGAAGTTAAGGGTTTAAAAAAATAAAATAAAATGTATGGGACTTGGGGGCAGCTGGGTGGCTCATTGGATTGAGAGTCAGACCCTGAGAGAGGGAGGTCCTGGGTTCAAATCTTACCTCAGACACTTCCTAGCTATGTGACCCTGGGCAAATCACTTGATCCCCATTGCCTAGCCCTTACCACTCTTCTGCCTTAGAACCAATACCCAGGTATTGATTCTAAGAAGGAAGGTAGGGACTTTAAAAATAAATAAATAAAATAAATGGGATTTGAGAGCATATTTGTGTGTGTGTGTGTGTGTGTGTGTGTGTGTTTATACACATCTATATACACATACACACACTTACTAAAACTATGTTTCTAATGTTCATTAACATTCATTAATGAAATTCATTAACAGGTTCCCTATGTCCTATTATCCTCAACCAGGGAAATAGTATTACAAGATGCAAATGAAGAAAATTGATTCCTTTGTGATTTTACTTGACACTAATAAAAGAGTCAGAAGACCTGAGTTCTAGTTCCCATACTTCTACTAATTAACTCTGTGACTTGGATAGGTCATTTAATCTGTAAAATGAAGATGTTGGAGGGGATGGTTACAGTGATCTTTTCCAGATCTAATATTTTTAAAGAATCAGAATCTCCAAAACCAAAATGTGTCCCATAAAGCCACTAACGGTTATTTTGTAGCAATGCCTGTTTTGGAAGACGGAAGCTGAGCTCTTATCAGGAAGTGGTGAGAAGCTTCAAGCTATACTTTGGTATCTAAGGAAGAAAACTTGCTATTTATCTCTAGAGGAATCTCCCAACTAGTTTCTAATATTCTTCAAAGACAAAAAATATTAAGCAAAGAGCCTTAACATTGGAGGGTGAGGGCTGGGAGACCTTCTTCCCTTTCCCTTGCTTTCAAAAAATAAAGGGGAAAGGAAACCTTTCATCAGCAATCAGTATAATTCATAAACAGCTAATGGTACAAGAACCTTTCTGAAATCTTTCCTTAAAATTAAATATTTTTTAAACCCTTACCTTCCATCTTGGAATCAATACTGTGTATTTTTGCTTCCAAGGCAGAAGAGTGGTAAGGGTAGGCAATGGGGTCAAGTGACTTGCCAAGGGTCACACAGCTGAGAAGTGTCTGAGACCAGATTTGAACCTAGGACCTCCCGTCTCTGGTCCTGGCTCTCAGTCCACTGAGACACCCAGCTTCCCCCTGAAATTAAATATTTTAAAGTCCACCAGTGGGTTAGTCAGTCAGGAATTTATTAAGTGCTTATATACTATGAAGAAAGGCAAATGCATTAACTCCATCTTCAAGAAACGCACATTCTAAAAGGGGAAACAACATGCATAAAACTCTTTATATAGCAGATCTATACAGTAAAAATGCAAGATAATCTCAGAAGGAAGATATTAGTACCCGGAGGGAGAAAAAGAAAAAGCCGGGTAAAGACCTTTGGAAAAAGGTAGGATTTGAGCTGTATCTTGAAGGAAGTCAGAAGATAAAAATAAAGAGAGATAACATTCTAGACATGGATTGTGAATAAGTAGCCACATACGTCCCCAATGTTAATAAAGTCTGAAAATTAGAAACCACTGAAGATTTTAATAGAGTTGGAACATTATCAGATTTATAAAAAAGTTGGTCTAGTGAGAGACAAGTAGGTGGCTTGCTGGAGAGAATCAGGCCTGGAGACAGGAGGTTCAAGGTTCAGATTTGGCCTCAGATACTTCCTAACAGTATGACCCTGGCCAAGTCACTTATCTCCAATTCCCTAGCCCTTGCCACTCTTCAGCATTGGAATCAACATTTAGTAACAATTCTAAGGCTGAGGGTTAAGGGTTTAAAAAAAAAAGTCTTAGTGCTGTTATATGGGAAGGTTCAAATGAATTGGCATTGAAATAGAAGTAGGCAGACTAGTTAGACTATTGTATAGTTGAGATGAGTACGATGGTCAACTGTACCCCCACGGCTATTGCAGAGGGATTAGAGAGAAGGAAACCATCTATGAGTTATTATAGAGAGAGGCTAACTATGAAAAGTGAGGGAGAAAAAAATTGACTTTAATAAGAAGATTTTGAAATGAGAGACTGAGCAAATGAAGGAACTACGGATGGCAATAATGAATTCAGAAGAAAGAATATACATAGCGTGAGTGGTGTGTAAACAGCTCAATTTGGAGCATTGAGATTCCAGAGGAGGAAATATCCTATTAAGAAGATGGAACTTATAGAGACCAAGAGAGAAGGCATTCCAGGCAAGGGCAACCACTATTACCAGGGAGAATTAAATGTATGGGATAGAAGGGAAATTTGAGGTTTTGTTTTGGTAGGTTCTAGTTGTCTAGATTTTACTTTTCATGAGTCAATCAAGTTTTTACTTGCACAAAAATATGCAACCAGAATCTGACCCACCCTGGCTTTGTGGCTGTCTTTACTATACAGAGAAAACTTACTGTACCTTTGAATCTCTCAACTCCACAACTGATCCCAAACTCTAGTCAGGCTACAATCGATCTAATTTCTTACCAACATATATTTGACTCTCAATTACTTTACATGCAGACAAAGAAAATGTGAGAATATGTGGAGGTCTGTCCATCTATGCAAGGTTTTATGAGGAATATCAAGATTTAGAATTAAAAGGGACCTTAAAAGTCAGTGAATCTCACCCTGTCCTTACAGATGAGGAAAGGGAGATAAAAAGATTATATGACCTTGACTTGGGAAAAATAGAATAGTTATAGAATGACAACTTTTCCATTCAAGCTTTTCCACTACTTTCCCACTTAGGTTCTAATCACCTGAATTTCCAGGCTTTAAGGAACTATGAAGTGAATTTAAAATGATGACAATGACAAAATATATAATAATAATATTAATTAATATTTACATTGTGCTTTAAGCTTGCAAAGCTCCATGTACACATATTGTCTCACTCCATCTTCACTACAACCCTGGTAGGTTGGTGCTATTATTATCCCCATTTTACAGATGAGGAAATGACTGAGTCATTAAGCAATCTGCCCAGAGTTTCCTAGCTAGTAACTGTCGAAAGCCAGTATAAATATTTCAGACCAGAGATGAATACAATTAACTACAAATACTGAAGTTTTAAATATATTACCTGTTGTGGGCAGCCAGGAGATTCAGTAAATAGAGAGCAGGCATAGAGATAAAAGATTTAGAACCAAGAAGCCATCTAGTCTCACCTCTGATTTGTACAAATGAGGAAAGTGAGGACCAGAGTGTTTAAGAGATTTGCTCATGATCCTACAAGTGGCAAATGGCAGGATGAGAATTGAACTCCTTTGCCTCCAAATCCCATGATTTTTAAACAATGGTTCTAGGTAAGCTTAGAAAGGCACAAAGTAAAAATAATAAATCATTACAAGTTATTGCCATCACTTTGATGTCGACTCTAAAAATAAGTCTTTCTGAAATAATCTAGGAGCAGTGTAGTAGTTAGGAAAGCAACACCTATGCAATCAGAAAATCTGGGTTTATTCTCAGGTGAGCTACTTATACAAACACATTAATAATTTTTATTATAGCTCATTTTGATGCTTTCACCCATTTCAATCTACCCAATGGCAAGTAAATATTTGAGAAAACTCCAAATGGCTTGCCACCATTCAATCCTTTATCTTCCTTCTTTGTTATTAAGTTTCATCAGCTAATTGCTTTCAAAGTGATTTTTCCTAAGGACAGATATGGTCATATCACTGTCCTAGTCAATAACCTGAAGTGTTTTCCTGTTGCCTCTAGATTCATATGTAAATGTCTCTGGCTTTTAAAGCCCTTCTTAACCTTGCTTTCACCTAACTTTTCAGTCACATTTTGCTTCATTCCCTTTCTCTCCTCACTGTGTGATCCAGTCAAATCACCACCTTATACCTCACTAGACCACCATCTCTACCTCCACCTTTGTGTTGCCTATTCCACATACCTAGACTGAATTCCAGCTGCACCTCTGTCTCTTAGAAACCCTCTGTTTCAAGATACAGCTCAACAGAAGCAGAAGAGCTTTGCATACAGTAACAAAGATATTGTCTAATGATCAACTATAAACTAAAGTATTATCAGAAAAGCAAGGATCCAAGACAACCCCAAGGAACTCATGATGAAAAATGCTATCTCCAGCCATAGAAGGAACTGTCAGAATCTGAATGCAGATCCAAAGCCTACATTTTTCACTTTATTTCCCTAAAGGTTTTTTTTCTTATGTGTTTGTGACATGTCTTTTTTCATAACATAGGGAATATGGAACTATATATTGCATGACAGAACTGGTATAACATATCAGATTATTTACTGTCTTGGGGAGGAGAGGGAGAGAGAGAAAGAGAGAGAGAGAGAGAAAGAGAGAGAGAGAGAGAGAGAGAGAGAGAGAGAGAGAATCTAGATGAAAAATATCAGAAAACAATTGTTGAAATTGTTTACATGTGATTGAAAAAAACAAAAAGCGTAGATGTAAAAAGAAGCAAGATATAATTTGAGCACTACCTTCTGGATCAGCTTTGGTGAAGTATTGGCACACGTGCCTAGGCAGAACACAGGGAACTGCTCCATTTCCCCTCTTCCTAGCACAGGAGGATTTTTTTTTGGTATGCTTCACCCCTCTGTCCAGCCACTGAAAGCAAGTACTTCCTCCACTGTCTCAGGTAAGAAGGGGGGCGGGGGAAGGGGTAGGGTGGCTCACAAACAGCTTCAATTTGCCCTCTGGGTACTAGGAAATCTTTCTACAATGCTGTTCTAGATGAAGTATTTCCTGGTCCCCTGAAAGCCCTTTGTATTGAACAACTTGTTATTTATTCTCTTTACATTAATTCTGAATATAATTGCATATTGCTGTGTGGTCACTTTCATTAAATTTTGGCTTCTGGAGAGTAGATATTTTTCCATTTATTGCATTTGTAGCCATAATACCTAGCACAAGATACCTGGCACATAATTAATAAGTACCTAATACATTAATAAAATGGCAAATTGAAGATGAAGTTTTTAAAATCAAAGAAGACCATTCAGTTCCACAACTGGTCCCAAACTCTAGTCAGGCTACAATCACTCTAATTTCTTATGAACATATATTTGACTCTCAGTTACTTTATAGTTAAACAAAGAATATGTGAAAGATAAAAATGATGTTTTAGGCTAAATATGGCATTCCTAGGATTCTTTCCTCATGTAGCTGGAGAATTTGGGGTTTGTATTTCTTGGAGTAAACTGAATTTATTTTGCATAGCAATGAATAGTGATGGAGGCTGTCAGAAAATCCAAGAGGCTTAGATTGAGAAAAAAAATCTTAGAGGTTATCTTCTGAAACTCCCCTTTTGAGGCAAGAATCCTTTATACAACTTCCTTGATGCATGGTCATTTCACCTTGGTATGATATTCCCAGGAACCCGAAAGGAATGATCCAAATATTAAGATTTTTTAAAATTTACAACCAAAATTTGCTTCCCTGTAACTTCCACCTACTAGTCTTAGTTCTGTCCCCTGGGACAATATGGAATGTCTGTTTGTTCTTCTTCTAGTTGACAGCCCTTCAAATACATGAAGACAGCTCAATATTTTCTCCCTAAGTCTTCTTGAGGGTTTAATATCATTTGTCTCTCATGGAAAATTTCCAGAGTACCCACATTCTTATGCATATATATTTATACATGTATGTTTGTACATGCATTCTTGATAATTCATGTGTAGCTTTTAGATAGTCTATATTCCCAGTCATTTTTGTGGAAGAATAATACAAAAATATGCTCCTTTCTTAAAACCACTGACCTGTTTATTTCACTATTGCCATTCTTTTGAAGAGAAGTGTTTTATTTTCCTTTGGTGCTTGCATACAAATTGAACAAATAAATGGGCCACAATGTGGTTTCCTACTGAGGGTGTATTTTCCTTATGAGTCAACTTATTTATAAAACATGAAAAATGTATGTTTCCACCCTGGCTTTGTGGTTGTCTTTACTATACAGAGAATACTTACTGTACCTTTGAATCTCTCCTTAATCAATCTCCTACTTCCATTTATTTCATTCCTATCCCGTGGGTTAAGGTCAGGTAGCAAACGCTTCTACTCCACATTCTCTAATTGATCATGCTGGTGTGACATTTCAGTCTCTGTCTCATCTGGAAAAGCCATCCTACAGAACATGGTAATGTTGCAGGCAGAAGAAAACATGCTCAAAATAGCTTATTAACCTGCAGAAGATGATAGCACATCTTGCATTTCTTTTAATACCGCCTTATTTTCTAAGCAGTCTTCAGTTTCCCATTATTATACCCTAGGTAGTTAAAGGATGCTCTGCCAAATGGAGAACATGCCTTTCTTACAGTCACATAAGCATGTGTACCTTTGTTAAAAGAATGGCTAGATCTGGAAGGCCTGGAACCCAGGCCCATCTTCAGAACATGAAAGTACTCAGTCAGCACAGGTCTGCTTTACTAATTAGCTATTGCAACTCTGTAAACCTAATTTTTTTTCATTTTTTTCATTTTTTATTTAATTAATTTAGAATATTTTTCCATGGTTATGTGATTCATGTTCTTTCCCTCTGCTTCTCCTTCCCCCCTCCCAGAGCTGATGAGCAATTCCACTGGGTTTTACATGCATCATTTAAAATTAAATTTTTAGAGTCCTTGTTAAGATCCATGTTATGATCCCAAATCAAATTTACTGAAGTACTATTTCATCTATGATTCAATTAATCAATCATTAATTAAGTACCTACTAGGGTCAAGTAAAGTGGTACAATGGATATTATGCTGAGCCTGGAATCAGGAATATTCATCTTCCTGAATTCTAATCTGGTCTCAGAAATTTACTAGCTGTGTGATCCTAGACAAGTCACTCAACTTTGCCTCTGTTACTTATCTATAAAGTGAGTTGGAGAAGGAAGTGACAAACAACTCCAAAATCTTTGCCAATAAAACCCCATATGGGATTCCAAAGAGTCATATAAGACTAAAATAAATGAACAACAAATGGTCAAAGCCCTCTGCTAGAAGTTAGAGGATACAAAGATAAATAAGGTGTACTTTCTACCTCCAAAGAGTTTCAATAAATTAATTGATGAGGGACTGAATATTAATAACCAAAAGGGATCAGGAAATGATTCATGGGAGAGGTTACATTTTTTATATGCTTTGAGGAATAAAAAAAAAAAGATTCAGAGAAATAGAGATCAGGAGATAGGACCTTCTAGTCATGAGAGAGATCTGTGTAAATGCTTGAAGGTAGGAAACAGAATGTCAAAAACAGGGAACAACTAGTAGTCAAGCTTGACTGAGACTTATAGAAGGGGAATAATATGAAATAAGACTGGAAAGGTAACTTGTAACCAGATTTCACAGGCCATCAAAAACCCAGCTGAGGTATTTGTGTTCTCCTCCAGAAAGGCTAATTTGCCAGTAAAGGTTAATGAACAAGAGGGTAGCATGGTTATACCTTTTCAGTGGGGAGATATTTGGCAACTATGTGAAAAAAAAGGATTAGGGAAAAGAGAATGACTAATAACACTATTTAGCTTTGTAGAGGACTTCAAGTTTGCAAAGTGCTTTGCAAAGGTTATTTCATTTTCTCCTCACTACAACCTTAGGAGCTGGGTAGTATTATTTATCTGCATTTTACATATAAAGAAACTGAAGCAAAGATGAAGTGTGTTGAACAGAGTCATAGGTGCTAGAGGCCAAATTTGAATTTGGATCTTCCTGACTCCAGGTCCTGTATCCTGCCACCTCACTACCTCTGTAGTCTTTACCCATAGCTAACCAACTAGGAGACTCTTATAGTCATCTAAATAAGAGGAGAGAGAGACCTGAACCATGGTGGTGGCTATATGTAGGGACATAAGACATGCTGTGAAAGTAGAATTGCCCAAAATTGACATCAGAAGAGATGTGGAGGCTGAGGGAGAGGGAAAAGTTGTGGAGGACATTATTAGCTTATGAAAAATAAACATAAGCTCTATTTCTACCCTGTCCTACACCTCATACAATTCAAAAGAAGCGTATCATGCTTCTTCCCACAAAGACCTTACAATTTAATTCTATATGTAAGATATAAATGTGAGAAAAATTAAATAAGAATTTGTTTATTCAGTGTTTTTTTCAGTCATGTCTGACTCTTTGTGACTCAATTTGGGGTTTTCTTGACAAAGACACACTAGAGTAATTCATCATTTCCTTCTCCAGCTCATATTGTAGATGAGGAACAGGGTTAAGTGACAAATCCAGGGTCACCCAGCTACGAAATGTTTGACGCTAGATTTGAACCTAGAACCTCCCATGTCTCACTTTGGCTCTCTATCCATCTAGCCACTTAGCTCTTTCTGGACAGATGAATTGTAATGGCATCTGAAGGATTTTGTGACATCAGGGCAAGTAGAAGAAACCTCTGATATGATACAGAATTTGAGCACTAGCCTTATGGGGACAAGTAGTGTAATAATTATGAGAGCCAAGTACCAGTGTTATGATAGAGTGGGAGAGAGAATGAATCTATATGGAGGTGGGACTCTCTTCTAGCTCTCTCCTCCCACCAATTATACACTGAGAGACTTTGAGGGAGTGTCACCCTGGAACTCAGTGACCTTGATGGTCGTGCCACCCCACAGGAGTTGGGGGTCAAGACTTCTCTATAAGATGAGGTATGGGGTACCCCAATCCAATTCTGAATGAGGGCAGAGTCCACACAAACCTCCCCCAAGGTCATTCAACTTCACAGCAGGTGGTCTGGCTCCAAGATGGAGGCAGCCAGACCAAACTGTGGTTTCCCTCTCCCTCGTTGTCTCTCAGGCACTCTGGAACACTATCTGACTGATGAATGGCTTTATTAATCACAATTCAGGGATTAAGGAAAGGGGCGAAGGGCAGAGGGATTTTGGGGTGCTCTTTTCTCTGTTCCTATGGGGTCTGTCACTTGGGAGGGAACCTTTGGGGTTCTCACCCCCAAGCTTCTTCTCCCCCCACTTCTCCTTCTGTTTCTATTTCTATCCTTTTCTATAATTGCAAGTTAGACCAAAATGGGTCTCTCACCAAGGTTGGGTAATGGGAGAAGGAGCCTAAGAGATCGCTCCCAAAATGGAGTCCCAAAACTTATCTAACTCATTGGTTGAAATCTTGATGGGTGAGAAGCAATGGGATGCCTTTGACCAGAGAAACAGGGTTTCAATGTTCAAAGAAAGACCCTCAGGAAGCCCTCAGGACTGGATTCGAGCTGAGATGTTCTCCTCCTCCCTCTCTCAGTCCTCCACCATAAGTCCCTCTCCTTTCCTTCCTCCAGAGAATCTTCCAGAATTATCTCTGGTCCTAACTGTCACCAACTGTCAGCCACTCCTCTGGCTCCTTTTGTCCCATCCCCCTTGCACAAGTCCCATCCTTACAGTAGAAAGAATTTGGCATAGAAGAGGGAGAATACATTCCTCAAATTGGAGAACAATAGGAACAGAGGTACAAAGGCCAAAAAGCAAAACATGTATTTATTGTGACTAGAGCAAAAGATTTATATAAAGGGGGAAGATAGCAGGACACTCAGCCAGGAAGGCTGGGTTGGTTATAGATATATTGAGAGCCTGCTTTTCCAGCTGTGACCCTTTGGTCTTTGAAGTTTATATTCTACCAACTCATTTTGGTCTTGAGACAGAAACGAAAATCCAAAACTCCTAGTTGGAAGTTAAGGAAGTCAAGATGAGGTTCTCAGAGATGTGCTTTTATCTTTTATTTACCTTTAAATTCAACAATATTTAAGTACACTAGGTTAGGGCTTGTTTTTGGCAATATTCCTAATCACAGTTGTTGAGTTCGGATCAACCTCTTGTTTTCTATATCTGTGGGTGTTTCTTTATTATCACAATGCTGATTCTGTGAGCAAGAATTACAGGTTGGCTCACACAGGGGTGGTATGGGACTGTAGGAGTTTGTCAACAGTTTTCAGAGAGTGAGATAGGCATAGGAAACAATATGTTGAATCTTCAGGATAAAACATCACCAGACTGTTCTTTTATATAATAAAAATAATGGGTTTCTCTTTTTTCCAAGTGTGTTTGTTACATTAAAGTTCCCAGTTATCTCCCTCTCTCCTACATTCCCTACACAAGAGAAGGCATTATTTGACAACAACAACAAATGTATACATAAAACTATGTCTTGCTTACTGCCATTTATCGGTTCTTTCTCTTGAGGATGAGATACACCTTAGGAATGCAATGATAACATTTATATTTTGTACACATCTTTCTTTTGTAGCTCATAAAAGCAAAGGAATTTGGGTCACCAGGTAGTTTTTAGAGAATTCATTCTATTTGGCATGATATTGTAATAGGATTATGAAATTTAGTTTCAGAAGACCTAAATTCAAATTCCCTAATAATCAAAGAACAACCTTCAAAGCAAGTAGTAAGAACTTACTACTTAGGTGAGCTACTTCTGATATCTAGACTCTAGTTTCCTCATCTCTAAAATAAAGAGTTCAGACTTGGTAATATGTAAACTTCCTTTTAATTCTAAAACCTATGAGTCTCTATTTGTTATATGTGGTTGCTCTTGAGGAAATATTAGGTTCTGACTTAGGACTGGAAATAGGATTGAAAGAATAGTACACTGGCACTAGAAACCCAAGAGAAACTGATCCTTTGGTCTACGCATCTTAACATCATTCTCACCTTTGAATGAAGACAGACTAGACTTCTTCCTGGTACTCCCCAACCCAGAAGACCCTGAAAACCTTGGTCCATGTAGCTAGTGGCATACTTATTCTTAAAGATCTTTTAATCCTTGTATCATAATTTTTTTCTTTGGGAAAGGTTAAAACAGGGAAGCATATTTCCCTGTTTAGAAAGTTAAGAAAATGGTTTCAAGTCCCACCTCAGATTCATACTGGCTCTATGACCCCAGAAAAGTCACTTCCCAGTGTTATAGGCAATGATATGAACCTAAGTGGTAGAACATGTACTGGTGTGTTGGTAGAATGTCTGTTCTCTTTGAGAGTTCCATATACCCACAAAAACACTGGTCTAATCTTAGAAATGAGTAGAGGAGTGAAAGTGGAACAGGGAGGGGGGAGAGGGAGTAAGAAGAGGGAAGGGAAGAGGGAGACAGAGAAAGACAGAAACAGAGGGAAAGAGAGAGAGAGAAGGGGGAAAAAAGAGAGACAAGGAGGGAGGGAAAGGGAGAGAGGAAAAAGGAGAGAGAGAAGACAAAGAGGCAGAGATAGCAAGACATATCTACAAATGCATACATATGCATATTTATGTGTGTGTATAAGAGAGATACCCCTAACTTTCATTTCCCAAATGAGGAAATGCAATGTCTATATTTATTATAGCATAGTTTCAAATACCGTCAGGGGAAAAGCAGAGACGATAAGACTTTCCAAAGCTAAATCATCTAATAATTCATCCTTGAGTTAGTACCAGAGGTATTTTGTCTCATTTTTTAAAAAATTTAAAACTAAAATTAGATTTTTTTCTTCTAAGATTATTTTCATTTTTATGTTGTTTTTTTCCCTAATAGAACCTCACTTTATTTCCTGAGAAAAATGTACATTTCTTACAAATTTTTTTCTCTGTCTTCTATCTTACCCCTTACCTATTCCTGGTCTTCAGATCTCTCTACCCAGATGTTTTCCTAGAATATGGTAAAATGGGGTAATTATCTCTGGTTTCATAATTTAGGTTACCCTGTGATGTTTAAGGTATAGAAAACATGCATCCTGGGGAGGAGAAAAGGAAAATGGCCCCATGATGGGAAGTGAGGGAGCACCTTAAAAATTCTTAGCTGCTCAAGAACAATCAGCCAGTAATAAGTTTCCCCCCTCCCTCTCAAGCACCATGCTCTAAGGGGTGGGATTAGACTTAACAGCCTGTCAACTACTCCAAGCTTCAAATCCTTCAGGCTGCATCCTCCCTCTTGAAAAAACACAATGAAGCTCAGCATACTGATGAAAGACCCCTTCATCCACCAAGAGCCTCAGCCAGAGTCCTGCCAACCAGGTTCCTCTAGGACAGTGATAGCTAACCTTTTAGAGGCTGCATGCCGTGCCTTACCCCCAGCCTGGGGAGGGAGAAATGGAGGGAGCATCCTGAGTGCTTCAATCAGGGGAAGGAATAAGTGATTAGATTGGGCTGCTGGGCAGAGGGACTGGCAGATGCAGTAAAGAGGGGGAAGGGGGCAGCTCTGCAGAGTCCCTCTGCCTTTCTAGTAACTAACTCTGGTGGGCAGCTCTTACCAACAGAGAGGTCTTTGAGTGCCATCTTTGCCACTCGTGCCATAGGTTTGCCATCACAGTCCTAGGATCTTCCCTCATCAACGGCACATCCCAAGTACCCCTACACCTTGCCATTGACTATGCTATGCCATAAGGACCACTTGATCTTCTGGTGCCTACTTTGCAGCTAACCCAGCTACTACATACAGATTAGAATTAGAATGGGAGTTCCTTGAGAGCAAGGTCTGTCTTACCTTTCTATTTCTGTTCTCAGTGCTTAGTACTTGGCACTTAATTAGCAACTTCTCATTCCATCCTTTCTCTCTACTGGCTGCTTCTTTTCCTCAGTAATATTTCTGGCTACAGTTGTTCGTGTGAGTGCTCTTACAATCACTGATCAAGGTTGCCTTTAGTGTTCATTTTTACCAGATTTCTCCTGTTTAAAAATGTCAAGGAGAAGGGGAAGGGGGAAGGGAGGAAGACAATGTTACTTTCTCCAGAATGCAGGACCATCTAAGGATGTTTTTGTCCTATAAATAATCAAGAACTTCTTGGTGACTTTTCACTTATCTATGGAAATAATAAAAATCAAGATATATTAAGCTCATTATTTTAAAATGTTTTTAAAGTATTTCCATGTTTAAATAAATCTGTCAGCACTGAAAAGTCGGAGGGGTCTGTAGTATAAATTATCTAGGATACCCTCCAACCAAAATTCTTAAACTCTTTCATCATGCCCCATTCAATTCACCACCCACTGGAGTGCAAAGATCCCTACTCATTAAACTGTGACTCTGGGAACATAGCCCAATTTCACAATCTGCTTTCCCATCTTACTCTTTTTAGAGATTCACCAGAATACTGTCCCCTCTGTCAAAAGCTTAAAGTAGGAAAACTACTCAAACATTAATGAACAAATGAAAGAAAACATATATATTAAAGATTTAGTATGTGCAAAGTACCATGCAAAGAGTTGGGGATAAAAATAGGAAAGGAAGACAGTTACTACCCTCAAGGAGCTCACATTTTAACAAGAGACAATACGTAAGAGAAGGGTCAGTATTAAGTCAGAGGGAAAGGACCAGTGCTCCCTACAGCACAGCAACAAGGTTGAGGTTAATGCATCTTTTCCACTGATAAAACTCTTGTTGAACCATTTAACGGAACCAAGAATTTTAATGATAACTTTCTTTGTGGTGGGGGAAGGTCTTCAGTAACTATGACTACTGAGGAGATGGGACCTACAGCATCTGCAGGGGTAGCTATCAGCCCGCATCTCCACAATTGTTGTTACCCAGGATGATGGATGCTGACAGACAGGCAGGCTGGTAACAGGGCTGGGGGGGTATGGAGGGGATGGGCATTTCTAGGACTCTTGGTTTATCTGCCTAGGAGTAGTTGGGTCAAAGGTAATGGCAGGGATGGTAGACCCCTTCTCTATAGGGGTTGCTCCCCTCAAAGACTACCACACCAGAAATTAATCTAAGGAGCACTGTATTTCTGGGAGTCAGGCTCAGGAGCTGTTATCTCTACCAGGATCAGAGTATAACTATATGAGGTAAAGGAGCTTACAAACTAAACACTGAGTAAAAAGTATGACTTAATCTAGCTTGCCAACTTAGCTCAGTAGGCACGTAAGGGTGCCAAATTACTTTCTATCCTTCAAAATAAAAATAAAATATTTATTTGGGCAGTTATGTGGCACAGTGGATAGAGCACCACATTTGAAGACAGGATAGCTTCAAACACTTACTAGCTGAAAAATACCAGGCAAGTCATTTAACTTTGTTTACCTCAGTTTCCTCAAGTGTAAAATGAGCTGGCAAAGAAAATGGCAAACTACTCTAGTATCTTTGCCAAGAAAAGCCCAAATGGGGTTACAAAAAGTAAGACTTGACTGATCAACAACAAATTATTCATTTGGTTTCTGCTATGTACAGAGTAGTGATCAGTTGGGTGTTGTCCAAAATAGCTTAAACAGATACCTCTAAACTTCTAAGCACTTGAGATGGGCAATAATGTGTATGTGATAAATACTGAACAAGAGCATAAATTAAAGCAAATATTAATGGACATATAAGTATATAAGGACCTTTAGTAAGGGTCATCCTTTAAACAGGGAGACTGCTGCTGGGTGCTAAGCCAGGAAACGTTAGGCCGAAGAACTTTGGTTGAAGTGCTGGAAATCTTTTGGAGAAGAGTGAAGCAGTAGCCATAATCTAGGAATCTAGCAAAAGGGGAATTTCACTCATCTGAAGAAAAAGATTTTCAAAACCTGGATGAAGATAGCTGTTGATCTGGGAGATGATACAAATAAAAAAAAATAAAATATGGGATTTGCTAAAATAGGGGGCAAATAGCAGAATTTAGATTTCTCCAAGCTAAGAACTGGAGAGAACATGCTGTAGTGGAGAGTCTGCTTCTGAGGCAGGAAGACTTGGAAAGTTTCTGAAACATACTGGCTATGTAACTCTGAGCAAGTCATCATACTCTCAATGGTCCAGGTGACTCTCCAAGACTATAAGTTGCAGAAAAGATGCTGAGTTGCTTACACAGAAAGGATTTCTTCTACTAGAAACTTCCCACTTAAACAAAATGACGGGTCTAGTCCCTAACCCCAACCTAAAAGAAAAAGGCAAAAAAGAGCCCAGTGTAATTCCACAAGTGCCTGATCTGTTGTTATGGTTCAGTCATTTCTATCACATCCCACTCTTCATGATCTCACTTGGAATTTTCTTGGTAAAGCTTCTGGGGTGATTTGCTATTTCCTTCTCCAGATAATTTTACAGATGAGGAAACTGAGACAAAGTTAAGTGACTTGCTCATGGTCACAAAACAAATAAGTATCTTATTTGAACTCATGAAAATGGGTCTTCCTGCTACCAAGCTTAGTGTTCTGTCCACTGCGTCACCCAGCTGCCCATAACTCTTAATAGGTTTTATTATTCCATCCATCACTTTAATCCTGTGTCAATGAAAATAGGCAATAGAAGAGCTGCTCAAAAGGCAAGAGTAACCTCTGTAGCAAGTTATGGGGAATTTGAGGAAGGAAAGAAGCTTCATTGTCTGATGTAGAAGTTTATTTTCTCTAACTACTGGATTTATGTACATTTTATTACAGTTAAATGGATACAGTGTTTGATGATCTAGTCTTTATGATCCCAATTAGCCATCCAACACAGGAATGAGGGTGGAGGCATTACTTTGGCTTGTTGATGCAGAAAATTAGCTAAGCATCTCAGCTAAGAAGGTCCACTTAGAGGGGTTTAGAAAAACTTAATGTAGCCTCTCTCCCAATTCAATAAGCCTGATTTAATTATCTTTCCACAATCAGTTAAAGGCACTATTTTAGTCTTACTTGCCCATAATCCTTATTTGATTAAAGTAGTATGAGTTTAATTGGACAGGGCTTACTGCAGCCTTCTTGATTCTGGATATCAAAAACAGCCATGGAACCCCCAGGAGTGGTTTTTAAAGGTACCTCCTTGGGTCCAACAGACTGCTCTGAGATAATCAGTAAACCAGCATAATCTGCCAAGTTCTGAGTATTCCTTTTCTTGTGCCCGCTTCTCAAGCATTTCCACATACCCCTGTGTCTCCTTTAAGCACCATCTCCTCCTGAGTACAGCTCTTTCCTCTATAGTAGGAGAGACGATATTTAGAGGAATAAAGTCTATAAAACCTCTTCCCCCTCCCTACCCAAAAGATAAAATCTTTTCAATCTTTTAGGCCTTTTGAAAAGAACTTTAAGTACTATTTGATGGAAGCCCTGTGGTATTGCACTATTGACAGGGAAGAGAGCTCACTAAAAATTCTAACATTTGAAAAAGGAGAAAATATAGAACTCTATCATACATACTTATAAAGTAAGGATATGTATGATTTTTGCAGCTTTACCCTGGAGGGAGCCTTTATGATGCTAAGAAACAGAACAGAAAGACAGCTCCCACAGCTCCAAGTGGAATTCTGCTCTATATCTAAACGATGCTCCAACCAATAAACACTTCTCAGACCATCAGGCAGCACGTACCCTCTACTCTTCCCCCAACTTTCAAATTCTAGAAACATAATCAAGTTATGGTTGTTATGAAGATCAAATGAGATTTATATATATATATACATATGGTATGTATAATATACATGATGCATCATATATACATATATGGGTATGCATGCATATGGAATATACACACACATTTTTACATATATATTATATATGTGTGTGTGTGTATACACACATATCTCCTGTGCTTTTACCAATGTATCCCATTCCCCATCCTTACAACTGTGTATTGACTCCAAGGCAGAAGAGCAGTAAGGGTAGGCAATGGGGGTCAAGTGACTTGCCCAGGGTCCAACAGCTGGGAAGTGTCTTGATCCAGGACAATTCTGAGGAACTTATGACAAAGAATGCTATCTACCTCCAGAGAATGAACTGTTGAAATCTGAATATAGACTGAAGCATAGTATTTTTTACTTTAGTTTATTTGGGTTTTTGGTTTTATATGATTATTTTCTTAACAAAATGACCAATATGGAAATACTTTTTGCATGATAATACATGTATAACTCAGATCAAATTGCTTACCAGCTCCAGGAGCAGGGGGGGAGACGATTTGGATAATATAATTTCGGAAAACTTATGTGGAAATTTATTACATGTAATTGGCATAATAAAAATATCTTTATAATTAATATATAATAATATGTATGTTATATATTATTACAATATTAATATTCTATATCTTGATATATCTTGATATAGAATATTAATATATGATATTATATACTTTACTCTGCTATCAGTTATGTAGTTCCTTCCAGGTTTTTCTAAAATCATGACTGTTCTCAAATATATCTTTCCTNTACAATATTAATATTCTATATCTTGATATATCTTGATATAGAATATTAATATATGATATTATATACTTTACTCTGCTATCAGTTATGTAGTTCCTTCCAGGTTTTTCTAAAATCATGACTGTTCTCAAATATATCTTTCCTGTCCCAATCTCTGGTGACCTTCAGTCTTTCATCTCCAACTACCTTTCAGATATTTTGAACTGGATATCCAATAGACATTGAACTCAATCCATCCAGAAGAGAACTCATTATCTTTTTTCTTAAACTCTCTCTCCTATCTTCCCAATTACTGTAGAGGGCAATACAACCTTCTAGTCCCTCAGGTCCACAAATTAAAAAAAAAAAAGAATTGTCCTGGATCATTGTATTGCTGAGAGTAGCCATGTCTATCACAATTGATTGTTATACAATCTTGCTGTTATGGTGTACAATGTTCTTCTGGTTCTAGCAGAGTGAAATAAGCAGAACCAGAACATTGTACACAGTAACAGCAAGATTGTACAATAATCAGCTGTGAAAGCCTTGGCTAGTCTCAGAAATACAATAACCCAAGGCAATGCTGAAGGATTTTTAACAAAGAATGCTATCCACCTCCAGAATAAGAACTGATGGAGTCTGAATACAGACTGAAGTATAGTATTCTTTCATTTTAGTTTATTTGTATGTGTTTTGGGGTTTGGGGTTTTATGAGTATACTTTCACAACATGACCAATATGGAAATTTTTTAAAAAGAAGAATCAACATAAAGATGATAATTAAATCCATGAGAGCTAGTCATTCTTCCTCATTGTCTTCAAACATTTTAAGAGAGTTATCTAACATGTATCCTCTAATTCTTCTCTTCTTCTAGAAAAATAATTTCAGTTCCTTCCATTTGATCCTCTTGTAGGGTTCTATCCAGATATTACACTAGTATGCTATAATTGTGAGGTCCTCTCCTCTGAACACCATCTCCCGTATATCAATATTCTTCTCAAGTGGAGTACAGACACTCCAGATGTTGTCTGACTACATCAGAGTTAACAAGACTATTATCTCCCTGTCTTGTATATCGTGTCTCTAGGAATGCAGCTTACAAACACATTGGCTTTTTTGGCTATGTCACAGAAGGAAAGAAACATCCATCAAGCACACACTATGTGCTAGGCACTGTGCTAAATTCTTTACAAATATTAAGCCATTTGATCCTAAAAACAACCCTAGGAGGTAGGTGCTATTCTTGGCCTCCCTTTTCCAGTAAAAGAAACTAAGGCTGGCAGAAGTTAGGTGGCTTGCCCAGGGTCACAGAGCAGTCAGTATATGTAGACAGATTTTAAAACTCAAGTCTTCCAGACTTTACACTAATTGATTTACCCATTGGGGTCTTATCAAACATGTTAAAGCTGAACAAGTCTGTTCTTCCTATCACATTGTCCTAATAAATTCTTAACTGCTGATGAGTCCTAATTGAATTAGTCCAAAGTAGATAAGTAAAGGACAGCTAGGTGGTACTGCAGATAGGACACCAGTCCTGCAGTCAGGAAGCCTTGAATTCAAATCTGTCCTCAGACACAAGTTGTATGACCCTGGGCAAGTCATTTAACTCTGTTTGCCTTCATTTCCTCATTGATAAAATGAACTGAAGAAGGAAATAGTGAACTACTCCAGTATCTTTGCCAAGAAAAACTAAAATAGGGTGACAAAGAGTCTGATATGACTGAAGAACAACAACAATTGATAAGTAAAGTTAAAAGATAAGACAAGAACTTGAGTCTATGACAAATCAACAAGTATTTATAAAGTGTCTTCCATGTTCCCATTATTGTAGAGGGTATTTGGGATAAAAGACAGAAAATCAAATAATTCCTGCTCTCTTTCTTTTGAGAAGGACAAGTTTATATTATATGTGTACATACAGAATAAATTCAAAGTAAATCCAAGGTACCTAAGTACAAAGCAGTCAAGGGAGGATGTCATTTAAATGTCAGTAATTATCATCAATAAATAATAAGTTATAAGCTTGTAGAAAGAAAGGCAGGGACAATGAAGGAGAACATTGAGAGGCAAGCTGAGAAGAAAAAAATATCGAGTAAAATTAAGCTGTGTGCCAGCCTGGGAAAAAGCAGTACAATTACTCTGAATATGAATCATTGCCCTGATGTATTTGAAAAACTGTGCTGTTTCCCTATATCAGAAAGGATTTAGTTTGATTTTGAAGCAAATATTCTGTCCCTTGATCATCTCATTATCAAATCTTTATGTCTTCTTTTACCCCAGCTGACATCCAGATTTTTGAAATTAAAATTAGTGATTGACATAAGCATATACTTCTTTCTAGGAAAGAACATGTTATATAGCATCCAATGAAGTTGCTGGAGCTGATTTTCAGGGTTACCAAGTAAATATGTCTGAAAATAGAGACTTGGAAAATGAGCCAGTGGCATTTGCTGCTGACTGACTAACTCCATAATTCTTTGGCTCAAACATTAAATAAAATGAGAAACTGACATGGTGTGTCATATTAGATTCTCCCCATGAAAGCAAAATAGTATCATAGACTGTACAGTATGGGGATGTTTACAAGATATTCTACCCCACAAAAAGAAAATGCATAATTACATGTATCCCACACCCATGATTTACCTGACATTTTGCCAAGTGAAGCTCAAGCCTTTAAATTAAAGAGACCTCTTCCCATGGTTCTCTTAAAAGGCAAATAGTCCTAGGAGGGATAATACAATGAGTCACTAACACCTTGATGAAAATAAGTTAATTAGGTTCCTATCTCTGCTACAGGAGTATTTCCTCTGTATCAAGAGAAACTGTTATGCCTGTTGGAAAAAAGGGCTCTGTGTGAGGGAGAAAGGATGCTGAAGGAGGGAGTGTGTATCGAATTCAAGCCCACTACTTCCCCAATTTGCCTGTGGCCAGTCTTGGACAAGAGGACTTTCCTCTCACCAAAAGAGCTGAGATGGTATAAACAGCTATAGTCATCCAACCCAAGGGGTGCTTTTCATGTGGGCTGTTGCCAAAAGAGACAGATAGGAGTTTCATGGTGGGAATGTTACTATGCCAGATGGTGACCACACGAGCTAGAGCTGGCAGCCAAAGGGTTGTTCAGTGTGGATTTAGTTCAGATTTCATGGCATCTGTTCCCTGTGCTAGAGCTAGGTTTTCAGATCTGCTGATGCTGCTTCTCATGGAGCCAATTCAAATGATGGATCAGCGTCGACACACGTAGGAAGCTCCAGCAGCTCTCAGAACACACTGTAATGTCCCCTGGAAAATCTAGAGGGCATTTTTCTTTTCTTTTTGTATCTATCTTATAAAACATCACATCTTTCCAAGTTTACATCCCTACTGAGGGCAAAGTCCCTTCATCAGATTAATCAGTATCAGATACTTGCAAAATGTAGTCTTTTCTGGAGATGAGAAAAAAGGAATTCCTAATGTTATATCAGAAACTATGGATAATAGCAATGCAAATTCACTTATCTTCCTTATAAAAATCTGCAAGGTTAGGTAGTAGAACACTGTACAGGAGGTAGTATTGTATAATGGGGAGAGTACTGCCTGTGCAGTAAGAGGACTTGGATTTAAATTCAGCCTCTGCTTCTTACTACCTGTATCACCTTGGGCAAATCAAAAACTTCATGAGTCTCGGTTTCTTTACCTGTAAAATAAATGGATTGGACTAGCTGGTTTCTAAGGATCCTTTCATCTCCAGTTTAAATGTTTGATCCTATTCTTATTAGCCCCGTTTTAGACATGGAACATAATATGGTTATGCAGTTAATAAGCTTAAAAGTCAAGATCAACATTCAGATGCTCAGAAGTCAACACCAAAGCTAGGGGGCTTTGAGAGCCAGGCGTAGACATAGGAGTTTCTGGGTTCAAATCTGGCCTCTGGCAGCTCCTAACTGTTTGACCCTGGACAAGTCACTTAACACCCATTGCCTGGTCCTTAATGCTCTTTTGCCTAGGAACCAATAGACAACATTGATTCTAAGATGGAAGGCAAAAGTTCAAAAAAAAAGTCAACACCAGAACTCTTCTGCAAACTGCAGAGCACTATATTTTGAAACATCACTAATTTCCAGGAAATCATCAAAATATTCCTGGAGCATAATTTGTATTTCAGCACAACTTTACATTGTGTATAAGAGGAGGGCTGTTAATGTGTGCTATGGACCACTTAACTGTGTCTACATACAAAGAAGACAACAGGAGCAATGGGTAAAACCTATTGAAGCAGATTTCAGTTCATTATAAGCAAAAACGTCCTAAGCATTAAAGCTTACCCAAATGGAAACTCACTGACTTTGTAGAAGTAAATCCCTCGTCTCTCATATTCAATTGGCTATATGACTAGTTGTTTGGGATGTTGAGATAGAGACATAATGTTTAAGCTTGTAGCATTGGGTTAGCTAGAAAACCTAGACTGCCAATAAAGAAATACTTCTTGAATTGAATGGTCTCTGAGGTTTCTTCCACCTTTACAATTCCACTTTTCAATAAATTTCACTTCCTATGATTCAATCGATAAACATTTATTAAGCACCTATTATGTACCAGGCCCTGTGCCAAGCACTAGGAATACAAATAGGTATTTACTTTCTATGGCTGATTTTCTGCCTAGTTCTCTGTTTCATCTTACTTATTTAGATATGGACAAGACAGACAGGCTCAAATGTCAAACTAAGAAGGTTGTACCTTGTTTAGAATGCAATGGGGAGTCATTAAAAATTTTGGAACAGAAGAGCTCTACAATCAGAACTGTACATTTATAAGACACATTTTATAGTAGTACATAGGACTGAATGGAACAATGACAAAATGGAAGTAGGAAAAAGCAAATTGGATACTATTATGGTAGAAATAAAAAGGACTTGAGCTGCAATGGTGGCAATAAGAATAAGATGACACAATAAGTATAAGGCTTCTATTCTGGGTGCCAGGAAGGATAGTGTTAACATTAATAGCTGTAGAGAATTTAGAAAGATGAGTTAGTTGGGAAGAAAGATTTGAGGTGCAGTGGGGTACACATGTGAGATTTCTAATAGACAAATCACTTCACCTCTCCAGAGATCAAATTCCTCATCAATAAAATGAGAGTACTAAACTAGTTCTCTAAGGGCTTTTCCAACTCTGTCATCTCCTCTAAGACATCCTACAGACAGCTATGAAAGTAGTCTTGGAACCCAAAGGACTAGTCATAAGAGAATTCAAGAGAAAAGTTTAGATCTGGGTGGTACCATAGAAGAGATAAAGGAAGATAAAAGAGAAAATGAAATTGCTAAGAAGATCAGTGTATAGAAAAAGGAAGAGATAACCTAGAATGGGATCCAAGGGAACAGCAATATTGAAAGATCAGAAAAAAATAAGAAGCACCAGAAAAAAAGGGAAGCCAAGGAAATAAAAAGAGTACACAGTCTCATGAAAGCCAAGAAAGGAGATTTTTTTCAGATGGAGAAAGGAGTCTACAGTGTCAATGTAGTAGAGAGGTCAAAGGGAAGAGGAATAAAAACTGATTTACTGGATTGTCAAGTAAAAATATGAGTTTGACTGGAGCACTAGAAGAAACATTGCAGAAGCCTATGATGTCCCTTCCATTCTGAAATTCTGCAGGTTGAAGAGTGAATGAGAGGCTAGCATATAAGGCCTTCTAGTAAGGGGACTGTTCCACTTTTGTCTTTGTATCCCTACTAAGCACAGTACCTGGCTCATGGTAGAAATTTCCATATGTTGACTGATTGATCGACAAAGTAGAAATGGTGAACCAATATCACTATTTCTTTCATATTTTTATATTTTTAGCAATTACATGAAATAACAAATTTCCACATGAGTTTTCCTTAGTCATATGATCGAACTTATTTCCATTCCTCCCTCCCTTTTCCCATCCTGGTGATTTGATCTGGGTTATGCATGTATTATCATGCAAAACATATTTCTACCAATATTACTATTTCAAGAAATTTGGAGATGACAGTACAGTGATAAATTAGATAATAGCTTAAGAGGATAAAACAGTTGAGGGATTTTTTTAAAGGACAGGTAGATTTTATCATTTTTTTAGTTAGAGGTAAAGGAGTGAATAAAGAGGTAGAAATTAAAAATGTAAGAGAGAAGGGCAACTAGGTAGCACAATGGATAGCACACCAAGGCTGAAGTCTGGAGAACTTGGGATCAAATCTAGCCTCATACACTTCCTAGTTGTGTCAACCTGGCCAAGTCACTTAATTCTGTTTACCTAGTCCTTACTTTTCTGTCTTAGAGTTGCTACTAGATCAGAAAGAAAGGGTTTAGAAAAAAATGGACAAAGAAAATATAAGAGAGAAGAGATAATTTATTTTTTTCAAACTGGACAAGTCTAACAGCTCAGATATCTATTACCAGAAGCTGTTATCCCTATCATACTCTTAGCATCAAGAGTCCAGCATGATGACAGAGTAGATGGAGGTCAGTCATCAGACTTTAACAAGTACCTTTACATTCATTAGATCACAGAATCATGAGTTTAAAACTAGAAAGGACCCTTCCTTGCCTATGAGGAAACTGAGGTATAAAGAGTTTAAATGACTTGCTCAGTGTTCCAAGGCTAGTGTCTGAGGTAGGAACTAAACCAAAATATATTTGATCCAAAACCAGTGGCTTATTGATTATAACACAACTGCTTCTCAGTGTTTAAAGGAACTTTGTCTCAAAGCAGGGTTATGACTTTCATTGGTGAGTCACAAGAAGAGGGAATCTGTCTGATCCAATTTATGTCCTGGTGCAGAGTTCTGGGATACCAGCTTTTGCTGCTGCCCACCCCTGAAACGCCAGGCAAGGCAAAGTGTACCCACCCTTTCTTCCACTCTTGTCCTCCTCCTTTCTCTGAAAGTGGTACATTGTGTTCCAGTTCACATTGCTGTCTCTGACTTCTCCCACTTCCTTCCTGAGTCCTGTCCTTCCCCAGCCCTTTGGCTTGATACCCAAGGTAGACCATAGAACAGGAAACATCTGTGGTAGTCAGGTGGGGCACAACAGGATACCAGGATGAAAAAGTACATGTATGTGCATGTTGGCATCTGTATGGCTGCAGGGCAAATGAAGAGCTTTTTTTGAGATAGGGAGACAATGTATAACATATGAGGGCAACCCATGAAGGAAATAAAAGGACGGAAAATTGAGGAAGGCTATGGGACAAAGTAGAACAGGTCCTTTGAAACACTAACATTTCAGGGTCCAGAAAAAAAAAGAAAGAACTAGATAAAAGAGATCTGAGGAGAAGTAGGAATGCGCAGGATGGCCAGAGCCAAGGAGAGAGCATTATAACCCACTTCTGTTCTAACATCAAAAAAGAATCTCTTCATGTTCCACAGGAAAGCACAAGAGCCCCGAGCAGTAGTCCCAACTCTATTCCTCATTAGCTGTGTGACCGTGGACAAGTTCTTCAGCCTCTCTTGGCCTGTCTCCTCTCGTATAAAATGAGAGAGGTAAACTAGAGATTAAGCAGTCTCCAAGGTCATTTCCCTCAGGGCTCATGTGTGGTTAACTACTCTGATGTGTCCTCATTTAGTCATGTCAGGTTTGGATGTAGCAAGAATTGTGAAAGGAGAATTTTTTTAATGTTCACCTACTCAACCTTCTGAGGAAAGAGAAGTTTCTTTTGATCATAGACCCTAGAGAAGAACATGAGAGTCACGGAATGTCAAAAACTAAAAGAGACATTAGAGAACCTATATCTCAGTTCTTTCACTTTATAGGGATATCTACTAGGCCCAGACACTTTATTATTTGCCCAAGTCACACAGCTAGTTAGTGATTAGTGGCGGAGCTGGGACAACCCAAAGTCTCCTAACTCCCACCTCAGGTCTCTTTCCAAGTTAAGCTTGTACTTGGAGCAAGAGGGAATCAAATGAAAATTTTAAAGAAAAGTTGTGCTTTATCAAGTATCCTGACAGTGAGCCTTAATGAAGGCCTAGAGGATTTAATGTATATTTTTAACAACCATTAAGTTCTTGCCCCTTTGTCCCAGAGCACAGTGGGAAAACATGTTTGCATGTTCCAGGCAGGGTTTAACTATTGTTCTCCTTGTGTATTAAATTGTTCACTAAGTCTTCACCATAGCAGATATAACTTGATCTATTACAAAATAATAATAATAATCTACATGGTAGAAAGAGAAGAATTTTATGACTTTAAAAAATCAATGAAATCATAAAAAACACTATTAAAAATATCTCTCATCATATCATGCTGTATATCTAAACATAAATGATGTCCTACTTTTGTTACCCCCAATCCTGACTCTGTTTCTACCCTGACCTCTGACCTATCACCAATGCAAAAAGGGAAAAATATAATCACTTTAAAATATTATTCATTGCTTCTCGTCCTTTTGGCTAAGATCAAGTGCAAAACATTATTTATTTCTTATGCCAAAGACAAAATGATAGAAACATACAAAAGTTATCCCATATTATAATATAATGTTTTGACATTGTAATATTTATCCCCACAAATAAGAATGCAATCATCACTTTAGTCCAGTGATTCCCAAAGTGGGCACTACCGCCCCCTGGTGGGTGCTGCAGTGATCCAGGAGAGCAGTGATGGCCACAGGTGCATTTATCTTTCCTATTAATTGCTATTAAAATTTTTTTTAAAATTAATTTCCAGGGGGCTAAGAAATATTTTCCTGGAAAGGGGGTGGTAGGTCAAAAAACTTTGGGAACCACTGCTTTAGTCCAAGGAGCATTTATTAAGTGCCTACTGTATGTAGTGGAAGAGATCTTGGCAATGCAGATATAAAGACAAAAACAAAGTTCCTGCTTTCAAGAAACTCATATCCTTCTAGGGGAAATAAAACATGAAAGTGGACAGCAAATACAAGAGAGTACTAACTGGAGGGAATTATAAAAGGCTGCAGATAGGAGCTGATACCTGAGCTTAGCCATAAAGGAAGCTACATATTCCATGAGCCATAAATGAGGAATGAGAATACTCCATGTACGAAGGCCTATTAGCCTGAACATCCTGAAGACAGAAAATGGATATAGAGATGAGAGAAAGCTAGCAGGTTATTTTTGTCTTGGATGCAGAATCAATTAATGAAAAATAAATAAAAGAAAAAACATTTATTAAGCACTTGTTATGTCCAATATGCTGTGCCAAGTGCTGGTCATTCAAAGAAAAAGTTGAGATAGTTCCTGTTCTCAGGAGGCACATGTTCTAATAGGGAAATCACATACATGAAGTTTCAGCTGCAAGTCAGATGGAAAGTCCATATAATTTTAGGATACAATGGCAAAATAAAGTATGCATCTTCTTTAATGTCATTTCCATTGATTGAAAAATACAGATCAATTTATGCTATTAAGCCATTTGACAGTAAAAAGAACTTTTGTTGGTGAGAACTTTAATTTGAAGAGCTACAGAGGAGTCAGGGGTTGTGAACATCTACAGAGGCAGTAGCCAAATCATGTAACCATAAGGATTGATCTCTTGTTCATTGGCCACCAGAAACATCTGGGAGCATGGATGATGATCAGAGAGATGCTAATTTCGAGCCTCTTGGACTTCTTTGCCCATCTATAGCAGTTGGTCAGTGGTTGGTGTTGGCAGTAGCTGGGATGGTAGGTCCCTTCTCTATAAGAAGCAGTCTACTTGATGATTGCTATGGGGAGAGAATTAGAGGAAGGATCTGGAGAGCTACCATAATTTCCAAGCTATTGGTCTTGAGTTTTCTCCAATGAAGTCCAAAAGAAAGCAGTAATTAAGCTGATGGTATTGGTTTGACCTACCTGGCACTTCCTACTTCATGTTTTTCACTCAGGGTACTTTTGTATTCTATTAGGGGCAGTTGGTTTGCCGTTAGGTAGGGTAGGGATGATATATTTTTAAAAATCCAAGAAAGTAAACAGGATCCAGATTGCAGAAAGCTTTCATTGCCAAGCTTAGGAGCTCATATTTTATCCAAGGCAACAGAGAGCCATTGAAGTTTTTTGAGCAGGAGAATAACATGCTGCAAGTTCTGTTTTGAGAAAATTCATTTGACAACTTTATCAAAGATTTTTGGGAGAGAATATGTCCTAATAAAACAATCCTAGGCGGGTTATGCCATTCCCTAAAGCAAGGAGTCAGAGAGTATATATCCAAGTTCCTACTAGTGTGAATAACAAATCCCTGGAGGAGGTCAAATACATTAAAATTCATACCATCCAAAATTATAATAATGTAAAATAAAATAATTAGTTCCAGTCCAATAGAAATATTCAGTGTGAATTAGAATAATGTGACTTTTCAGAGGATTCTTGATTCACACTAATCTAATTCAGATCTAGCTATAATCTATATTTCCTACAATTCCTTATTTCCTTTGTATGATTTGCATTCAGTAAACAAGGGCCATCCTGATTTTGCAGGCTATACAGGATCTCATGCATTATTGGTAACGAGCAAATGAAAAGAGCCTTGGTGAGTGAACAAAATGGTAGAAGAATAAGGAAAGAATCGCCCTCTTAGCAGGGCAGGACTTCCCTAGGGCAATTTGCTGAATGTGGCTATAAGCATCTGCAAAACATCCAAGGAAAATTATTTTCAAAAAGGTTTTGTAAATAACTGAAATACACCTGTAACTTGCAGAGCAATTAGACTTTAAGTGGTTTGGGAGTAAGGAACGTAAATCTCTTTGCTCTATAAGAAATACATGGTGCATCTCAAATTCTCAGCCCAACAGCTCTTGACCTTATTCCTGTGTACATACAGGGGATGCATTTTTTAATGCACTCGTGCGTTGCTGAGGGTTTTCCATGACAGTAAGTGGGACTTTTCAGAATCGTATGTGAAATGCATAAATATAAAGCAATTTTCACTTTTCAAATAATTTTACCTCTGAAGATACTGCAGGTCAATTGTTTATCATGTTGGGTTTTATTTTTCCTGCAAATTGAATGGTATCCAAAAGGAAATCTGCCTCAAAGTAAATGTTCTATCTTCCTTTCCATCTAGAACAGGGAAATCAGTCTGTGGAATCACATTTCATCACTTCTTTGTCATTTGTGTTATTTTGCTCAATGGCTCAGAGGGAAAAGAACTAGCAAAGCTCATTAAAGCTTATTCTATTTTAATTACAGGTTAAAGATGACACACTACATTGAAGGCATTGTGTCACGATGCTTTTTAAAATGTTGCATAAATCATGAGTTGCATAGGAGGAGGAGGAGAAAAAGATCCAAGGCAATCACATTCAGGAATCCCTGAGATTTTACTTCATGTTGCATGACAGGAGCTAAATACCAAAGTTATCAAAAACATGTTTTAGTAAATGGCATATTTGACAAATATTTGTTTTTGTCTTTTGTAGTCAAATAAAAGTTATCCATGAAACTGCTACTCTGACAGTAGCAAACACAAACACATGTAATACGTGCCCTAGTTCCATGGGGATTGATGTCTTCATATATCCCCTGGAGTGGAGGATTGTATTGAAGATGACTGGCAAGTGAATCACAAAGAACTGCCCCCTCAGTAAGTTATAAGAAGAGATGTAAAAAGACTCTCTCCTTCTCCCTCTCTCTCCCCCTTCCATTGTCCCTCCCACTTACCCCTTCTCCCACTTTCCTTCTCTTCTTCTTTGAGAACAGGGACTGCTTTTTGCTTTTCTTTGTACTGTCAGAATTCAGCAGAGTGGCTGATGCTCTTTGAATTGGGAGAAATCCGTTCAAAGTTCTCCTTTGGACTCCCAGCAATTGAGTGAGGGAGGGTGGGGGAGAGGATTTCTGTCCCTTCCTTCCTCCTTCCCGGTGGGAAGCTCCCCATGGAAGCTATGAACACATGGAAGAGAGAACGTGTACTTTTTCCTAGATAGTCCCAAGCCTGGCTCTCAAGTCACCTCTTCTGTTATTGTTTCTTTTCCTGCTCACAGGTCATTGAACAGCGATCCAGAGAAAGATGTTTTAAGCCTTGGCATTAGTCTCATGATCTGAAGAGATCTGGAATTCCTGAGTCAGCCCTGATTGCTCACGAGAAGGTGTTTCTCGCAGCCACATCATTCTCAGAGGGGAACATGACAAACAACCCAATCATCCTCAACCAGAAGGGTCTAGCCATTCAAAAGGCCTAGACCAGAAAGTTGTTCAGATGGCACAGAACCAAGACTAGTGTGAAATATCTGCTAACCATTCTAAAAATAATTCTTTAGCTCCCAGGAGAGTATGGTAAGAGTAATGGGCTATTATTTGATGATTTACATATTTGTTAATAGGCATTTAAGAGTCTTTGGTGGTTTAAAAAACTCTTTTGTGGCACAATTTTTTAAAAGCTGTCTTATAACTGAAACTGTTTTCCATAATACCTTTTCCACAATACCTTTTCATCAAATATGGGCTCTGTTTCACTCTTTAAGAGAAACCATAGTTCTTTGTTATATCTCAGCTTTTTTATGGTATTTATTTAACATGTAATGCAAGAGTTGGGACCTAGTAAGGCAAAGAGGGTGTGAAGAAAAACCCAGGCCCTCCATTTTGGGGTTCAAGTTTCCCTAGGAATAAATCTGGTTCTTTAGAGGTCAGAGCAAGATTCCCTTTTCTGGGAAGGAAATCTCTCCAACTCTAGACCACTGATGACACCTCTGTTGGGTGCTGAGGTATAGATTAAAAAGATTTGATTTATCATATTTCTATATAAATTAAATGGATTCCTATGTCTTGTTTGTTAAGCCAAAACTTTGGAATATTTCTTAATTCCTGCCTGTCAACTAGCTAATCCCCAAATCCTATGAATTCTTGGAATGTCTTTCAAATCTCTTCTTTCCTTTCTATTCCCATTGCCAACATCTTTTCTAGGGCCTTATTGCTAAACATCTAAACTCTTCTTTACTCCTTCACTTATCTGCTGGGCATGGCCAGTTCCTGATTCTCCCTACTTCACCTCCATGTCTCTGTCATAGATACTTTCCAATCCCTCCTTCCATCATGACCTTCTTAGTTCTTTTCCATCTCTTATCCTTCCCCATTAGAATGTAAGCTCATTGAGGACAGGGTGTATCTTTCTTTTTTCTTGTAATTAATAATATTACGAGCACTTGGCACATATTAAGCACTTGATTATACTGATTGGATTGACTGATGAAATTATAAGCTTTTTTCCTCTCTCCATTCTCTGCTCTTCCAGCCCCATGTAACCACCACAGATTAATATTCTTGAAATGTAAGTGTGATCCTTTATTTAAAATCTTTCAGGATTCACCATTACCTACTGAAAAAATATTGTGATGTGATAGCCAAAGTTCCAGATTGGGAATCAGAAGATCTGAACTGAAACTCTCCCTTATGACTCTTAATAGTTATATTACCATAATCTCATAAATAAGTCATATGACATTTCTGAGCTTCAGTTTCCTTATCTTCAAAATGAGAATAATACTTGTACTATCCACATCTTATGCAGGTAGTTGTACTCATCAGATTGAACACAGGCCTAGAGTCAGTTAGACTTTTCTTCCTGAGTTCAAATCTGGCCTCAGACACTTAATAGCTCTGGGCAAGCCATCTAATCTTATTTACCTCAGTTCCTCATCTGTAAAATGAGTTGGAAAAGGAATTGACAAACCACTCCAGTATCTTTGTCAAGCAAATCCCAAATGGGGTGAACAAAGAGTCAGACATGCAGGAAAAACAACTCAACAATAATACCTATATCTTGAGATTGTTGCATGGTTCAAATGAAATAGTATATGTAAATGTCAGTTATTACCATAATGTACAGGGATTTGGAACGTCTTAGACTACCCAAGAATACCATCTGCATGGGCATGTGCCAAACCTAGAATATGTTATAGCTAAGTAGTCCCAAATAGTACAAAAAATTAATCCCATAAAGGCATCATATGTATTTGTAATTAGCACCATTCAAATTACAATTATGTAAAATATGGCAATTGATTTCAGCCCAAAATAAATATGCAATGTGCATTCCAATAATGCAACCACTTTCAAGGGTTCATTATTTGGAAGACTTGGGACCTGAGAGTAGTTTTCAAAGCCCTTTATAATCTGGAACACAACCCCAACAAAGGGCTAGACTTAAAAGCAGGAAGCATTCAGTCCAAGTCTTGTGTTAGACATTTATTAGCTGTCTAACCATGGGTAAATCACTTGACTTTTCTCAGTCTTCATTTCCTCATTTGTAAAATAAAAATAATAGCACCTATCTCATAAAGTTTTTGTGGATCAGATGATTAAATGAGATTATATAAAACAATTTGCAAACATTAAAGTGTTTTATAAATATTAACTACTATTATTTTTATTTAATAATACCTTCTTCCTCTCTACTTACCTTTGAAAATAACATGGTATAAGGGGCAGATAGGTGGTTCAGGGGCTTGAGAGCCAGGCCTAAAGATGTGAAGACCAGGGTTCAAATCTGGCCTCAAATACTTCCTAACTGTGTGACCCTGGGCAAGTCACTTAACCTCCATTGCCTAGCCCTTACTGCTCTTCTGCCCTAGAACCAATATACAGTATTGATTCTAAGATAGAAGGTAAGGTTTTCATTTTGTTTGTTTTTAAGAAAATAGTATGGTATAACAGAAAGAGTATTAATTAGATACTCTACAATTGAAAAAATGGGGTGTTGGAAGGTGTTCAGGAAAGACTACTCCCTCTGGTGTGAAGGCTTACTGGGCCCTTTTCAGGGATATTTTCCTCCTTTGATATCCATATGCTACCCAACTCTCATCTGTGGTTCCAAAAAACTACAGCATATACAGTAGTCACACCTCATTTAACCCTTCTTGGCAGGCAGGCTAAACCAGGTTGAAGGTAACCAACAAGCCTTAAACTCAAAGGTGATTTGGGGAAGTGGCTACCAATGCATGTGAAGATTTGCCTGGTGGTCTGGATAGATAAGAACGATTAGTTCCAATAGCCATGAAGGAAACAGAAGCAGGTACTGTGGAGCACTCAGAGCTTGGTTAGACATCAAAGAAACCAAGATCATCCACAGCATCCCAAACCATCATGAGTTGTCTTGACCTATCTTGCCACTGGACTTCAGTTACTCTGGAAGAGAAAATGAGACTGATGACTTTGTACAGCCCTGCCTCATGAAAATCCAATTTATTTGCAAATCTAAAAACATCACCCAAATATTCACACAAGTTATTTGTGCCTGACCTGTCTTCAAGCCTTCTGAGCTAATCATCTAATCAGCCAGTTAGATACTTGGCTCCAATACAGTGATATCATTTTGGTCTCCTTCAAGTACAAAGAACAATTTTTTATGTGTGTAGGAGCCATGTACTGCTGAAAAGAAGGCATATTCCTTTCTATTACCATCAAATTCTCTTCAGAAATCTATTAGTTCTAATTCTAAGATTTCATTCACTTGTTACTTCTTTCTTGCTTATTTTTTAGGTTGATTCATCCAGCTCTGAAAGGGGGAAGTTGAGGTCCCCCACTAATATAGTTTTACTGTCTTTTTCTCCCTAAAGTTCATTTAATTTCTCCTTTAAAAATGTAAAGGTTATACCATTTGGCGCACGTATGTTTAGTATTGATATTACTTCATTGTTTATAGTACCTTTTAACAAGATGTAATTTCCTTCCTTATCTCTTTTAATCAAGAGTCTATTTTTGCTTTAGCTTTTTCTGAGATCATGATTGCTTCTCCTGCTTTTTTTACTTTAGATGATGTACAATAAATTCTGCTCCAGCCCCTTACCTTTTTACTCTGTGCATGTCACCCTGCCTCAGATGTGTTTTTTGTAAACAACATATAGTAGGATTCTGCTTTTTAATCCACTCTGCTATCTACTTAAGTATAAAGAACAAGAGGGTTATACAGCAAGTCAGAAGATCTTCTAGTTCAAGCTGTGACAACAAGACAATAAATTAGTTGTCTGATATTGTTCAATTCAATGTAAGTATGTGTTCCTAATCTATAAAATGGGGAAATTGAATCAGATCATCTCTAAGGTCCCCTCCCCTACTCAAAAATTATATGAAACCCAAGAGAAACAGTGACTCCTCCTTAAAGCCATGTTGCTATTAATTCCTTCCTTAAAGGTCCTTTTAGGGTTCATGTTCCTACGATTCATTGGGCACTTATCATAACCTGCTTTCTATTGTCGATTATCTTTTAATGTTAATGTCCTGTCTCACCAATATGAACATGGAAACTAGAAGGGGAAAAAAAAAGAATGAGCACAGACCCAAATCCTAATTTTCACTCATGCTAGCTGAGAAAGTCATATACAATTTCTCAGTTTCACCAGGCTTAATACAGGGACCTAATTAAACTTGAGAAAGATCTATCAGATTTCTTCTTTAACATCTTCTGAGGAGATAGATAAACTTGGAAAAGATAGATCAAGTTTCTTCTTTATTTAACTTCTTCTAAGGGGACATTTGAAGGAAAACAAACTTGTTATTCTTGAGTTTTAAGACCCAAGTGGGATTACACAGGTCAGTGATAAAACTGCCCCTGTGATATTTACATTTGGCAGAGAAATATCACACTGATTCATAAGCTACTGTGAGGAGAAAAAACTTCTTGCCTATTCTCTAATTTAATTTGCATTTTAGCTCATCAGAAAACCTGAAGATATGATTGAAAATGAACCATAGCTCTTAAAAAGACTGATTTTGCAACAAGTACCAATAATCATGAATATAATACAGATGTGCCCCATAACATAAAAGTAGATGTTATCAGCTAAATATTCATAACAGGAAGTCTTGCCTGCAGAAAAGCTGAAGATTTCTAATTAAGTCACTAGAGCTACCATATTTTTAATTATACTCAATATTCAACAAACACTTATTAACTTCCAACTGTGTGCAGGGCACAATTAAAATGTTATTTCCCTCCATGAAATTATAATCTATTTGAAGCCTCTCACAAGATCTCTGCCAATCTAATCCTCTTCTTCTCAGAGAGAGTTATCTACATGTCCATTTGCTGTTTATTTCACTGCTCTATCTCCAACAATTATTCGTTTTAAGACCTGAGGCCAAATCATTTAACTTCTCTGACTCTAAATACTTCATTTGTTGTAAGCAAAGAACTTTGTAAACTAGAAAGCACTTGTCTATTAGCTTAGGATTGTGATGTTATAGGGGTAGAAAACTCACAGTTAGGAAATTCCCTCTACCAAAACAGATTCTCTGGGCAATTTATAAATTTAGAGAGTTGCCAAGGACTCTGAGAAGGATTTAATGATTTATTCACTGGGTGTTGAAAGAACAATTTGAACCCAGGTTTTCCTGACTCAAAAGACCACTTTTCTACATCTTTCTATTACCGTCTTTTGTTTTTCAAAGCCCATACCATCTGTCTTAGAATTGGAAGAGCAACCAGGTCTGGACAATTAGGGTTAAGTGACTTGCCCAGGGTCAAAAGGCAAGGAAGTGTCTGAGGCCAGGGTCCTCCTGACTCCAGGCCTGGAAAGCTATCCATGGCACCACCTTGCTGTCCCTTATCAAAGCTTAAAACTGCACAAAGGGGGCAGTTAGATGGCTCAGGGGATAGAGAACCAAACCTAGAGATGGGAGAGCCTGTGTTCGAATCTGACCTCAGACACTTCCTAGCTATATGCCCCTGGACAAGTCACTTAACCTGCATTGCCAGCCCTTAACACTCTTCTGTCTTGGAACTGATAATAGTATTGATTATAAGATGGAAGGTAAGGTGTTTTACCTGCACTAAGACTTTTGGGACATGTGTATAATATTTATGTGTATTTATATTATTGTGTGTATTTGTATACATGTACATAAATACATGCCTACATATGCACATGCATATATGCATTAATTAATTACTATGTCTCTTTGCCTTCCTTTATAGATATTAACAACAACATGTATATAAGCAAATTATTTTTGATGGTCAGAAGATTCAGGAATTAGAACTAGAAGGAATATTAGAAATCATTTAGACCATTCCCCTTTTTACAGATGAAGAAACTCATTATCATTAGCATCCCCATTACACTCTTTTTTTTCACAGAACATACTCTATAACAGTCATTCCCAAAGTGGGTGCCACCACTCCCTGGTGGGTGCTGCAGCCATCCAGGGGAGCGATGATGGCCACACTTTTTTTGTATTACATTCTATTCTGAGTTCAATAAATAGTTTCATAATTTCCAGGAGGCTCTAAGTAATATTTTTTCTGGAAAGGGGGCGGTAGGCCAAAAAAGTTTGGGAACCACTGCTCTATAACAACTGAAACATTTCTAATAGGTAGAATCATGAGCACAAAGAAAGATGAATATATTTACAATCAGATCCTTAAAGATTTTAACACTCCTCTTTGCCAATGTGAAATATATAGAATTCCCTGCACCTTCCTTTTCCATTATGGAATTCATTCAGGGCTAGAAGAAGTTTTTAGGAGAGAGGGGGGAATAGGGATTTAGGAGTGAGGGCAATGGAGGAAAAGTGCTGTGAAAGAAACTAAGGTATCATAAATTAAGTGGTATGTACTCATATATTCCTTGAATATATGAAAGGAATTTAGAGAGTATGAGTCTAAACATAAAGGAATTAAAGGCTGAGACAAGAGGAGGAGTTTTTTTGTTGTTGTTTTTTAAGTACAGGCCATCTTTAAAGTTTTGCACTGCCTTGTGTTGGGAAGTTAATTTGAAAGTCAGCTCTTTGGAATTTGAACACATCGTCCCACAGAAACAACATTTTACATGCTATTTACTTTTCTGGGCTGCCCGCAAAAGCTTTTGAACACATGGTGTAACTGAAATATAGTACTCTACTAAGACATTTATCAAAATCTTGGGAAAGCCACTCCCATTGGATCTCACTTTACTTATTCATAAAATGAAAGGGTTGCATTTGAGGAGATCTATAATCCTTTTCAAGTAGTAAATTTGCTGATGGCAAATCACCACGGTTCTATGAAATTTGTACAAATATTTTTCTGTCTTATCTTATACATGTCTTTCCTATCTTATCTTATACATGTACTCTCAGAATTTTTAGAGATGGAGACCTTAAATTTTTTACCTAATCCAAATCTCTCAATCCATATATAAAACAAAAGAGACCCAGTGACTTGCTTAAAACCATACTGCAGAAGTGACTCAATATCCAAGCTGTAAAGGACCTCAAAATCTGTCTTGTCCAATATATGCCAAAATGAAAACTCTCTCTGCTGGAGAGGAGCACACATTAGCAGAGAATATGCATGACAGGACCAGTCATGGAAAGGACATGCACAGGAAATATGTGTGGTCAAGAAACATGAATTAAGGACATTATGTAAGAAGCCCATGGGGCCAAGATACACATGTTTAAGGCCCACATGTAAAAGGTATATGATCAGGCCATGGAAATTTGTACTTGTTGATATCCTCTGGTGATATCATCATATTACCCTCTGGTGGACAAGACTTCTCTACTCTTCCCCATGTACATGTGGGGACAAGATCCCCACACTTATCTTGAGGTCAGTTTGGATTATTATGACATGATATCAAGGGCTTTTACATTATGATCTGGTCCCTTCCAAACAAACTCCAAATTCTCTATTCCTTTTTTCAAGGGTGGAACCAAGAACTGAACCCAAATCTCCTGATATGGACTGAACAAGATAAATAGATTCTGACAGAATTCTCACCCCTACTCCTATATCTCTGAAATTGCATTATGTGTTTGGCTTCTATATTGAATTATTGAACTACTTAATAATAGATTTCTGAAATTCCATCAAAAGCACCTCATTCTTTATCACAACTAAGGGTCAGTTGATTATCATTCGGAGCCTATTTTCCCATTAAACTTATCTTCCTTATTTAGCATTATTCCTATGGGAAAAGATATGTAGAGTTCCAAATTGGAAAGTCCAGAAACATATCTCACATACATACCCCAAAGACAAATGGATACCTTCCCTCCCTCCCTTGAAGTAGCCAGTCAATAAAGACGTCTGTACCCCCGACCCCTACCCCTGCCCAAATGTAACTTTAGGAAGATCAAGTGCATAGTTGGAGGAAGGGGAGGAGGTTTGAAATGTCCAAGAATAATAGGTAGCCAGGGCTGATTCTGAGTTAAGCCTGTTCTTTGGTAGTTTATGCTTGATATTGGAACAGAATTAGATAGTCATAGGTCATTTAACAGTTAAAAAAAGGAAATTTACTTAGCCATGACAGAACAATAATCAACAAGAATATGCAGCAAGGACAATCCAAGCTTAATTAGCTCAGTGAAGTTCCATTTCTTTAGCTTTTCACTGTGTTCCATCAATGAAGCATCAGTGTATGTGTGAAGATTCTCATGGCTGTTTTAGTACTTGGACAAGCACAAAAAGTAATGTCAATAGCCTGAGCCTATAGCCCTCTGAGCCAAATCTTGAGAAGGACATCAATACCTTTTAAGGAAAAACTAGTCTAACTCACATGAGGAGAGGGGTTAGGATATTACTCCCACCACAATGGACAAAGATGGGAGTTTAAGACTCCCTTGGAAACCAAGATATTAAGAACAGGTGGGGAGAGGGAAGGAATAACAAGACCTCTGGTCCACTCCAAATGATGCACTGTAAAATTATATTCCCCAAATGACACTTGTTGGTTTATAGCCCAAATTACATACCTCCAAATGATATTTATCAGTCTAATAGATGCCTATCATCCCCTTTCTTTTCTTCTTAAAATATGATGCTCAAAACTCAATATTTCAAATTCAATTTTAGTAGGACTTGTACAAGAAATGGTACTTTTGCTTCTACTACAGTATGAGAGGACTATCACTACACTCATTTTGAATGCTGTAGCTTTAATTCAGCCTGGATTTATATTTGCTTTCTTCATTATAATCATATTGTTTGCTTAGTCTACCTCTTTTGTTGTTTTTCAGCCATTTCAGTCATGTCTAACTCTTTGTGGCCATTTGGGGTTTTCTTGGCAAAGATACTGGAGCAGTTTGCCATTTTCTCCTCCAGGTTCTTTAATAGATGAGGAACTACAGTAAACAAGGTTAAATGACTTGGCCAGAGTTAAGAGGTTAGTAAGGGTCTGAGACCAAATTTCAATTCAGGAAGAGTCTTCCTTATTCCAAGTCCAGCACTCTATCCACTCTGTCCCTCACTGCTTACAAATTCCTGACATTTCTCTACCTTTCCCAATCAATACAGAGCTAGAGAGTTTTGGAAGCATATAAGACTTTTTTGGAAGCAATAATGATATTTCTCATCTTCTTCTTTGTATCCACCTACCCCCAATACCTTTTAGAATATTTTGCTTAGTAAATGATTGAAGAATTTAATTGAATTGCACAAGCTTTTAGATTAGTAGCTTAAAGGTCATTGCCCTTTTCCAAGCAAAATACATGATTGGCCAGCCTTGAGGAGAGCAGTGTAGTGTTTTCTCCTGGTTGTCTTTTAGAGTGATAAGAGGCAAGAAGAGGTGACTTATAAGCCTCACTAGAGCTTATTACTTGAAATGCTAGCCTCAAGCCTATAGAGAATAGAAGTCTATAGTAACTGCTATACACAGACATGTGAATGATGGAAGGCAGTCTCCAGCTTTTTTTCCCAACTGAAATACAGTTTCCTCTAGGAAAGAAAACACTTAAAGCTATTGCCAATTATTTGTGTATTAGTGTGAATACATTTTATATACCTTCTAGAGAACAGATTTTTAGTAAAGGAGCAGGATAATTCTAGATATCAAAGAAGGAAATTTATGCTCAAGGCAAGGTGTAACTGGGAGTTTGGAGAAGGGAGATCTGAAGACAAACTTGGGCTACTACACAATTTGCCTACATAGGGTTTGCTCTATCAACATTGAATTAAAAGATATTTCGAACTGTCAATATTCAAATACAATTTCTACATTATTAAAGGTGGTTTTATAGCCTTCAAGACATTGATCAAATGCTACCTCCCACAAAATGCCTTTCCTGATCCTTCTACCTGTTTTTAGTACATCTACTGTATGGCATAATAAAGAAAAAGTTTGGGGTCAGGAAGAACTGGGTTTAAGGCTGAAACATTTTGGTTGTGGAAGTCTTGGTAGGTCACTTAAACTCTCCAAGACTAAAAAAGCAGATCAGTTGTCATCTCTATTGGTAGAACGTTGTTTTTGTTGTTTGTCCTTCCTTTTTGAAAAGAATAAATGAAATCACGAAGGGATGATATCTTGACTTGTGCATGAATTGTATTTAAGTGAGGCAGAATTGCATGAAGTTATCAGCCTCACTCCCTTTCCAGAGTCATCCAAGTCCAGCAGCAAGACAAAAGTCAGGACCACTGGTAATGGCCTAAGATACAGTGGATGGCCTTGATATCTTTGATGTTTGATCAAACTCTAAATGCTCCAAGACCCTGCTTCAAACACTTTCATGGCTGATGGAACGAATTCTTCTTATGAGACCATTCCACTAGAGGAAGTCGTCGCATGCCTGGGGTAGACACCCACTAACTCAACAATGGATTTGTGGTCCAACAGTCCCCCTCAACCTGGTTTAGCCCATCTAGCAAGATGGTTTAACAGGATGTAACTGCTGTGCATGCTATATCTTCTTGGAGTCACAGGTGGGAGTTGACTGCCAGGTCAACATCAAAGTTGGAAATGGGTGTTCAAGGAGGACTAGCACCTCTGGAATGAGGGTGTGTCAAACCCTTATCAGGGCTGTTCATTGATAGAAGGTATTTCTTATATCAATGAAATCACAGGTTTAAAAAAATTTATGTATTTGTGAATATGAACTATTTCCTTTCTCTTTACATCTCCAAGCCCAGTACAGTGCCTGGCACATAGCAAATGGTTAATAAATACTTGTCAAAACAAGAACTTAGATAAAAAATGCTATCCAGCTACAGATGAAGAACTTCTGGAATCATAATGCAGAATGAAGCATATTTTCAATTGACTTTCTCCATTTTTCTTGCTTTTTTAATAACATGGCTAACATGGAAATGTTTTACATGATTTCATATGTGATGATATCATATTTCTTGCCTTCACAATGGGTGGGAGAGATGGATGGGAAGGAGACAATTTGGAGCTATAAATTTTTTAAAGTAAATCTTTAAAATAAATAATAAACTTAATAAAAATTCTTGTCAAATTGAATTTAACTAAAATGGTTACTGGTGAAGGGTTAAGGAACAAACTCACACATTTCTTTCTCTTTAGCAGTCACAATAGACATCAAGAGATATAGAATATCTAAGTCTTAGGTAGGTTGGGCTCAATCCTGTAGGACTATGGAAAATAATCTTTCACATGAGAAACTTTGCTATCTCAAGGCAGAATTATGGAAGGCACCTGTTCAACCCAATGCAATAATGGATTGACATGTCAATTATTCCCAAAATGTTCCAAACTCCACTTTATCATGGTTCCCGGATGACCCAAATATGTGCCAACCCTCATTTGTCTTTTTTCCCTATTTAATTGGAAAAGTCTATTAAATGATTACCCTTTACTCAGATCAGAGCTTTACCACCCCAAAAGCTGGCAATGCCTTGACCAAACCACAAACATGTAGATTAGATTAAATTCATTCCACAAATAGCATAAAATGTTTTTGACCAACAATTAAGTCTGTAATGTATCCCTCCCCTCTTTCAGAAACATCCATTCCACACAATCTTCCTTTATTAATCCTGCTTAATCATTTTAATTTCCCATGGGTGTCTGTGATCAGGTGTGCCTTGCCACAGCTCTGGCTTTTTACTGAGCTCCCATGGCTGCCGACATGAGGCTTCCTTCAGGGCAAGAAACAAAAGGCCGGGAAGGTTTCACTTCTGCTACTCCAAGGCTGAAAGAGAATCCTGACAGTTAAATTTAGTAATGCCATATTGCTGGAGCAACTCCCAACAGATCGGTGCTAGGGCTGAGAGATCCTTCCCCCTGCCTTACAAAGATGTCAAACCCAAGACCTCAAGTCAGAAGGGCCCAGATGAATCTCTGAGAGGAACACATTTTATGACACTGAAGCCCTTGCCAAGAATAAGAATGGTTTCCCCTGTGACTATTTCAGCTTCACACTGAGAGCAGATAATAATTTATGTTTGCCTAACTCCTACACAGACTTGAAAGTACTTTTCTTTATTTTCTGCTGACTATTTGTTATATTGGGGGACCCTGGAGGGAAAGCAACCCTTCAGATACACTCTATAGCAACTAGCTGTATACTCTTCAGTTTCGATACAGAAAAAAGTAGAGGAATGGGCAGTAAGCATCACTGGCTCACAGATTCAGCCAAACAAGTAGGGACTATAGCCTCAAAAACTCATCTAAATGAAGTATATGGTAGCTTGAGAATGCAATAAAAAAATTTCTCTTTCTCTAAATGATAGAAAAACCAAAATGTGCTTTTCTTTTAAGTTAATATGGTTCTTTGATCTAAAAAACCATAAACATATAAGCCAGTCTTTATATTAACATAAGATCCTAGGTTCAGAGCTGAAAAGAACCTTACGGGTCATCTAGTCCAATCTCTTCTCACTTTACAGATGAGGAAACTGGGCCAGAAAGGTCAAATACTTTGACCATCATCACACGGGTCATAATTAAACAAAGCAAATTCCATGTGGGGGACAGGGGAGGCAGAAGACCTCTTTAGACACCTAAGGCACTGGAGTGAATTCATTTGGGTAGGGAACTTAGTGAAATCTGAAATCTACATTTGGTAAAACAACTTGGCCATCAGCTATGACTGGTGCAAGCATAGTTGAAGTCACTGTACAATAAGGATGGCATTTTCTGAGCACTCGCAAGGAGAGGGTACCAAATGACATGGGTTCATATATGTGACAATAGTGTGTAGTGTGAATACACATGTATGTTGTTTCTATATACATATGTGTGGATATATACATATATAATGTACATTTTAGGGTTTTAATCAAATATGTTAATTTTATTATTTTAATCTTATATGTGTATAAGCATGTATACATACCTAGATAGATACACATGCATTAAATACACACTCACAATATACATATATTCATTTATGTAAGTATTGTATTGGGGTTTGGGGGAGAGAGAAAGAGAAAGAGACAGAGGAGACAGAGATACAAAGACAGAGCTTTATACTTGCAGAGCATGCTATGTAGGCAGCTTCATTTATGTATATTTTTTTAATATTTTAAACCCTTAACTTCTGTGAATTGACTTATAGGTGGAAGAGTGGTAAGGGTAGGCAATGGGGGTCAAGTGACTTGCCCAGGGTCACACAGCTGGGAAGTGTCTGAGGCCAGATTTGAACCTAGGACCTCCCATCTCTAGGCCTGGCTCTCAATCCACTGAGCTACCCAGCTGCCCCCCATTTATGTATATTCTGATCAATGTGGGTGAACCCTCCATCAGGGCACTACCCATCCCCATCATCTCATCCTGCACAGGGTGTCAGATCCTCAGTTATGTCTTTCTGTAAATATTCCACAGAAGATGCACCCAAGGAACTAAAGGCTACAATATAAAGTGTGTCCTAAAAGTCTTAGTGTGATTTTAAGCTATTAAAGTCCAAGTTTCAATTATTAAAATATTAAATCTTAAATTCAAATAGTTTTACAGTGCATTAGGACTTTTGGGACATCCTATATTATAAAAAATGTAAAATCCTTTAGCACAGATAAGTCTCCTCCTATAAACAGAAAGGGAAAATGTGATCTTGGCTTTTGCTCATATTACTCCAAATTCCTGGAATGTACATGCATGCTCAGTGTTTATTGAATTTCTCAAAAGTATAATTATCCAAAATGGAATGATGTGGATCTGTTTGATAGGGAAGTAAGCTCCTTGCCACTAGATGTGTTCAAGCAGAGGCAAAATGGTCATTTTCAGAGTGAACTACCTACCCAATAAAGGTCAGAAGACCAACTCAAACACCATCACCTCTAGGAAGACTCCTTTGATTCTCCTCCCTAATCTTGGCCCAAGTCAAGAGTGAATTTTTACATCACTTTGCTTGCAAATCTCTTAAGGACTTACCTAGTATTATAGCTATTTTTATGTTTGCAATAACTCTCTGCTAGACCATACACTTTTTATTTAATGGCAAGAGCTAGATCTTGCCAAAACTTCATCTCTCCCATAAGATCTAGTAAAAAGTCTTGGAAATAGTAGGCTTTTAATACATGTCAATTTAATGAAATGAAAAATATCTTTATATAGGAGGCACCTTTACAGGGGGCAAAAAGCTATCATGCAAGCTAGAACATAAAGATATGCAGAGGTGTATTCCAATAGAAGTCCAAACACTTCTGTCTAGTCTCTTGGGAGTAATACTGAGGAATTATTTGCCTTTCTCCTGGCAAAGTATTCTGTTTGCCATCATGGCTTGGTCCAGGCTCTTTTTCCTCTTCTGTTACTCCAAGTCTATAAATTGCCTTTAGTCACAGACACATCTAGAATTTTCTAGAATTATAGAATCTTGAAGTTATAATGGCCTTTAGGAATCATCAATTCTCACACTCCATAGAAAGTGAATCCTCTCACTATCTGTGATAAATGATCATCTGGTCTCTATTTGAACATCTCCAATGACAGGGAACTTACTACTTCTTTGAATTGATATTTTCATTTTTGGATGGCTCTATTTTTTCATAAATTCTTCTTTATAATGAACTGAAATTTTTCTTTCTAGAACTTCTCCCCCAAGTCATAGCTTATGCCCTTTGGGATTTGTATCATGTCTATCACCATTTATCCAGATAAAATATAAGCAGTGCCATCTCACACACCCACACACCATCACTTATTATTCCCTTCAATATCTGAAGATAGAAGAGACACCTGGGTAGGCCTTCAGGGAACCCAAATACTCTGAATGTCTAGGAGAGGGCCCTCTTAATCCTTTCCACTTTGCAAAAGAGATTTTAGATTGATAAATATTACTTGGTCACAGAAATACTTGGACTACGAATTAAGTGAAAAAATATTGCCCCCATTTGAGTTACACAAGTTTTCCGACACTTCAAATATATTTAGCATGGAATGTATTTATGTAATGATGGAAAGTGGAAAAATTTTTTCTTTCCTCTTAATGGAAAGCCAATTCTGCTACAAACTAGATATTTTCACTCAATTTAATCATTTAGTAGAACAGGTTTTGAGACTATATCCTCAACTATAAAAATGGGGAAGGGAAAGTAGACAGGATGGTCTCTATGGTCCCCATAGGTTATAACATTCTGTATTGATAGAATTCCTAAAATGAATCTTTGAAGGAATGCTGAGTCAATTGTAGTATAACCTCCCATGAGTTTATTATGGTTATAAAAAGTACCTTTGAGAGCTATTATTCTTTTTAAAAATTTCTTTACTATTGATATTTTTGTGGACATTTATTTCTCTCTATGATTGTACTCCCACTGAACAATTTTTAAATAAAAAACTCTTCCTAGAAAATATATAGTCAAACAAAATTAATTCTCACATTGGCAATATCATAAAATGCATATTTTAAGTTCATCAGCTCTCTGGCAAGAAGATGGATGGCAGGATTCATCTTTAGTCCTTTAGACTCATGGTTTATCATTCCACTGATCAGAGTTCTAATATCTTTCAAACTTGTTTTATTTTATAATTTTGTTGTTAGTGTTGTTATTGTGTAAATTCTTTTTCCTAATTCTGTTTGATTTACTCTGTGTTGATTCATAATCATCTTCAATTTCCTCTGAAAGTGTCCATTTCGTTATATATTATAGCATAAAATTCCATTACATTGATATACCATAATTTTTTTGCCATTCCCAAAAGGAGTTTGCCCTTGCAGTTTCACGGTTTAGTCTTCTATAAAAAGAGCCGCTATAAATATTTTTATTTCTAAATAAGTCCTCTTCACTCTTTAGGTAAAGACAGAGTAGTAGTATAGCAAGGTCAAAAATGTATGCATAGTTTAGTAATTTGGGGAGCAGAGTTCCAAATTGCTTTCCAGAATGGCTGGCCAATACATAGAGAACTGTTATTTCTTGACTTACAGAATGTTACTTAACCCCTAGACTAAAAATTTCACTCATTTTCCCTCCTAAATGTCCACCAGTTGTCACCAAATTATCTTAGGGGGAGATATTACTTGCTCTTGATAATTGTTTAACTTTTTTCAAAGCTCTCAATGATCAGACCCCAGTTTACTTTCCAGTCATTACTCCTAATAAGACTAATATTTGCCTGCACTAATACCTGACTCATGTACTTGCTAAACACCACATGCACACTGCTATTCCTCTCTCTTTTCTCACATGGTTCATCCCATGTGAAAAGGCCTGTTCCTCCTCCTTTGTTTACAAAAATCATACATACCATCCTTCAAAGCCCAGTTTAAGTCTTCTCTCCTTTCAGAAGCCATCTATATTACTCCAACTCACAATAATTTCTTCTTTTTAAATCTGTCTCATGAAGTATTCAACTTCTTGTCATTAGAAGGCTTCAGGATGAGACAAGAAGACAATATTTCAGGGATACTCCCCAACACAATAAAGTTCTGTGAATTCATAGCATATATTATCCCTAGTACTCAAATAGAAATTAATCATGTATTTCCCTTTGCTATCTTCTACTTTGAAGTCTTACATTATTGTTATGCTCTTGACTTGTCACTTAACTAGATGAAGTTTCTTAAGAGCTGAGTTTACATTTGTGCATCCTTATGTCCCTCTCTAGGGCCTTCTACAATATTTTTCTCAGGATGCCCCAGAAAAAAAAATAGAAATTAAAATCCCAGCTCTGCCCTTTTTTAACCACACACAATTGGGCAAGTCACCCTTCACTTCTCTAAGACTTAGTTTCTTCATCTGTAAAATGGGGAACATGCTGGTATTCTTTACAGTACTGAAAGATTCATATCAGGTCTTGGAAGTTCAAACTCTTAGAATTAAAAATGGCCATTGTGCAAGATATTATCACTCAATACATGTTTGCTGATTTGATTTTTTCAGTAAGCTTTAGAGAAAAAGTAGTCTAAAAAACCTGAACTGCAAGCACAGTAAACAATCAGAGCATCAAACATTTCCTTCTATGTTATCTTCAGGCTGCTAATCATCCAAGTGATGAACAAATAAGCTGGCTCCTCCAACAGTCACTAGAACTTTAGAAGCAAACAGGAAAAACAAACCCAAAAATGAAAGAGGAAGTAGTTTAATATCAGACATCCACTGTCAGTTCATCTAGGAACATCTCATACCATTGTCACTAACATCAAATCCAATAAACCCCTTAGTGGAAAGCAGTTGCCATTGATTTCACTGCAGAAGAGCTACAGATCTGACTAGACAAGGCCTATAATGTACAAAGAAGTTGTCAATGTAAACATGGAAATAACTGATGCTAGTTGAAACCTAAAGGGTATAAGTCAAGCTCTCTGGGAAGCTGTATTAACTCTTTCCATCCTCCCTTTACCTCAAACATCCAATCATTTGTTGATTTCTGTCATTTCTACTCTCCACAACATCATTCGCTTCTGTCTCTTTCTCCCTACTCCCACAAAATCACCCTAAAAATGTCCTTCATCACCTCTCCATGGCAGTCACCTTCTAATTGGGTTCCATACCTCAAACTCCTCCCTTCTCTAGTTGATTCTTTGATAAAGACATAGTCCATGGTGACCAAAAGATGCAGTTTAAAAATAAAACAGAACTAAATTCAAAGGCCCTGGTTAGCTAGCATTCTCTACATTTCAAGAACTTGGTTTCTGGCATGGTCATTCACATGAATGACTTCACTCATTTCAGCCTAGGCTTGGGGGAAATAAATACTTCTTAAAGGGTATATGAGTGCTCTGACTTTCTAAAAAAGACCTACATCAGAAAAAAAATCCCATTCTTCCTCTAAGGAAAAGGTTAAAAGCTCAGTTTTGAGGACTCCAGCTTAACTTGGAGATAAAGAAAAGTTCCTTAACTTTGTGACCTCTTAGAGTCACACTTGGCAGCCACCATGGAACCAGCCAAATAATGTCTGATAAGATCTTTGCACCAGGCAGAAACTATGCCTTACAAGACAAGTAGGAAGCCAACTCAGAGGGAACAGAAAAATGGCATTATCAGAAGACATTACTGGCCCTACCACAGAGCCCTGAGATGCCTCTACACATATATGTCTTATCTATGTCTACTTTTTCCATAGATATTATATATATATATATGTGTGTGTGTGTGTGTGTGTGTGTGTGTGTGTGTGTGTGTGTGTATGAGAATGTCCCTAAATTTATGGGAAAATGCTTTATTGCTGCTCTCCTTAAAATTCTATTTCATTAAGTACATTCATTTTAAACTAACCATGCTCTCTGGGTAGAAAAGGAAACACATTTGTTTACTTTTACCACTTTGGGGTGGCTTTTAAGCTATCATTTTTAAGTAGATGTAGGGTAATAAAAGATCTAGAATTTGAGGTAAGTTTGTTTACAATCATCACAATGCTAGTTAGGGAATACTTCCAGATGTAATTTGGCTATTTTTGCATGTGTCCTATCCCCCGATTAGCTCCAGGAGGGCAGGGGTTATGTCTTACCTAAACTTTATGTCTCTATACATAGCAAGTTCTTAATAAACATTGAGTTTTTAATAAACATGAGTGAGGAGAAAATATTGTACGTACATTTAAAGGAACACTGGCTTTGGAGAACCAAATATGGGTTCAAGTACTGATTCTAACACTTAATAATTATGTGACAGTAGGCAAATATCTTAATTTCTCTGATTCTCAATATCCTCACATATAAAATAGACACAAAAATGTTTCTATTTTCATAAGGTTTTTGTGAGGAATGCATTTAACAAACCTTTATGGGGAAAGGAACTGAAGGGAATAAGCATTTATTTAATGCCTACAATGTACCAAAATACTATGCTAAGCACTTCTTATGAATATTATCTCATTTGGCCCTCACAACCTGGAAGGTGGATGCTATTATTATTCCCATTTTACAGCAGAAGAAACTGAGACAAACCAATTAAGTGACTTGTCAAGGTTCACATAGCTAGTAAGTGGCTGAGGACATATTTTAACTCAAACCTTCCTGACTTCAGGCTTAGTTCTCTATCCACTAAATCACCAAATACCTCTACAGGAACATATTAATGTGACCTATCATTAAAATTATACCAATTTCCATATGTCACAGATCCAATCATGTTGCCTAAAAAATAACTACATAGATCAAAAGCATTGTTTAACTTTAGGTCTGTAACTTGTGTCCTCACTACAGCTTACTTTAGGATCAATCGTTAAATAGAAAGGCATGTGTATCAATACAAAATACATTTATCTCAATAATCTATAACTTACCATGTATTGGAATCTCCTCAGGTTTTAGCCTTTGCATAACTTAATAGATAAGTGTTATAGTCTCCCAGGCTAAGAAAGGAAACATGCCATCTCTATGATCACAGGTAATTATTCATCCTTTTTTTAAAAAAAATATCACTGGTGATGTTTTGACTTGTGAGTGAATTATATTTAAATTAGTCAGTGTTGAATGAAGTCATCAGACTCACTCTCTCTTCCAGAGTCATCAAAGTCCAGTAGCAAGACAAAGTCAAGATGGCTGATGATGGCCAGGATGAAGTGGATAAACTTAGTGTCTTCAGTGTTGGGTCTGACCAAGCTCTAAACACTCCAGAGTGCCCGTTTCTGACACTTTTGTGGCCATTGGACTGGTAGAAATCTTCACATGCTTGGATTGGGGTAGACATCCCCCACTAACTCATCAGTGGGTTCGTGACTCATTGGTTACCCTCAATCTGTTTTAGCCCTGTCTGCTAAAATAGTTTTACCAGAATGTGGCTGCTACAAATGCTACAGCTTCTTGGAAATATAGGGGAGAGTTGGGTGGCAGGTAGACACCAAAGGTGAATAAGCAGTCCTAAAAAGGGCTCAGTGAGCACCATCAACAGAGGTGCTAATCCTCGTGCCCCATACACATAGCTGATCTAAAAAGGTGTCAAAAAATAAATTTAAACTCAGATCTGCCCAACTTCAGGTCTGGCATTATATCCTCTACGACAAGCTGCCTCTATATCAATATAAAGTAGTAAAATTACATCTTAGTTGTCCGATAAGGAGCTTGGAATCAAAAAGAAGTATTTTTTAAAATTATCTTCCTTAGACTCTAGGATTGATTGATTCAAACTATCACTGGCCACCTAAAGGGGTAATAATACTGAGATGTCAATAAGTATTCTAATTTATTTTTACTTAACATGTAGTGAAGACTTTGGATAATGCACTAAGCATTTCCCCAGGACAACTAAGGAACCATAATAGCTGAACATGATTTGAATATCTTTCTCCAGGTCCACTTCCCTTTTTGTACTGCTTTTCCTTTTCAGAGGATAATGGAATCTAAATTGGGTAGAATCTAAAAGGTCACTTATCCAGCCCCTTCACAGGTAATAATTTCTTCTATGACATCTCTGAAAAATGGTCATGCAACTTATACATAGACATTTCCAGTGATGAAGAAGGAGCTCACTTCTTCATAAATAGGGAGTCAGCCCTTTCTATTTCTGGACATTTCCACTTCTTGATACACTTTCCTATATTGTGTTTTCCTCTTCTGTCTCTCTATTTAGAGTTTAGTGGCCTTTAAGAATGTCAGTTAATCTCTAATCTAATAAGGCATGCAAGTAGTAAAATAAAATCTATCTCAGTGTAGTGGCACCATACAAATGCTGTTCCAATTATAAGAGGGGAGTTTTATGCCTTGAATAATTGAGTGTGAGTTTTATCTTACATTTTTTCTTTAAAAGGAGTGAATCTATCAAAGACAAAAAGTGTCTCAAATGTCCATTACTTCTGTTGCAGAGGTCCTGCTGCTTTGCATATATTTAAAGAGGCTGAATATAGGATGAAAGGTCCTATTGCTATCAAAATAATCAGAGCAACAATTTTTGCAATATCAAGGAACTAGAAACAAAGTAAATGCCCATCAGCTGGAGTGTGGCTAAAGAAACTGTTAAACAGGAATGTATTGGAATTTTACTGTGCTACAGAAATAATGAATAGGCATAGGAAGAAACCCAAAAGACATGAACATGCCTTTATCCAAAAGACTGATAAAAATGTTCAATAGTACAAGGCCATGCAGAGCTTCTTGCGCTACTCCACTGAAAGACCTACAATACTGACACTGAGCCATTAACAGTACTTTAAGTCTGACTATCAACCAGTTCTGAATCCAAGTTATCTTTCAACAAATACCAGTAAGTGGCCAGTAATAAAAAAGGAATGAGAGCAATATTAATGATGATGGTAGTGGTGATGGCTAACATTTATATAATGCCTACCATATGCTACACAGTGCTAAGTGCTTCACATTATGATCTTATTCAATTTTCAAAATAATCCTAGAGTGTATTACTATCTCCCTTTTACAGTCGAGGAAACTGAGGCAAATGGCTGTTAATTGGCTTGTTCAGGGTCACACAACTAGTAAATGATTCAGACCGAACTTGAATTCAGATCTTCCTGACTCTAGGACCAATGTCCATCCATCACCTAGCAGCCCCTTCCAGGATACGGAAGGTCCTTTCTACTAGGCAATGGGGGACACAAAGAAGAGTGAGGCAGATGATTTAATAATCCTTTCCCTCCATCTTTTATAGCCAAAAATACTATATTTCAAAGAATCCTTCTGAGCTTAACTTAAATATCCATGGTTCCTCTCCAATGCATTAGTCATAATCATTCATCCTTTCAACAAGCATTTATTATGTGTCATCTACTATCAGGTAGGCATTGTGCTAGGTGCTAGGTTTATAAAGACAAAAAGGAATCAAGCACTGCACTTCAAGAGTTATAACATTCTGTTGGAGAGAAACAACTTGGATGTCTATATGTTGATAAGTTGATATCCAACTCTTCATGATTCCTTTTGGAGTTATTTTTTTTATTCAAAGATACTTATTTTCCCAATTACATATGATAACAAATTTCAATATATGTTTTCTGAAACTATAAGGATCCCTCCTTCCCTTTCCTCCCACCTCAGAGATGGTAATTTAATTTGGGTTATACATTTATTTCATTCAAAACATACTTCCACGTTGGTCATTGTTGTAAAAGAATATTAATTTTTAAAAAATCAAAATAAAACCACAAACAAACTAATATGAAAAATAGTATGCTTTGACCTGCATCCAACTCCAACAGTTCTTTCATTTCTTTGTCAAGAGCCCTTCAGAATTGTCCAGGAGAATCATATTGCTGAGGGTGGCTAAGTCTATCACAGTTGATCATTCCACTATATTGCTGTTACTGTGTACAGTATTCTCCCAGGTCTTATTTTGTTCTGCAGCAGATCACAAAGATCTCTCCAACTTTTTTCAGAAATCAGCCTGCTCATTCTAATAGCACAATGGTATTCCATTAACAAAATATACCACAATTTGTTCAGCTATTCCCCAATTGATGGACATCCCCCTCCATTTTCAATTATTTGCCACCACAAAAAGAGCTGCTATAATATACATAAATGTATATTATATAGTACAGGTAGGTCCTTTCCCCTTTTCTATTATCTCTTTGGGATATAGAGCCAGTAGTGGTTTTACAGGATCAAAGGGTATATACAATTTTATAGCCCTTTGGTCATAGTTCCAAATTGCCCTCCAGAGTGATTGAATCAGTTCACAACTGATTTTGCCAATTTTGCCACATCCCCTCCAACGTTTATCACTTTCCTTTACTGTCATATTGGCCAGACCGATAGGTGTGAGGTGGTACCTCAGAGTTGGTTTAATTTGCACTTTTCTAATCAAAACTGGTTTTGAACATTTTTTCATATAATGATGGATAGCTTCTATTTCCTGATCTGAAAATTGCTTGTTCATATGCTTTGAACATTTGTCCATTGGGTAATGACTTGCATTATTTTATCTTTTTTTCTAAACCCTTACCTTCTATCTTAGAATCAATACTATATATTAGTTCCAAGGCAGAAGAATGGTAAGGGCTAGGCAAAGAGGATGAAGTGACTTGTCCAGGGTCACACAGCTAGAAAGTGTCTAAGGCCAGATTTGAACCCAGGACCTCCCATCTCTTGCCCTGACTCTCAATACACTGAGCTACCCAGCTGCCCCAACGTGCATTATTATAAATTTGACTTAACTCAGTATAAATTTGAGAAATGAGATCTCTATCAAAGAACTTCGTTATAAAAATTTTCCCAATTTGTTGTTTCCCTTCTGAACTTAGTTACACTGGGTTTTTTATGAAAGCTTTTAATATAATATAATCAAAATTATTCATTTTTATTATAAATTTTTGGAGTTTTCTTGACAAAGATACTAGGGTGGTTTGCCATTTTCTTCTTCAGCTCATTTTACAGACAAGGAAACTGAGGCAAGCAAGGTTAAGTAATTTACCCAGCATCACATAAATAGTAAGTATATGAGGTCATATTTAAAATCATGTCCTCCTGACTCTAGATCCAGCATTCTATCCATTCAATGCCTAGCTACCCACATTGGCATACATTTGTATGCAAAAAAACAAAACAAAATAAAATAAAAATAACAATGACAGCAGGGGCACACGCTATTATAGTGCTCAGGAAAGGCCACATGTAGGAGGAGGAACTTCAGCTGAGCCCAGAAGTAAGCTAGGATTCTCAAGGGGACACTGAGGAAAGAGGAAATGCATTCTAGTCATGGGGGACTATTGACAAATGTCTGTACGAATGCACAAAGACAGGAGACGATGTCTGGAATAGAGCACATAAAGGAAAGACATGTGTAAGTAAGCCTGGAAAGGTAGCCTGGATTGGTTCACTGACCATTATTCCATTGTCTTCAGTGCTTTCTTCCTAGTGCCTTTTTACTCTATTGCACTCTATGATGCATAGTTATTTAATAAATAGATACTCATCAGAGAACCCTTCCTTACAATTCAGATCAATAGAGTTGGCTAGGTGGCATAGTGCCTAGAGTCCCAGAGGATCTGGGTTCAAATCCAACCTCAAATACTAACTGTGTGGCCTTGGGCAAGTCATTTAACTCTCTTTATCTAGCCCTTACCACTCTCCTGTCTAAGAACTGATACTAAGGCAGAAAGTGGGGTTTAAAAAGAAATTCAGCAAATTTATTTATTAATATTTATTAAAGGCTATGAACACGTATCCTCTTAGCATCATAGAACTAGGACACCAAATATAATTCTCTAGTTTAATAGGCAGAGAAACTGAAGTCCAGAGAATTTAAGTGTGTATGTATATATGTATATATACATACACATATATGTGTGTATTCATGTACATATACATACATATATTCATGTATACATGTGTATATGTATGTACTGTATATACATTTGTTTAACTTTTCACAAATTTATGTAAAATGGGAGTGCAGATCATCAAGTTTGTCCAAAACCTCCTCATATGCATAACTCTTCTTATAAAAATTAATAAAGTCAATAATTTCTATGACTCCTCACCAAAAAAAAAGCTTTTACATCTACCCCCTTTCAGTTAAGGCTTTGAAAGGCTGGAAAGAATAACAGATTCATATTTAATCAATCTTTACTACCTCAGAGTTAGTTTTATGTAATTAGTCCTGAGGTAATGGATTTGTAGATCCTAACTGAGGAACACAAGGTGAAGAAGCAGTTAAGTGACACAGTGGATAGATCACAGAACTTAGAATCAGGAAGATTCATCTTCATGAGTTCAAATCTGGCCTCAGACATTTACTAGCTCCATGATCCTAGGCAAGTCACTTAACCTTGTTTGACTCAATTCTTCATCTGTATAATGAGCTGGAGAAGAAAATGGAAAAAAAGCACTCCAGTAACTTTGCCAAGAAAACCCCAAAATGAGGTCATAAAGAGTCGGACATGACTGAAGTGACTGACCATCAACAACAGAAGGTTAAGAATAGCTCTAGAGGGGCAGCTGGGTAGCTCAGTGGATTGAGAGCCAGGCCTAGAGACGGGAGGTCCTAGGTTCAAATCTGGCCTCAGACACTTCCCAGCTGTGTGACCCTGGGCAAGTCACTTGACCCCATTGCCTACCCTTGCCACTCTTCCACCTATAAGTCAATACACAGAAGTTAAGGGTTTAAAAAAAAAACAAAAAAAAAAAACAAACAAAAAAAAAGAATAGCTCTAGATCTTTTGAGTACTCCTTAGAGAGGTTAGGTTTAGGGGATACAACAAAATAGGAGACCCTGGTCTCCCTGAAGGAGGCAAGGGAGACACCCAAAATGAAAGGAGGTATATTAAATAGCACACACAGTCTCAGAAAGATTCAACATAAAACCCTACAGCAACTCAATCCTAGTCAGCTTTCTTTCTGCAGCTCCCTATCCAAATACAGCAATTCCAGTGTCAGCTAAATTTGCATCACTTTCACTTTTTCATTTTTAAAAATGGTTTTCATTCTTTCATAAGAATTTTTAAATTTTTCAATCCACTATTTGTCACTTTTTTCTCCCACATCCCAGTCTTCATTAAATTATTAAATTAAATTAGTCATTTAATTCAGTTAGGGACAAAAATTTGAGTGTTGATACCTCTCCGAATTTGTACAAATATAAAATTAAATGGTTTAGTCTACACACTCAGAACTGTTGACAAAGAAGAAAAACATGACCAGGATACAGTTCTATTTGTCCCAGGGAAATGACAAAACAAATTATAGGAAAAGGCGATATGCAAGCTGGAATAATTCAACTATCTGCCTTTTAAATATGGTTGTACTCTAAACCATAAATATTCAGTTTTCTCAAATAGGCTTTAACCAGATCCACCTTTTCTAGAAAAAATACAATAGAATTTTTGAAACCTATTCTCTGATTTCTTTCCCAATATTACCATATTTGGTAACATAGCATACTTTTTTTATAAAAAGACTCAAAGATTTCATTTTACCACTGAGAAAGTACAAAATATCAATATTAAAATTATTTTTTATTTTTTAACATTATTTTTTGCCCCTTCAGAGTAATTTGCACATAATTTGAACTTATTTATCTATAAAGCATTTTTCCCAATCTATTTTAAATTCCTTGAAAAGAGACTTTTATTTTTGCGTCCCAGCACCTGCCAAAGTAATTGACACACAGTAGGTGCTTTAAAAATGCTTGCCGATGAAGAGAATGTATGCTAATCTGATTTTCATTTCCAGCACCATCATTGTTATGTCAACTGCCATCAAGAATTTCAATTTGTACTAAAGCAGTTGATCTTCCTCCAAAAATTGGCTCACATTTTCCCTTGGCTTCTCTTTCACCTGCTTATTATTATGTGAAAATTTAGTTTGACAAAATTTATCAATTCATCTTAGTTAGGCAAACAGTGTCAGTAAATAGTGTCAGCATGGGACGGAATAGAAAACTTCATTCTTGCCTTTGGCAGGAAGACAACTTTTGCTGGCCTCCATAAGCTTGGAGATTAACTAGAGACTTAAGGAAATAGTTACAGAAAATCCAGAGTCTGCCATATTTTTTACTTCTTGAATCAGTAATCTAAACACTGTGGTGTCTGTTACTGCGATGTATATGTCTCTTTAGAGAACATGAACGGAAGATTCTGAAAACACCATTCTGTATTTATTAAGCCATGTATTCTACATTACTGAAGTTATTACCTGATAATTAGTAAGGCAGTTAGAAAGCCACTGAGGTATCATTTAGGAAACTACAGTGAAAATGGTATCAAAGAGATAGAGAAATAGTTATGGGAGGAAAAAGCTGAGGGAGACACCAGTAATTTATTTTTAAGCTGCTGTAAATGTACTATAACTATTACATAGTTAATACAAACTAGGATTTCTAGAGGAGTTCTTAACCTGGGTTCAGTCAACCTAAGTTGTTGTGGGGAAGTAAGGTTACTATCTTAATAATTGTATTTCAACATAATTGGTTTCCTTTGTAATCTTAAGTAATTTTTTTGCATTTAAAAACATGAGTCTGAGAAAGAGTCCATAAGCTCCACCAAACTGCCAAAAGGATCAATGCCACAAAAAGAGGTTAAGAATCCCTGTCCTGTTAAAATATTATTACAAAAATATATAATATGGGAATAGGCATCCAGTGATAACAAATGTATAACCCACTGGAATTGCATGTCAACTCCAGGATGGGGGGGAGGAAGGAAGGGAAGGAGAAAAAATGAATCATGTAACCGTGGGAAAATTTTAAAAATATCTTTTTAAATAACAAAAATTAATAATGAAAAAGAAAAAGAAGGAAGCAAGTGAATTGTAGGGAAGTAAATGTACTTCCTGAACTCTACTTCAGGTCCAAAATTGGTCATTATGATTATATAGAATTCAGTTCTGTCTTTTTTGTTCTCTCCATTTATATTGTTATACTTGTTTTATATATATTGTTCTCCCAGTTCTGATTACACTGCATCATTTGACATCTTTTTTTTTGTATCTTCTCAGTCTTCATATTCATTGTTTACAACAACATATTCCAATGCGTTGATTTAGCCATTCTCCAATCAATAAATAGCTATTTTTTCTAGGTCTTTGTTAAGATTAAAAAATGCTGTTATAACTAAAAAAAACAAAAAAGAATCCCTGTCCTGGGGGCAGCTACCACCCCCCACAGATCACAACTTTTCTATCCCTTGTACTCTGTGCAATAATTGTCCATGCCCTCCCATAGATTCTCTTTAAATAATCTAACAACTTATTAGAATCTTTCTTTCAATTCTTTCAATATTATATAAGCTCCTCTTTGGGGAGCTCTAGGGCTATTTAACTACTATCCTTTTGCTACTTAACTAGCTTTCTTCCTTTTCCAATCATTCATTTCCCAAATCATACTTTTTCCTCTGCTTCTTGCATTCAACTCATCATAGTATTATAGGCTACAGCATATTACCTAACAGACACTTCATGGTTTAATGGAAACCACACTGAATTTAGAATCATAGGATATGGTTCCTCTGAATGCCCACTCTGTGTGACACTGGGCACATCACTTAATTTCTAAACCTCAATTTCCTTGTCTATAAAAAGAGGAGGTATACCAGATCACTGAAAGTCCCTTCCAGTCCTAAATCTACAATTCTAGGTCCTTAGGGTTACCTATAATTTAATTCTTTGATAACTGTACCTTTCCATGATTCATGGCCACTTAGCACAATCAGTAGAATATTGGCATTAAGTGATGAGTTTGTGTGTCTAAGAGCAATTTAAAACTGTTAATAAATTATGCAGTTTCCACAAGGGGATATAATCCACTTTTCTGTGAAATTAGCTTTCTGAGGTCATTGTCCCACTTTAGTACCTGTCAAAAATTATATATGTATACATATATATGTATATATATATACATATATATATTCTAGTTGATTAACTCAGTGGACAGTCCATTCAACTGCATGTTTAGACAAAATTAATTCCCTTGTTTTTCATCTTTGGATTATTGGGATAGTGTCTTTTAAGTTGTAGATTCTACTAAAGAGATCCCTGAGGATTTATATAGTCTTCAAAATGTTACCCCAGAGTAAAGGCATCTGGAGAACCTCACTATTTATAGAGAGACCTTTTTCCATTCCTCCCCCAGTACATTTTATCATGACAATGGCACTTTGGGCAATCATATACATCATACATAATCCTTGTTCACTGCTTTGATTACTGGTGATCATGGAACTGATCAATTTGATCTCTGTAGCACAGGACCAAAATGCTATAGTAGGAAAAGCACTAGAGTTGCAGTCAGGAGATTCCTGGGTTCAAATTTTGGCTCCAGTACTTATCAGTTTATGGCCTTATGTAAGTCACTTCATCTTTCTGTCCCTCAATTTCACCATGATGAAAATAAGGATAAGTGATGCTTATACCAGCTACCTCGTGATTATGCTGAGGGAAGTATTTGGCAAATCTTTAAGTAATCTACAAATAGAAGTCATTATAGATAAGGGAATCTTTATGATTTTCAAAAAGTCTTGTTGGAGAATAGCCTTTAAGACCAGGGGTCAGGGGGGTTGAGTCAAATAGTTTTTTTTTTTAATTATATAATGTCTGGACAGGTTTCTTAAAACATCTCAGGATCTTGATTTCTTCATATGTCTGTTAAGATGTAGTATTCTGTTGAAAAAAGTCTATAAAAACTTGGGAGTTTCCTTCTCATATTTTCATCAAGGATGCCCTAAATACCTGTGCAAATCATTATCAAAGATTTTTAAGAGATGAAAAAGTGATTGATGCCTTCTGGATCATTTTATAGAAATAATACTATTTGTGACTTTTTTAACCCTTATCTTCTGTCTTAGAATTGATACTAAGTATTGGTTCTAAGGCAGAAGAGCAGTAAGGGTTAGGCAATGGGGGTTAAGTGACTTGTCCAGGATCACACAGCTAGGAAATGTCTGAGATCATATTTGAAACCAGGTCCTTCTGACTCTAGGCCTGGCTCTCTAATCATTGTGCTGCCTAGACCATTTGGTATTTATCCCTTTATAATGTATCTTGAAATTCAATTCCCTCATGCTTTTGAAATTATGTTATCTCCAGGACAGGTTTCTTCAGTGTGAACTTGGTCTGGTATATATAGTCAATGTTTCCAACTTCATTATTTCAAATGTCATTTTCATTTGCTCATTCATCAGATCAGAATGTGAAGTCAAAATCCATTGTTATCAATGAAGAGAGTAGATTATTACAGAAATTATGGCAAATTTATTCTTTTTTTTTTATCCTGGGACTCCATTCTAGGAGCATAGGGCCACAACCAGTAAGCAATGGGTCACATAGTCGCTCAGGGTCACCCAGCTGGGAAGTGTCTGAGCCCGGATTTGAACCTAGGACCTTTCGTCTTTAAGCCTGGCTCTCAATCCACTGAGCTAGCCCAGCTGCCCCTACTTTAGGTTGCAGTTTCTTTAGCAGATGTAGTTTTTACAGGGTGGGGTTGCTAGCCCCACGCCCAACCCTCCTCCTTTTTCATCCGGGCTAGGGACCGTCCTTGGCCCAGGAGTGGTAAGGGTGGGCAATAGGGGTCAAGTGACTTGCCCAAGGTCACACAGCTGGAAGTGTCCGAGGCCGGACTTGAACCTAGGACCTCCAGTCTCTAGGCCTGGCTCTCAATCCACTGAGCCACCCAGCTGCCCCCAAATTTATTCTATTTTCCAATAATTTGTCATTCTTCCATTTTCAGTGATAAATACTCTTAGGATGAGGTAGATGACTTATTAGAGTTTCTTATTATGCTGCAGTATATTTTCCCCTTGCTGCCTTTTGTCCTTTATTGCTCCTCATCCTTCCATCTTTCAAGGATTTCTGGATTAGGAAATAATATAAAAGATAGGGACAGAGGCTGATCTGCAATTTCATTAGTGTAAAGAACTTAATCAAAACAGGTTCATACTTGTGTGCAACTTATAAGTTTAGCAGATTGAGTTGGAAAACCTGTAAAGTTAAAAACATTTCCTAAAGTCACAAAGCTAGCATATTTCAGAAGCAGGACAAATCCAAGTCCTTCTACCTTTGAGTTCAACTCTTCATAGACTCTGCCTCTTCTTCTTGGGTAACTTGGAAGAGAGGCTTAAGAACATCAGTCCTCAACATTGATAACCAATTAATCTTTGTAAACTCAGATTAATCCAAAAACTATATCCTAGGCCATGACCAGTCATCCTGACTTTCGATTTGCCATTGGACTTCAATGCCTCTGAAAGGCTGATGACTTGGTGCAACTCTGCTTCATTTAAATCCATTTCACAAGCAAATCAAGACATTACCTCATGGTGTCATTGGTCTTCTTTGGAAATGAAGGATGAATGAAAATAATCAAGTATATGAAGATACATTTTTTACTTGGTTCAAAAGATCCCATCAAGTTCTTAAATTCTTTCTACTTCTTTCACAAGAGATGTTAGCACAGAAACCATAGTTAACTTCAGAGTGGTCTTCTTGTTTCATGAATGTCTTTGAAATAATAGAAATAAAAAATCCAAGGGAAAATGAAACAGTTTCTTCCCTTAAGATGCTTACAGTCTAGCAAAGGAAGATGAATGGCTATTTATAGGTATATAATGTAAAAAAAAGTAGAGACTCAAAGTAATTTCAAGAGAAGAAGGAAAACAGAAATGGCTTCATTTAAAAGCTGGCATTTTAAGCTAAATATTGAAGAAAATGAGGCCAAATCCTAGTAAAAAAAGAACATATTCTACTGCCTTTGGTCTTACCATGAAACAACTCCTTTGATCTCTTTATTTGCCTAAGGAGAACTAATGAGCCATCCTTTCTTTTTGGCTAAAACTTTATTTGTAACTTTGGGCTTTGTTTACAACAAAAATTTCAATATGATTATAATAGACACATCCCAAAAAAAATCATGGCGAGGCATGGTAGACAAGTGAGGAAAGTACTTTAACATCTATCACTTCTCTGGAAACCAGTTTCTTTGATAGTAAAAAATACAGTAAAGAACTAAATAATCTCCAGTATCCCTTTTGACTCCAAAGCTTTTTTGGAATTAGAATTTTTATAAATTGTGTCACATTTTCAAAGCCTCAGAAAAGCTCAACTATTAATAAAACTCTCTGGAGAATCTTTTGAAAGAGCCAACAAGTGAGTTCCTACTGATATTCTAGAAGAGGCAAAATGAAATGGGTTAGATGGATGACTGGGAACCATTAGAAGTCCTGGCAGTGTCACCTAGTAAACAATATAACTGACCACTTTTAGCCACAGTTTCATCAGCTGGAAAATGTGATAATTGGACTAAATGATCTCTAAGGTGCTTCCAGAACTAACACACTGTGATTTGCAGAGATGGATAGACAGACAGATGGGTAGAGAGGCAGGCAGATAGACCTAAAAAAATATACTTGTTTGCTTTTGCCATTTTCAAATTATATGCCTGGTAAAATCTGTCGACAAAGTTGGTAACCTGGATGAAACATAAAGGACAGCAAATATAAAAGCTCTTAGATTCTGAAGTATATTAACCAGAGCCATTTTTGGACCTGCAGCAGCTGTCAGAAGTAAGGAGGAAGCTTATTTGGAGTCCTGTTGAAGGGGGCAGAAGCATTCCTAGATATAGCTACTATAATTATTAAGAAATACAACTGTTACCAGTATGACAGAGACATTACAAGCAAGGGGGAAAGCTATACTTCTGTCACTGTAGGGGCAATCTGAAAAGACAATGAAATGCTCCAGGTAGCACTGTCTGCACTCTAAATTCCCCATCCTGGGGCAAAGGCCCAATAGCCTCAGATCTCATTTTATTCAGGCAGGATCCAATTGTATTAGAGTCGGATTTTATTATTGGGCCTTTTTTCCCCTGTGTTTTGTTTCACTTTAATGGATCTATGGATTATCAACTTGGATGCTCCTTCCAAATATAAATAATGTGATCAAGTCATTCCTGCTCATCCTTCAACATTCTTATCAATATTCTACTATAAATCAACCACATTCATAGGGCTAAAGACTTACGTTAGACAAATATTAAAGTTACTATGCTCTCCATAAAAACTTGCTAAAATATAACTAGTATTCATAAAGCATTTTAAAATTTGTTGAGCACTTTAGATATGTTGACTCTTTTCGATCTTCATAACAACCCTGGGAACCAGGAGCCATTATTATCCATAGTTTACATATGAGTAAACTGAGGCTGTGAGAGGTCAAGAAATTTGCCCAGGGTCACACAAATGTCTGAGGCAGAACTTGAACTCAAATCTTCCTAACTCCCAGACATTTCTCAATCCTCAAAGATGGTCTGAAGAAACACATTCAATTATGGGAGAAAAATGACCTGGATATAAAAAACAAACAATAAGAGATTATGAGGAACCTTAGTACCAGGAAGTGAGGATACCAATATTAATAGTAAGGATGACTCTACCCTCCAGAAGCCAACATTCTAAGTATAATGTAAATATACTAAATATCCTGCAAAGAAGAAAAAACTATATAGTGATATAATTGCCTATTTTAGAGGTTTTCATTCCTACCCCTCTTTGACGTTCAGATGACTCTATAATGTTTAAGTAGCTTTACCTTCAAGTATTTTACAACATTACAGGTCAATTTCTCATGATTCCCTTTTCTCAAGTAGTAAAACTCAACTATGAGAGCTTGATGAGACAAGAGCTTTGCAATCAGCTGGAGGGTCACTGAGCTATCAGTGTTTTGGGGGGAGTCAAGTCAAAAAGCATTATTATACACCTTCTATGTGCCAAGCAGCATTCCAAGAGCCGGGGATGCAAAGAAAGGCAAAGAGTACTAAATTATATCCTCCCCTCAATTTGATCCATTTTACTTTGAAATGACAAAAAGTTACAGAACACTCATGTACTGTCTTTTCTTCAACACCCTCATTCCACTCCCAGTTTGAATTTGGCCCACTGTGATTAATAGCAGTAACTTGCAATATCCTGTTCACTCAAAAAATGAAACACTTGTTCCCTTTTTATTAATAGAAAGTAGAGCTTCTCCTAATTTACATCTCAACAAGGTTAATAGAATTTCTTAAAGAGGTTATCAAATGTCAACTAGTGATTACAGGTGGTCAGAGAAAATGCTTCTATCACCCCCCAATCTAAAGTTCTCTGTCCCCATTTGATGAGGGTTGAAATATCATTAGCAAACAAAGTCTAATTAACACTCACAGAGGGCAGCAAGTCCTAAGAGTCATAAGTCTTAAGAATCAAAAGCCTTTGGAAAAAGTAGTGCCTGTATTTAAAATTGACCATAAGATGTAAATGATGGGAGCAATGTTTCCTAAGAGCTGATTTTTGATGAGGGGGGAGGGAAGGTAGGGGCAGAGTCCTAAAGAAGAATTTAGAAAGATAAAAGTAGGAAGACAAAACATCAGCCTGTCACAATTTTGTCCTGGTTGGCTGCTGAATGTTGACAATAGTAACCCACCTTCAAATTACCTTTGTGACTGGTATTTTTCTTCAATTCACTGACAAAAGTATCAGACTGAGAATTCAATGGAGGGAATTATCTCCTCAATAGTGGAAACTCCTCTGAGCATGAGGCTTAGGCAGAGTAGCAGGATAGTATAGGAAAATGTGAAATGCTTTTAATTTATTCTGTTCTTAATATAGTCCTTGTAATCCCTTTGCCAAGGACATATACAGCTGGGAATAAAAGTTTTGCTGGCCTGTTGTGACTCATGGTCCAAAGAAGGACTCAGAATTAAAGAGACAGCAGTTTCCCTCTACTAGCTCAGAAACTATCATGGAGGTCGGCAAAAAACTGGGAGATTTCAAATTGGAAACAGAAGAAGAAAAAAAGTTTGGATTTGAAGAAAAATTTACACTTTTGGTAAACTAGAGGAGGGGCAACTTAGAATGTTAGGAGAAGAGAGGGGGTGGTAGTATAAAATCAGTCAGCTGCTATTGAAGCTAACTCCAAGATCTACTTGTTCTCACTCCCTTACTTTTTTCCCTTAACTTTCTCCCATAGAGATATTTTTTAATCCAAAACTTGTCCTATTCTTTATAGTTACACTCATTTTTATGAGTGAGATAAAGACAGAAAAAATTGGAACTTCTCAGTTGCCAGAATCCTTTCCTTTCAGGGGGCTCCTGAACACAGTGAAAGAGAATCTTATTGATTATTTTATATTTTATAAACATCCCAAAGCAGAGAAAAGTAAATTTGGTTTACCCTTGACAAAAGTCTGAGTCATAGCAAAACAGATTTAAATGGTAGGAAGGGCAGACAACATAAGGACAAATGAGGATATCTCAAAGGCAAGGGATTGAGATAGGGATTCACTATTCATTATCCCCATGGTTCTCTGCCAGTCTTGTCTGATCCTGAGAAAGGGACTTAACTTAGGAAAAATCATGCTTCCCAGGGTTGTCTGAAAGGAAGAAATTGAAAAGGGAGACTCCATAACCATGAAGGTACAGACCACGCTAGAGGGAAAATTTATTTTTCTTGTTAAACTAGCCACCTGTCAATCTCATATATAATACATATTATTAGTATAGGATTCCTTTAAGAGCTAAAAGGAGAATTTGGTAGAAAACTCTGACATTTATCAAAAATCAAGTTCTATCATGAAAAAAGTCACAAAACATGGGTGTCAGGAAGAACTGTGTTCTAATTCTACCACATACTCAGACTGCCAAATGATCTGATGCAAGCCATTTAAAGATTTGGTTCTGTCAGGTTACTGTCCAAACCAAGTTATAGATTAGACATTCATTTGTCTATGGATTTTTTGTAAGTAAATTTGTAATTTCAAAGTTATGGGAAGAAATTCCTTCATCAATGCAGATCAGGAATTGATATACAATTTATGCTCTGAGAGAGTTGTTTGGGTTACTACAAGATTTGATGACTTATGCATGGTCACAAAACTAGTAAGTATCAAGACACTGGACTTGAATTCAAGTCTTCCTTATCCCAAGGCCTGCCTTCTGTCTATAATACCAAAATATCTCTGTAGTTTTGACTCCTTTTACACTAATTCTACAAATCTTATGTAGTTGTGATCTCTCCCCTCAGTACAGTGCCTAACATGTTATAAGCACTTAATAAATGTTTGTTGACAGAATGACATGATTTTTTTTACCTCTGGCTATGATACATTGGCAGATTGCTCCCAATAATTCACCTTTTCACAGGTCTTCTCTGAAAATAGGAGGTTAAGTATCTTACACATAACAGAATTAGAATTGGCATTAATCATATTGGAGAAACTTTGCTGGAAAGACAACTGTGGAAATAACTTCAACAAATATGAGAATTAACTCAAGAAATAACTGTTTTTGCATAAGAGTTTAGCTTTCTCAACTAACAGTTAATTACATGTGCTTCTATCAGGCAGAGAAGACAGAAAGTGGCTGAAAGGGAATAAGATTCATGAGAGTGAAGACATCCACAAACACATTGGAAATTGATTGACAGAAAAAACTTTCAGTAAAGGAAAGATAGAACAGAATCCTAAAGATATTTTGGCCAGGGTTCTAGTTGCATTATCCTTGCTAGAGTGAGTTGGAACTTCTGGTTAGGCAGAAAAGGAAAAAAAATTGCAACTTTATCAGCATTCAGGAAGACAAGAAGGTGAGGGGAAAGTGAGTGAGTAAAAAAGTCATCTGAGGGGGCAGCTGGGTAGCTCAGTGGATTGAGAGCCATGCCTAGAGACGGGGGGTCCTAGGTTCAAATCCGGCCTCAGACACTTCCCAGC